>NC_060144.1:504533040-504841886 GCF_021461385.2 Schistocerca piceifrons
TCGCAGGAGAGCTTCTGTAAAGTTTGGAAGGTAGGAGATGAGGTACTGGCAGAAGTAAACCTGTGAGTACCGGGCGTGAGTCGTGCTTCAGTAGCTCAGCTGGTAGAGCACGTGCCCACGAAAGGCAAAGGTCCCGAGTTCGAGTCTCGGTCGGGCACACAGTTTTAATCTGCCAGGAAGTTTCATATCAGCGCACACTCCACTGCAGAGCGAAAATCTCATTCTGGAAACATCCCCCAGGCTGTGGCTAAGCCATGTCTCTGCAATATCCTTTCTTTAGGGAGTGCTAGTTCTGCAAGGTTTGCAGGAGAGCTTCTGTAAAGTTTGGAAGGTAGGAGACGAGGTACTGGCAGAAGTAAAGCTGTGAGTACCTGGCGTGAGTCATGCTTCGGTAGCTCAGTTGGTAGAGCACTTGCCCGTGAAAGGCAAAGGTCCCGAGTTCGAGTCTCGGTCGGGCACACAGTTTTAATCTGCCAGGAAGTTTCAAGTTGAGCTATTTTACCATAACAACAGCAATAGTCCTTGTGCTCTTCGCAAGTGTCAGTGCATTTAAGGAGTACAGAGAGGTTCTCTTTCTGCACTGGGGTTGAACAAAGGGATTCAGAAGTTCGAATTAACTGGCGATTCAGGAGTTGCTTCTGGGAGCAGCCAAATGCTAATTGCACCAAAAACTGTTGAAGAGTTACTGTTGATGTGGCTGAGAATACTCGACACAATTTGTGACCTTCAATCAGTGAACAAGCCGTGTAATGAGAACTGAACATTCAATCGACCACCATTCAAAAAGTGCTTCAAACAATTGTGAAATGGTTTCTTGAGTGTAGTTCCACCAGTTGTAGTTGCAGGTGATCATCACTTTGAGCAACATTTATACCACTGACTACAAACATGGTACACTACAGTTAAATGTTACCCACTTTTGTGGAAATTAAAATGTGCTTCTTTCTATGGTTTATTCATAGTTTCTCTTTCACATGTCCTTGCAAATGTTTCCACAAAGTTTCATTGTCCTATGATCACTCGTTTTTCATGTGCGTGTGTGGGGGGGTCGAGGTCCTCTGGGGTAGCAAAAGTGTACTTATGATCACCCTGTACAAAACAAGGACCTGGTTGGTGTTGTTACAGATTATAACTTATTACAAGGAAATTACAGTTTCACACACCTTTCCTTGTCGCGCTCTCTCTCTCTGTCTCTCTCTCTCTCTCTCTCTCTCTCTCTCTCTCTCTCTCTCACACACACACACACACACACACACACACAACACACACACACATACTTCAAGTAAGCACGCATTTGTCATAGTTGCAGATGATCTACACACAAAACATTTATTTCTTTTACAAAAATCATTCCTGCAATCAATTTCATATTTCTTTGCACAAATTTGGTTCAAAAATTCAAATACAGTGTAAAAGCAATGATCAAGGAAGAAGATTTTCATTTTCTTATTGAACAAAGACAGATATCATACTTTATTTTACTTTTTTATTTATTTTTTTCTTATGGTGGGCTCCTGCAAAGTTGAATGCCTTATTTAAACAGTCAATTTTTATTAGCAATTGTATGCATTCGTTGGACATGGAAATTTCACTTTCTGTTTTGTACCAAGATCATAGACATTCATGGTTTTTCCACAATTTCATGATGTTACTGTCTACGAACTTACACATTTATAATACGTGAAGACTGCTAAAAGGTAAATGAGTGATTTTTGGAAGAGAAGTCTGCAGCTGTCATTTGGCTTTGCACTGTTTATAACTCTTGCAGCTCTCTTCTTAGTTAGGAGAATGTCTGAGCTATTGGGAAGTCTCACAAGAATATGATACCATATTGAATTAAACTATGAAACTGTGCATAGTAAACAGTAGGAACAATCTCTTGATTTATGCAATATGCAAGGATATGTAAGATGTAGCTCCCTTTACTCAGTTCACTACTGTACTAGCTTTGCTGAGGTGTGTTTACCATATGAGGTTCACAGGCCTAAAAATTTTGTTTCTGATGTGGTGGATATATCAGAGCCATGTATTTTCATACTGGGCATAAATTTCTTTGTTATCAGATGAAAGTTCAGGAAGGTGGGTTTCTTCAGGTTGATTATCAGGTTATTTCTGTCAAACCAATCACTCAACTCACCTATATCTTCAGCCATGCCTCTTAGGGCTCATGGTCATTTCTGCTGTTAAGGAGGATGCTGGTATTATCCGAAAATAGTGTACTGGTAGTGGCACTGATGTTCAATGGTAAGTCATTTACGTAAAGAAGGGACAGAATTGGTTGAAGCATCTTAGTCACTATCTCCATAATCAAAGTAATAAGTTCCGATATGTCATTGATCTTTGTATTTAATAGTAAATTTCTGTTTCCTGAGCTGAACCAGTTCAGAGGGATGCATCTGAAGCTATAGAAGTGCAGTTTGTCTAATGCATAGTAGAATTTTATGGGTATGACATCAAATGTCTTTGGTAAATGTGGGAAGATCCAAATTGCTTTTTTGGTCTAAAGCATATAAGGTGGACTGTTCATACTGTGCATCATGGATTTATTGTTGCTGAAGCCATGCTGGGCTTCAAACAATTTGGTTGCTTTCCTGCAAATTAATTAATCTTTAGTAAATGAATCACTCCAGAAGTTTTCCAAACACAATAACAATGACATGGGTCTTTAATTTTCCACATTATTTTTCTCATCTTTCTTAAAGGCTGAGATGGCTTTTGCACTTCCATACATTTGAGAGTGGGGCAGCTATTTTATTTATGCAGCTCTTTATGATAAAATTTAGGATGTCATCAATGCCAGATGATTAGTTTTAAGGCTCTTTGCACTTAATACACACACCAAAAAAAAGCTTTGCATCACCTTGTTTCTGAGAGTTCTGGAACCTATATAGAAAATGGGAATAGAGATCAACATAAACAACATTTCTGCCCTTTTTATTGTTCATGAAAACCATACATTGCATGTTGTACCACCATACAGTAAGGGCTTCAGAGGTGGTGGTCCAGATTGCTGTACACACTGGTACATCTAATACCCAGTAGCACATCCTCTTGCATTGATGCATGCCTGTATTAGTCGTGGCATACTATCCACAAGTTCATCAAGGCAATGTTGATCCATATTGTCCCACTCGTCAATGGCGATTTGGCGTAGATGCCTCAGAGTGGTTGGAGGGTCTCGTTGTCAATAAACAGCCCTTTTCAATCTGTCCCAGCCATGTTTGGTAGGGTTCATGTTTGGAGAACATACTGGCCACTCTAGTCGACCGGTATCGTTATCCTGAAGGAATTCATTCATAAGGTGTGCATGATGGGGGCGCAAATTGTCATCCATGGAGACAAATGCCTCGCCAATATGCTGCTGATATGGTTGCACTAACGGTCGGAGGATGGCATTCACGTATGGTACAGCTGTTACGACGCCATCCATGACAACCTGCGGCATACATAGGCCCCACATAATGCCGCCACAAACCATCAGGGAACATCCACCTTGTTGCAGTCGCTGGACAGTGTGTCTAAGGTGCTCAGCCTGACCGAGTTGCCTCCAAACACATCTCCGATGATTTTCTGGTTGAGGGCATATGCGACACTCATTGGTGAGGAGAATGTGATGCCAGTCCTGAGTGGTCTATTCAGTGTGTTTTTGGGACCACCTGTACTACCCTGCATGACGTTGTGGTTGCAAAGACGGACCTCACTATGGACATTGTGAGTGAAGCTGCGCATCATGCAGCCTATTGCACACAGTTTGTGTCGTAACACTACGTCCTGCAGCTGCACGAAAAGCATTATTCAAAATGGTGGCATTGTTGTCAGGGTTCCTCTGAGCCATAATCCGTAGATAGCAATCATCCAATGCAGTAGTAGCCCTTGAGCGGCCTGAGCGAGGCATGTTATCAACAGTTCCTGTCTCTCTGTATCTCCTCCACGTCTGAACAACATCATTTTGGTTCACTCTGAGATGCCTGGACACTACGCTTGTTGACAGCCCTTCCTGGCACAAGGTAACAATGCAGACATGATCAAACTGTGGTCTAGGCATGGTTGAGCTACAGACAACATGAGCCTTGTACCTCCTTCCTGGTGGAATGACTGGAACTGATCAGCTGTCAGACCCCCTCCGTCTAATAGGCACTGCTCATGCATGGTTGCTTACATCTTTGGGTGGATTTAGTGACATTTCTGAACAGTCAAAGGGACTGTGTCTGTGATACAATATCCACAGTCAACGTCTGTCTTCAGGAGTTCTGGGAACTGGGGTGATGCAAAACTTTTTTTGATGTGTGTATAATTTTGTCAGCAGTAGTTTTCCAGAAGAATGTTGGGGCTCAAAGTCTTTATTTTATTTTGTTTATTTGGTGTGGGTTTGTTGGTACTTTGTAGTACTTTCTTTACAATACTTCCATAGTAGTTGTTGAATATATTTGCAACTTCTTGTGGATTAGTGACTCTGGAGTTGTTGTGAATCATAGTTCATGTGCATGAGGCAGTTGATATGTTTCATTTCTTATGATACTCCAAAATGCATTTGCCTTTTTGAGGATGTTGCCACACATCTATCATTAGCCATTTGCTAGGCTTGTACTGTGAAGATTTTGACATACTGCTTAATTTAGTTATCTGTCTTGAGCAGAGAGATAGATACATTTTATGCACTACAACGGAGCTCTCTTCCTTTCGCAGGAAATCCTTATGTCATTTGTTACCCATGGCTTCCTTTTAGATTAATTGACTTAATGTGTTTCACTATGAGAAGTCAAGGAATAACAAAGCAACAGAGAAAGATATTTAAGAAGGATTCCAACTTTTTGTCTGTATCATCTGCTTCATTTGCTTCAGCTTATTTTTCTGATGCTCGGATATTGTTGAAGGTTCTCATGTTTTTGCCGCTCTAACTTTTTACTTTAATTATGTATTTTTTGTTGCAGCTAAAAGGGAGGACATTCATAAGGTAGGGGATTTTGCTCACAATAGCCTGAATGGGCAGGTACTTTGGACTGATAAAGACTGTTTGCAAATATCTGGTCTAGAGCTGTCTCGTTTTTTAATCTCATGGGGCATGTTACAGTAGCTTTCAGATTGAATGAGCTTGTAAGACTCAATAGAGATTCTCTCACTGCCATGCAGTTTCAAAATCAACGTTAAAGTCTCCATAAAAGATTGGTACATTTTTTGGTGAAGTCTGTTTAGTAGTATTTCAAGATTTTTTTGAGAAAACTATTTGCATTTCTTGTTGAGCAATAATGACAGCATACAATACTATTACATTTTTTTCTAAAAGTTTCATATTTGATCCTCATATTTATCTAAATAACCAAACTGGTCATATATTTCAAGTCTGTTGTAAGTAAGAAATCAATGTCTCCGAGTTAATTAAATATATTCTGGCTGGATACAGAAAAGTTGTGTCTCTCATTTTTTTGGCAGGAGTAGTAGACTATATAGTCTGTTCACAAAGGAATGTACACAAGCTCCATAATAGTGCATTGGTGGAAGTTGGCAGACTTCAGCACACTCACATTTTGTGCCCAGCTGCTGCCAACCTCAGTGATCTAATACAAACCTTACGTGTGTATCCATTGTGAAAGGATTGTTGTGCCATGTTGTGCTGTGTCTCAGATACAGCTCCTGTTGAGTGTAGAAATGTGTACTGGACCATAACGGGGGGATATTCTTTCCACTCTTTGGAGAAAGCCAGTGGGTGGTAAGTGACGGAGTGGAACTAGAAACATAACTAGTAATGTCGATGAATGTTGCAAGCAGGAGTGCAAACATAAAGTGTTGCTCCATGCTCTCTCTCAGATGACAAGATAAACAATACACAGGAGCAAGCTTCATCTCTGTGAGAATTCGAAATTTTTGCAAAGAATCATGGGAAATCACTAATAATTCCCAGATGAAAGAGATAAATTTCAATTCAAATTTTTCACTTTGACAGTGCTATGAAACTACCTTCCCTTTTGTGTGAATTACTTTAAAATTATCATTTTGTTTATGTATGTAAAAACACCATTACTTATTGCAGTAACTTGCGTTACTGGTTCCTGAAACCCTCTCAGACCTGGCATCCAGTATGTTGTACATTGACTTTTTACAGCAGTAAATGATTTTGTTCACCATTGAAGCCTAGTGGCCTGTTTACTGGACATCTGTCACTTTTAGTTTCATGCTCCTTGCTGCACTCTGTTGCTGGAATAGTGTACTATGTTGAAAAACAGATAAGATGGTGGACCCATTGTGAAATGCTCCAGGTAAGTCATATTTACATATCGACTACTGCAATATACACATTTCTTGATTAAAATAAAAAAAAAGGGAAGGAAAGAAAATGTTGTGAAAGGGCCATCTGTAAAGATTGAGTTTAACCTAATAGACTATGAACGTAATTGAGCTATTATAAAAATAAATGTCGTCCAAAATTCTGGACATCAGGACTCTGTGGCAATATTTTTCATCTAGTATGCTGCAGTGTAGGCTTTGATATAATGGCTGTTTTCAATCCACTACTCTCTTATAACGTTCTTTCAAGTAATGTATTATTTCTCTTTTGTTTCATAGCATAAAATGTTAGCTAATAAATTATTTTAGGGACATTATCCAGTAATATGTATGTATTTTATGACATTTTCATCTGTGACACACATTGTTCACTTAAATTCGGTTTTGGTGCTGGTGTTGCTTACGATTTCCTAATTTATTAGGGTAGTATTGCTGAGCTTGATGAACAGAACAAGAAAATATTTGGTTTAGGTGCATCCGTCATTCTCCATTTGTGTGACAGAATAAAAAGTAAAGGACACAATTACTTCATCTTCTTCAAGTATTAAAACACAAAAAAAACTTTTGCTACTGGAACATTTCATGTAAATACCTCTTTTTCTTCAACTTTGATAAATGACAGTGATATCAGAAAGAAGGAGAGAGGATTTTCTGACCAGGTTGTCAGTAGAGACAATAATGTAGTGCTGACAAAGTGGCCTGATAACAGAAATGTGGTATTGCATTCAAATTTTGTTGAGCAATGAGTTAAATCATCAAGATCATATGTAAAAATCAGGTGCCCCAAAGTTGTTAAGCTGTATACACAAGCAATGGGTACAGTAGACTTGTTTGATCAGATGAATGGGCTGTATAGAACCTTTGTTAGATCCAGAAAATGGGCTCTTAGCATGTTGAGGCATTCTATTGATTTTGCTTTAGTCAACAGTAGTTAGAATATCTGAAATACTGTGCAATCAAAAAAAAAAAAATCAAGATAACAAAGTATTCGCCTTACCACATTTTTGAATGAGTGTAGCTGAAGGTCTTGTGAAGACATAGGCAAACTCAAAGAGGAAAAGAGGTAAGCCTAGCAGTGAATAAGTGAAAAACTGATTGAAGAGAGAAGATCCAGAACAGAGAGACAACCTCCATCAAAAGACGTAAAAGCACCCCACGTCAGGGGAAATCAAAAATAATTTGTTCAAAACTGATGTTCACATTGCCTAAAACATGAAAATATGGCTTTTCATAAGAAATGAATGTTAAAAAAATTATTTTCTGTAACTGTTCAGTTTATTAATTGTTCTGTAAAAATAATATCATTAATTAAAATTATTAATATTATGTATAGATTCCCATATTTTGTAAAAATTCTACTTTTGTAAAGATTTTTCACAATGAATAATGTTATAAAATGTGTAACTATTGTCTTCTTATTACTCATCCTCACTACCTACAAGACCCAATGTACAGTTTATTGGAAATTTTTTTTTATTTTTTACACTAAGTATGTCACATTTCAATTTTGGTAAATAGGTCCACATAGACACAAAAAAGGGCAAACATATTTTTTTTCTATTTTTAAATAATTCAGGGCTGAAAGGATTAAAAGGAGAGGTCCTCACGGGAGGAATCAACTATTTAATACCACAAATGTGGTTGTGTAGGTTAGAGTCCCAGGTATGACATCACACCCTGTAATATATTTATTTATTTTAGCCATCTTTCAGCATTAACATGCAATCAATGTGGTCAGAAGAATTACAGCTATTTGCACATTACATTTTACATAACAAAATATTACATGGTAAAAATATAGCAGTGTTGTACCCTATTAGCTTATAACTGTCTCTACACCCATATCTATATAAAACAGTAAGCCTTAATTTATCACCATTGACATGCAATTGATGCCATCAGAAGAATTATAGCTATTTGTACATTATGTTTCATATAGCAAAATATTACAGGGTAAAAAATATAGCAGTGTTGTACCCTATTAGCTTATAGCTGCCTCTACACCCATCTCTATACATAACAGTAAGCCTTAACTTATCAATAAATTAGGTCATCTTTACAACTATTCTTAAGTTCTTCTACACTGTAGAAAGTATTTTCCTTCATCCACACATTGGTTTTAGTTTTGAGAATATCCAGTGAAACCAATTGAGCCTGTATGGGTAAAGTGTTGAATAATTTTGTGCCTGTGTATTCATAGCTAGATTGGGTTTTCTTAAGACTGGTTGTGTTTATATCAATAATATTTATTTGTCAAGTATTGTGTTGACGAACAATTTCCTTACAGTGTAGTGGTTTAAGTTTTCTTTTATGTTTAATAGACAACAATATATACAAAGAGATGGGACTGTGAGAATTTTTAAGTCTTTAAAATAAGGTCTACATGAGGTCTTCTTGTCAGTGATTCCATAATGATGTCTAATTGCTTTTTTCTGCCAAGTGAAAATTTTTTTGGCTCCTGGGAAGTTACCCCATAAAAGAATGCCATATTGCAGATGGCAGTGATAAAAGGCATAGTGAATAGTGAATAGTGTTTTATTCGTCTCATAACATACAATTTCTAATCATATGATTAGTGTACAGGAGACACGTCAAAAAATGGATAACACAACTTATGCCTAATTGGTACAAAGAATTTTAACATTAATATAAACTTTTATTTTTCTTTCCTCCCTTTTGTGAAGGACAGCTACATTTACACACAAGACTATATGTAAATTTATCCTGCTCAAATGTTCAGTTCATCCTTCATGAACTCCTAAACAGTATAGTAGCAGCGTTTGACAAGTATATCATATAGCTTTGTTTTCAGTGTCTCTAGCTTCATACTCAGAACATTCTTTCCTTTTAGCTTGTTATGGATTTTCATTGCCATATACTGAGGAGACTGCACATACAGGTTTAACCGATGAGTGGGAAGCATAAAATTGTCTTTGTTTCTTGTGTTATATGAGTGACTGAAACAGTTTTTCTCGAATAACTTTAAATTGCTATGTAGAAAGATGATAATATCATAGATGTATAAGGAGGGAACTGTTAATAACTGTTGTTTTTCAAATAGTGGGCGACATCATGTCCTTGGATGGGCGGTACACATGTTCCTTATTATTCTTTTCTGTAGCTTTAGTATGTGCAATATATTGCTTGAATTTCCCCCAAAAATAATACCGTACCTTACAACTGATTGAAAGTAGCTGTGGTATGCAATTTTCCTTGTATTCATGTCTGTTGCACCAGCTAATATTTGCATAGCAAATGCAAAGCTACATAATTTGTTTAACAGGTAGTCAACATGTTTATTCCAATTTAAATTTTTATCTAGGTTTAACCCTAAAAACTTTACAGAATCTACTTCTTCTATATCCTGATTTTTATGAGTTATTTTAATTTCTTGGGGCTTTGACTGTTTTGTTCTGAACTGGACTATGTGGGTTTTGGGGATGTTCAATCTTAATCCATTCAGTTGGAACCATGTTTTTAGTTTGTTCATTGTGTTTATTATGTAGAGAGGGATTTTTCTGGCTCCTGGTTTTCAATTAATACAGATGTGTCATCTGTAAATAAAATCGATGGAGCATTTATATTGTTCGGTAAATCATTAACATAGAACAAGAACAAAATAGGTCCTAGAATCGAGCCTTGAGGGACACCTTGGGCTACTGGTTTCCGTTTTGAATAGTAATTTGCTGCATTTGATGAGACAATCACTCTTTGTTTCCTATTTGATAAGTATGAAGTAAGCCAATTTAGAACATTACCCTTGATCCCATACTTGTCAAGCTTATAGATAAGCAGTGCATGATTTACAGAGTCAAAGGCTTTTGTGAGATCACAAAAGATTCCTGCAACTTTATTATGGTTGTCTAATGATGTGCTGATCTTGTCGATAAACTTGTTAATTGCATCAATAGTACTTTTGCCACGCTGGAAACCAAATTGGTTTTCCGTAATAATATCATATTTCTTGATAAAATTTCGAATCTGCATAGCAGCAGCATTTTCAAAGATTTTTGAAAGGACTGGAAGGAGGGAGATGGGACGATAATTCCCCATATCCTCTCTTGACCCTTTTTTGAGCAACGGTTTTACTTCCGCATATTTCAGCACCTCTGGGAAGCTTCCTTGTTCAAAGGATTGGTTTATTATTTTAGATAGTGGGTATCCTATTATTTTACACACAAATTTAAGGACTTTTACTGGTATTCCATCCCAACCTGCAGAATTTTTGTTTTTTAATTTTAATATAATTTTTTCTACATCTATTGTTGAAACTGTTTTGAATTTTGTGAGGCATTCAGAATTATGATTTAGTCCAAAGGGACATACATTGTTCCCATAATCTGCAACATTAACATCTGGTTTCACTACATTAATGAAGAACTCATTGAAGCATTCTGAAATTTGAGCCAGATTTACAATGATCTCATCTTCAAGCTTAATTGTACTAATTCCATGTCTAGAGGCTTTGATACCTAATTCGTGTTTTACAACTGACCACACTGCCTTTGATTTATTCTCGTGTTTTAAGGTTAATTTATTATTTGTCATTTGCTTTGCTGCTTTGACAACTTTCTTAAATGTACTTTTGTATCGTTTAACATATTCAATAAATTCAATTTTTTTATTATGTCTTAGTTCCTTATGTAGCTGCCTTTTCTTAGCACTGGAGATTTTTATACCTTTAGTGATCCATTTTAATTTTGTCATTTTATTAAAATAAGTTTTTTGTGGAAACATTTCATTGAAAACACTTAGAAAATCCCTTAGAAATGCTTCAAAATTTGCTGTGCATGAAATATTTTTATCAAAGTGCCATTCTGTCTCCTTGAGCTTATCATGGAATAGAGTCAAAGTTTCTTGGTTGAAGATCCTTTTTACATAAGCTTTTTTACATGGGACTTCTCTACCTGCTCTGGGTAGCTCAATGAATAATGCTAAATGATCAGAAATTCCTAGAGCTAGACAAAATTTATATCCATTTTCAAATACGTAATTCGTTAAAATATTGTCAATGCATGTGGCTGACTGAGCATTTTCTCTTGTAGATTCAGAAAAATTTAATTTGAAGCCATATTTTTTTATTAAGTCTGTAAACTTTGATACCTCACATGTTTCATTCAACACATTGATATTGAAATCAGCAGCAACCACAATTTTTTTCCTCTTTTCTTTACTGAGGTATTCAAACAAACTCTGAAATTTACGTAGAAATGCTCAGTTGTCACCTTCCCTGGGATTCTATAAATTGATATTATATCAACATTTAAGTCCTTTAACTCAACACAGCAACTTTCAAAAATACACTCTTCATTAAAACAATTGAAGTCACATCTTACATGGTAATCTAAATCAGAATGAATGAGTATGCATGAACCTCCTCGTGACTTATTTATCCTACAAAAGCTGGTAGCTACCTTGAAGTTTTCAATTTTATTTAAGATTTTTATGGTATCACTACTAAGCCAGTGATCATTTAAACAAATTACTTTAACACTTAGAAATTCAGATAAAAAAACTTGTAGCTCATCCAACTTAGAGCTTCTGTCACATGAGTATTCAGCACTGAAACCATTTATATTACAATGCATTATATAGTTACTACTAAGATCATCAATTTTATTTTTTAAAGACCTAATATTTAAATAATGAGCCATCCTCACAAAACGGTAGGTCTGGATTCTTCTTTAGCATCCCATCACCTTGCTCACTTGGCTTGTATATGTCTTTGTCACTTTGATGTTGTGTACTTACATCCATAGTTAGATTCTTGATGGCACTGGATCTGGATGGTGCTGAAGTGATTTCCCTGGTGCCAGCCATAAAAAATCACTGTTCCTCTCTGGAGCTTTCCTTGTTCTGGAAGACACACGTACAGCAGCTTGTTTGTCTTCCAGTATTTTTGGAGCTTGCAAAATTTGTACTTCATTTCTTTTTGGCTTGAACCATTTCGTAATTTGAGTTTGTTTCCCAGCTTGAATGTTACTTTCTGGCCTATTGGTTTTAAACCATTTCGTGATTTGACACTGATTGATGACTGTATTGTTCGCTGCATGAAAATAACGCTTTGTTACTTGCGATTGATTTCCACTTGTCCTGGGTACTTCATTGCACCGTGAAATACGAGTAAAATTTTTTTCCGTAAGTACCTCCTTTCCTAATGCATTCAAATGAAGACCGTGAACTGTATGGAGCCTTCGCTCCAAACTGTTTATGTCAATAACGTCTGTATTTACAAAGTGAGAACATATTTCACTGAAGCTCTTGTTTGCGGCATGAATTTCACTGTTTACACACGACCACCTCGGTAAATCGTGACGATGCGGGGTATTTACAACGAGTACATTCGTGTGAGATAAAGTATTGAGGCATTTTCTCAATTCTGTTCTAGCCTTGAACGACTCATTTCTATATACGTCATTTGATCCTCCCAGCAATACAACAAAGTCATCCTTACACAAACTAGTTACTTCACGTAATTTTGTAAGGTTTTTCAGTTCACTTAATGGAGCCCCAGGCTTCACGAAACCGTTTGCCCTGTAATTGTATTTTTCCGTTACCAATGCGGCAACTCCACGGCCCTGGCTATCGCCTAACACGCATATTTTTCCGTATTTTACAATGTTAGCAGTCGGAAGTTCACCGTGCAACGGTTTGTTTACTTTTTGTGGTTCATTTCGAAATTTTTCGACTTCGGTTGGCGTGTTCATTGAATCTTCAGTAGTGAATACTCCCACAAGGTCGTTATACGTTCTAGTTTGACAGTTTTTATGCATTAAAGTTTCACTGTTTATACACATTGAAGTTTCACTGCTGCTTTGAGGTTGTACATTCTGAGTGCAGTTTTTATGCATTAAAGTTTCACTGTTTATACATACTGAAGTAATAAATTTTGTGTAACACATGAGTTAAGTTTGGCTAGTAGATAGATAACTCGTGATAACTTTTGACATACATAATCTGTATGTGTGTCCCACATTAATTTCGAGTCAACGTGTATTCCTAGTAGTTTAACAGAGGATAACTCAGTGTTACTGTCTGATAGACTGAAGATTATCTTGACAGTCTTTTCATGGTTCATAGTTAATTCATTATCTTTAAACCAGATATTAGATATTTTGAGACATTCTTCACTTTCTTCCTTCAATCTGTTTATATCCTTTCCGGAATTAGCTAATGTTGTGTCATCAGCATAGAGGATAGATTTACAGGGTAAGTTACTTGGAAAGTCATTTACGCTGATGGGCCCTCATTTGCAAGTAATTAACAAAAAGGAATTTCTTGTGATCCACTAGATAACTAAACCTTTTTTACCCCTTAAAATTATTGTCATAATTATTTTTATTCAGTTAATTGTGGCAGCATGGTGTGCTATCTGGGACTATAACTTACACAACTGCATAGCTGGTTTCAAAAAGTTGTTCCCACCCTTGAAGACCTCTCCTTGTTAATGGTAACCATTTCTGCATAGAAAGTAGTCCTAATTTCTGACTTTTTAAAGAAATTCTCGTCCACTTATAGGCCAAGATGTACTGGGAAAATCCTGTTGGATAATATCGACAAGAGTGTCGGAAGACAAACAATGGAAGACTTCTACTTGGTGCAGAAGATGCCCCCCCCCCCCCCCCCCCAAATCTATGGAAACTTTGACAGGATTCCAGGAAAAGATCAGCTGGAGTTGGTGTACTACATCTCTGAGTAATATTTTGTTGTCCATGGGATTCACATGGAAAAAGTGCAAAATAAGAGGTCTGTACTGCTAGAGCATGGAGCCCTTATTGCTTTCCAATTGCATTTCACTGTAGAAATGAAACATATTAACAAAGCAGCTATAAAAATATTCTCTCTCAGTTAAACTTTGGTAGACAGTTATATGACAATTGGGAAATGTTGGCAGGAGGATGATGTTGTCTGTGTACAGTACAAATCATATTACTTCTTTTTATTGCCCTTTGGCATGTAACACACTTCCTAACAGCCACATTTGTATTAACAGTTATGCTTATTCCACCATCATGCTGCAGTTGCCATCACTGCACTACATTTGTGAATTAATCTATCATGTTACCAAAGTTCAAAGAGTGATATGTTTTGCTAATGGGAGCTACTAATAGCAAAAATGATGCTGCTTCATTTACAGTTTTCATAAATAATCACTTGCATCTTTCTGTGAATAAACCGAATCATCAATTACTTTCACCTTATGAATCAATGTAATACTTTCAAACTCATAATCTTCATTTTAGAAAATTCAGACAATTCATGATGACACCACTCCTTATGAAACCTGAGCAACAACTCCCTTCTCACATGCACACTTGTGACCAGTAGCACTTGGACATTGTTGACATTAATAGAAAGACAAAGTCCTCACCTGGAAAAAAAAGGCATGCTCAGATCCATACACTCCAGAAACCAGCAATTTGTAAGGAGTATGATTTATTACATCATAACACCAGTACCAAGTGAGGTGGCACACTTGTTAGCACACTGGACTCTCGTTCCGGAGGACGACAGTTCAAACCCACATCCAGCCATCCTGATTTACATTTTCTGTGATTTCCCTAAATCTCTTAAGGCAAATGCCAGGATAATTCCAGGGCACAGCTGACTTCCTTCCCCATTCTTCCCTAATCCGATAGGACCAATGACCTTGCTGTTTGATCCCGTCCTCCAAATCAACCAACCAACAATAACACCAGTGATTGTAGTACTCCTTACACTCTATTCTCTTTAATTCAAAAAGATGTATGTGGTCCACAAAATGGCTAAAGATAAAAGTCACATTGTTTTACCCTCACCATTGTATAATTGTGATTTAAGTGGAGTGGAACTGGTATGGGCAAAAGTGAAAAGATTGTTTATGGAGTACAACATTTTAGGAGACATATCCAATGAGAATCTGTCTAAGACTGCCAGAGAGCCCATCTTCTAGTAACTGCTCAGAGGGCACGGCAGGAAGGCGCAACAACTACAAGAAGATTACTGGAAGAGTAACAGTGTCATCAAACTTGAAATTGATGAAATCATTATTGATACTGCTGAATTGGATAGTAGTGACTTTAATAACAGATTATGTATAGCTGAGGAATATAATGAGATTCATTCTGATTTATGTGTACTTCCAATTCAGCACATCTGTGGTAATGAATTTTCAACATTTTAATCATTCTTCTTGCCACAAGGTAAATTTTACTTCTGGCCCTACCAGAAATGATACGGCATTAGCAGCAACAACAACCATCACTCAACATGAAACTGTCAGTTTTGATTTCATGAATTGTATAAGATTCTGTTACACCTGTGTCTCAGTGTTTACTTTTGTAGATGTGCAATACACACAGCAGCTGACAGCTGTCACAGCAGCCAGTAGATGGCACTATCAACTTTGCTTGGAGCATAAGTTACTATGTGAATGCAAGTATAGTGTTGTAGTGCCACGACTGCACGATTTAATTGCAGCTTATCCCCCTGCGTATCCCCCCCCCCCTCCCCCCCACCACTTCACACCTTGGTACCCTATGTGCTGTGAGTCAGTGGACAAAGTTTGCTTCCTACACACCCCACACCCACCTTCCCTCTCAGAATTCATTCACCTCATTGTGAACAGACTGTACTGTTGCCTAGGGTACCACGAGTATTGGTACTCATGAGGGCTCCATCATATTTGGTCTCTATAAAAAAAGCTCATTGGGTCTGTAAGCTGATGGTTTCTGTTTTCTTGTGGAGCATCAAGTCTTTTTTAGTGTAGGGCTGCTTGTATTTTTTGATTTGTCCTCTTCTGCACTATATACAATTGTAAAGGCTGACATTCTTCTGACGTTTTTGTTGGATAAGATTATTGAATGTCAGAAATAGTCTCTCTGGCTTCACGAGATGTTGTTGCCACTGGTACTGATCTGTCACACATTTCTATTTTTGTTTGCTGCCCGTTTCCTTTTGTTGCAGTGATAAAAGCATTTATTATGCATATCACCATTTCCACTTTTCCTTTGTGGTTCATATATAGGCCTAAACTGTGACGTGAGAAGTGCATTCTGTTTGAACAGTTTATATTTATGAAATTTGCATTTTTGAAACCTCACAGGTTTTTTCCATCTTTCTCTTTGTTTTTGCAATTTCTGCATTACCACAAAACACCTAGTTGAGAACAGTAGTCCACGAGGAGAGTAGGGAAGCCAGGTCGCCACTGGTACCAGCGACGGCTGCAACACAATGGGCCACTTCTTCAGTGTGCACTGTGGTTGTGGCATTGCCACCACTTCCGTGGCATTGGGCTCTCTGACAAACTGTGGCGCGTAGACCCGAAATTTGACCAGATACGAGATGTGTGCAAAACTGAAATTTGGAGCAAAACTGCTCTCATTTGAGGACACTAATCAATTCTGCAGATATCGTAGTCTCGAAATCACTGCAAATCGTTGATTTAATTTTTTATTTGGTCATGTTAATTACATATTGTACAAATGGTGTACTAGTAATATATAGGACAAGTCAAGTGAAATGACACAAAATTATGTGAGCATTTTATATATCATACAAATACTTATTTTCTATAAACAATTGATTGTAGACAATATTAAAACCTGCATTTTACTGGTTTAAGTTCAAGTGAATACTTAAAATACCAGAATGTATGGAAGTACACATTATTATCCCAGTACCACAATCAAATAATGAAATTTACATTTTGTAACTATGATTTGAATTGAAATACAAAAGTGTTATCTTCATCACTTAAATAAGTTCAAGTGAATACTCATTAGGGTAGAATAAATGGTAGTGTACATTTTAACCTATGATATAAATATATTTACATTTTATCACTATTATTTATGTTTGAAGTACGTGATTTTGTCTTCATGACATTGTGCAAAAAGTATAGAAACAAAAAAGTTTTGTGTAGAGAAACATATAGAAGCATGTGCCTGTGAGCTTAAATTAAATAAAGGCACATTTATAATTGTAACTGTATATAGGTCCCCATCAGGAAATTTTCATCTATTTCTGAAAAATTTGGACTCCTTGTTGTGCTATCTGTCAGACAGGGGGAAGCAAATTATTATTTGTGGGGACTTCAATGTAGATTCTCTGAAAGAGGGTAATAGGAAAAATGACCATGAAGTATTACTCGGTTCTTTCAATTTGACACCTGTTATTGATTTTCCTACTCGGGTGGTAAAGGATAGCAGCTAACTGATAGATAACTTCTTTATAGACCAAGATAAGTTTAACCAGATAAATGCTCAGCCTGTTGAGAATGGTCTTTCTGATCATGGTGCACAGCTAGTTACAATATATGGCATAGCTCCATTCAGCAACACTAAGCAGTCCTCCAAAGTAGTACGTTCAGTCAACGATTTAACAATTGCAAATTTCAGGGAAAGCCTACAGCAGTTAGACTGGGATGAGGTGTACCGTGAACCTGATTCCAATTTAAAATATAATTTATTTCATGACATTTTTGTAAATGCATTTGAAAACTGCTTCCCCAAGAAAATAGTTAAATATACTCGTAAGAAACCGTGTAACAAACCATGGCTTACTAAGGGTATAAAAATATCTTGTAACCGGAAAAGGGAACTGTATCTGACAGCAAGAAAGAGTAGTGACCCAGAAACTATCAAAAATTATAAAAACTGCTGTGTTATATTAAGAAAAGTTATTAAAAAATCCAGGAGTATGTGTATCATGTCTGAAATCAGCAACTCTGATAATAAAATTAAAACAATTTGGAATATTATTACAAGAGAAACAGGTCAACCAAGAGCAGAGGAAGACAGTATTACCATCAAATTGAATGAAAGCTTTACGAACAAAAAGTCAGAAGTTGAAAATATTTTTAATAATCATTTTCTAAATGTTGTGGATATAGTAGGATCCAGGTGTTCATTAGAAGATGCTAGGCTGTTAATGGAAGAGGCCATACCTATGCAATTTGATACAATTGAAATCTCACCCACTTCTCCCTCTGAAATTAGGAAAATAATAAACTTGCTCAAAAGCAAAAACTCACATGGAATTGATGGCATTTCTAGCAAAATACTAAAAGCTTGTTCTCAACAGATAAGTAAGATTCTCAGCCACCTGTGTAATAGCTCTCTGGAACAGGGCATTTTCCCTGATAGACTGAAATATGCTATTGTTATACCTTTGCATAAAAAGGGGGATAGATCTGATGTCAACAATTACCGTCCAATCTCCCTTCTAACAGCTTTATCCAAAATTTTTGAGAAAGTAATGTATTCAAGAGTAGCTTCACATATCTGTAAAAATGAAGTACTAACAAAATGTCAGTTTGGTTTCCAGAAAGGTTTTTCAACAGAAAATGCCATATATGCTTTCACCAGTCAAATTTTGAATGATCTGAATAACCGAACACCACCCATTGGGATTTTTTGTGATCTCTCAAAGGCTTTTGATTGTGTAAATCATGAAATTCTGCTACACAAGCTCAAGTATTGTGGCATGAGTGGGACAGTGCACAAATGGTTTAATTCGTACCTAACTGGAAGAGTGCAGAAAGTTGAAATAAGTAGTTCTCGTAACATGCAAAGATCAGCACATTCCTCAAACTGGGGAACTATCAAGAATGGGGTTCCACAAGGGTCAGTCTTGGGTCCTTTGTTGTTCTTATTATATATTAATGACTTGCCATTCTATATTCATGAAGAGGCAAAGTTAGTTCTCTTTGCTGATGATACAAGTATAGTAATCACACCTGAGAAACAAGAATTAACTGATGAAATTGTCAATACTATCTTTCAGAAAATTACTAAGTGGTTCCTTGTAAACGGACTCTCACTGAATTTTGATAAGACACAGTACATACAGTTCTGTACAGTCAATGGTATGACGCCATTAATAAATATAGACCTTAATCAGAAGCATATAGCTAAGGTAGAATATTCCAAATTTTTAGGTATGTCCATTGATGAGAGATTAAATTGGAAGAAACACATTGATGATCTGCTGAAACGTTTGAGTTCAGCTACTTATGCAATAAGGGTCATTGCAAATTTTGGTGATAAACATCTTAGTAAATTAGCTTACTACGCCTATTTTCACTCATTGCTTTCATATGGCATCATATTTTGGGGCAATTAATCACTGAGGAATAAAGTATTTATTGCACAAAAGCGTGTAATCAGAATAATAGCTGGAGTCCACCCAAGATCATCCTGCAGATATTTATTTAAGGATCTAGGGATATTCACAGTAGCTTCTCAGTATATATACTCTCTTATGAAATTTGTTATTAACAACCAAACCCAATTCAAAAGTAATAGCAGTGTGCATAACTACAATACTAGGAGAAAGGACAATCTTCACTATTCAAGATTAAATCTAACTTTGGCACAGAAAGGGGTGAATTATACTGGCACTAAAGTCTTTGGTCACTTACCAAATAGTATCAAAAGTCTGACAGATAACCAACAAGTATTTAAGAAGAAATTAAAAGAATTTCTGAATGACAACTCCTTCTACTCCATAGAGGAATTTTTAGATATAAATTAAGAAAAAAAGAAAAAAGACAAAAATATTAAAAAAAAACACAAAAAAATAAAGTTGTTATATCAACTTAAGTATGTTGTTAAATTAACCTAATTATGTCATGTATTGGAAAATTCGACTCGTTCCACATCATTATGAAATATCGTATTCATGATCCATGGAACTAGTATTAATCTAATCTAATCTAATCTAATCCGACATATGTAAAGATTTTCTTTCCTCTGTTTTTACTCAGAAGGATGCCTTATTACTACAGGAATTTATTCATTTTATAACAAGTTTGTTCTGTGAGGAATGTTTTTAGTTTCCTTTTGAGTACCTGTGTGTTATCAGTTTCATTTTTTATGCTGGTGGAAAGCTTGTTACATAGGTTTTTTCCTGACTCAGTTACTCCGCTGTGACTTTTTAAGAGATGCAGACCCTTGGTGGAAATTTTTCCCCTGTTTTGTGTCTTGTGATGTGCTGGTGAACGTCACAGTTTTAATGGAATAATGCCTTGTTGCTGGTTACAAATATCATCAGAGAGTATAGACACTGATTTGTAACAGTAAATACCCTGCGAGTCTTAAAGAGACCTATGCAAGATGTTCTGTTAGAGACCCCACATATCAATCTCACTGCTTGTTTTTGTAATTTGAAGACTGTATCAACCCCTGTAACATTTCCCCAGAAACCTGTGTAAGCTGTACACACTAAGTTCTTAGTGGCTGATATGCATGACTGCTCTAGAGAGCCCATCACTGAATTTATTGAAATATATAGGTCTCACACATGTTTGTGGATAGTTGAGAGCAAGGAATACAGCAATTGGGACCAGAAGGCAGAATTCTGAATGTCTATAACAGGTATTCTGGTAGACTTCAGATAGCAAATTGGAAATCCCCGACACTCAGAAACAAAGTAAAAGATACCTTACTGCCCACATCCATAAATTGTTAGTCTATAGCAGTAAAACTCCAATTCTTTAAAGAACAGAACTCCCATATATATGCGGTCTGTTTAAAAAGTTCTGGAACTTTTTCCACAAAATTCTTTTACTTATTGTGCAACCAATACATTGCTTCCAATGCTGTTTCCACTTCCGAAAGCAGTCATGGTACGCCTCTAACTGAACTGTGTGAAGCACCATCTACGAATTTTCTTTTATCTCTTCTATCATTCCAAATCTTCGTCCTTTCAATGGGGTTTTCGATTTTGGAAGTAAAAAAAGGTCAGCAGGGGCCACGTCTGGAGAGTAAGGAGGATGAGGCAGCACTGTGATTTCGTTTTTTGTGCAATAGTCACACACCAATAAGGAAGAAGATGCAGCTGTGTTATTGTGATGCAGGAGCCATGAATTATCTCACCACATTTCAGTCTGTTTCCTTCTCATATTTTCTCGCAGGCATTGTAACAGGTCCTGATAGTACCATTGATTAACAGTTTGTCCCTGTGGCACGATTTCATGGTAAACTAATCCTTCAAAGTCAAAGAAAACTATCAGCATGGCTTTGAAATTTGAAGTGACCTAATGAACTTTTTTTGATCTTGGAGAACCTTTCCCGACTTACTGTGAAGATTGAAACTAGGTCTCAAAAACATAACTGTCGACACACGTCTCATCACTTATTCTTACCAGTTCTTACGGAACATCTAGTTCTCATTTGCGGGATCTAAAAGCTCTTCACAGATTGCGAGGCGAAGGTCTTTCTGGTCTTGACTCATGAGCCTTGGGACGAACTTGGTGGCAACATGATGCATTCCAGATGCTGTGTCAGGATTTCATGATATGATCCAACTGAAATGTTATGTTCTTCTGCAATCTCTCGGACAGACAGTCTTTGACTGGCATGCACAATTTCAATGACTTTCCTGACATGAGAGTTGTCAGTAGACATCGATGGGCGTCCTGAATGAGGGCCATCCGTTAACTTACACCCAGCCATTTTTAAATCGTGTGAACCATTTGTAACGCCGAGTGGGCCTCTGCCTTAATGACTCCTCACTGTAGGCTTGCTGCATCATTTGGTGTGTCTCTGTAAAGGTTTTCTTGAGTTTCACGCTACATTTTATCCAGATGCGTTGCTCCTCTAACTCTGCCATCTCGAAATTCGCAAACTGCACGACACAACGTTCAACTCAATATAGCACTGAACAATAACTAACGGACATACAACAAAGAAACTTCCGGAAATTACACATTACGCATGTGCTGGGATGACAACCGCATTTCGCTCCAACACATCACTGGTGCGAAATTACGAATGTTTCGGAATTTTTTGAACAGCCCTCGTGAAGTGGCTTCAAACGCCTGATTACTTTCGAAATAAGTTAATGTATTTAATATTTAATGTTAAAAACGTAATCGAGAAAAAGTTTGGAAAAGGTTTGACATTGTGCTTAAGGTTTATTGACAGCCACTAATTGCTCTCATCGTCAAACTTTAAACACTGGACGGAATTGCGTAGATAATTTGCGCTCCATTCCAAGCAAAAGCAAATATTTCAGGCATCTCAATGTTTATGACTTCATATCTCCTGGACTATGTGTCTTACAATGACATTATTTTTCAGGTACATTCAGTAGATACTGTCTGTGAAATGTATAACAATTAGTAGTAAAGAGATAACAAATTAAAATATCGTCGTTGACGCTGAAGCTTTACTGTGCGCCATTTTGTGCAAAAGCTAGTTTTCTTGCATCAGAATGTTTGTGACATCGTATCACCTGAACCGAAGCCCACGAGAAACTCAAGCGGTGGCGCGCACGTCACAGCACTTGACACTGCAGGTCTGTATGAGTACCAGCATCCGTTTTCGGCAAGGCGCGAGTAACTATTTCAGATAAGTTTAGTAATTCTTGAATGCGTCTTTAAATGCATGCGCTATATCTTTGGACTCGAATGTCTTTGGAATGGCTGTGTACTGATAATGTTGTTTATTTATTTATTTATTTATTCTTTGCCCATGGACTCCAGCTGAAAATCCAGCTGAGAGTATTGGGTGTGTCATACAATAGCCTTTTAACATCAAACTTGATTTCAATATATATATAAACGAAACAAATGATTAAACAGAAATAGTCCATAATCATACAAAGGTTTTACATATTTCACATTATACGTACACACAAATCAAAAAAACATACAGAAATGATCATTTTTACAGATACATTTCAGTAATGATATATTTAAACACCATCTTAGTATTCACTCAAACTGTATATACATTTCTCTGTGAGATATAGTTTCAAATGATTTTTAAAACATTTTAGATCTGTTTCTTTTTTAATGATTTTGGGGAGTTTATTAAAAAACCCTTTTGCCTGCTTCTTCTGGGGCAGTCACAGACAGTTTTAGATTTCTGTTTATCATGTAGTAATTTTCATTTCCTCTTGTACCGTGTTTGTGTACATCTTTATTTAGGAGGTGTTTATCACTTGACCTTACCACCATTATGCTTTGGTATATATACAGTGAATATACTGTCATAATATTATAGTGTACAAAAGCTTGCCTACAGGTCTGTCTTGGTGGTATTTTTGCAATGCATCTCACTGCCCTTTTCTGAATTGTGAATATTCTTTTTAGGTAGCCAGCTTGTGCATTTCCCCATATATGAACTGAATAAGACAAATGTGGGAAGACAAGTCCATAATACATTGATCTGAGGACTTTATCATCCACAGTCTTAGCTGTTTTATGCATGATGAAGATCTGTTTGTTTATCTTTTTACACAGTGCATCTATGTGCTCCCCCCATGCCAATTGTTTGTCTATTATAGTTCCTAGAAAATTTGTGCTGGTTACTTCTTTAATAGTCTTTCCATTTATATTAACATTTATATTATAATTTTCACTATGCTTGGTCTGAAATACTACATTCATTGTTTTAGACTGATTCATAAACAGGTTGTTTTGTGTTAAATATTTATTTGCATTTTCAATAGTCAGGAGTGCTTCCTTCTCAAGCTCCTCCTTTGTGTCAGCTGTGCAAATGATTGTTGTGTCATCAGCATACATTATAAGTTTCTGATTTATATAGCTAGGGAAGTCATTTACGTAGAGTATAAATAGTATTGGCCCAAGCACAGATCCTTGCGGCACACCGTGTTTAACTGTTTGTAATTCTGATATGTAGTTTGTTAAATTTCCCCCACTAGTATGTCTGATTTCTGTGCATTGTTTCCTATTTGTAATGTATGATTTAAGTATGTCATAGCATTTTCCTCTAATTCCATACTGATATAATTTCATCATTAATTTTGAGTGGTTCACACAATCAAATGCCTTAGATAGGTCCATAAAAATCCCACAAGTCTTTTGTTGTCTGTCAAGTAAATTAAGAATGTGCTCAATTATGTCTATTGATGCTGTTTTTGTTGACTTCCCTCCTCTGAAACCATGTTGTGATGAATGCAGTATACTGTACTTTGTTATAAAACTTACAATTCTATTCTTTATTATCATTTCATAGATTTTAGCAAATGTTGAGATCAATGATATTGGCCTGTAATTTCCTAATTCATCCCTGTTCCCTTTCTTAAATATTGGCTTCACTTTACTTACTTTCAGTGAATCTGGAAATATACCTTCTTTTATCGCAGCATTCAGCATGCGTGTCAATGGTTTTAATATACATTCTCTGCATTCCTTTATGAAATGTGATGTAACACCATCCAAGCCAGAAGAGCGTTTAATTTTAAGTTGTTTTATTAGGTTTGACACTTCTGCATCTGTTGTAGGTATGAAAACCATAGTATGATTTGTATGTGGGTGGTTTAACAATTTACTTACTGCATTTGTTTTATTTTGACTTATTAATTCGTCTGCTACAGTAATATAATATCTGTTAAAAGTATTGGCTACTTCTAGAGGGTTTGCGTTGCTTTTCCCACTCATCAGTGGGCAGATGTCCTCTGCCCGATTTGTTACTTTTCCTCTCTCTCCATTAATGAACGACCATAAACCTTTTGAGTAGTTCTTTCCCTTATCTATAGACATCCTGATGAATGATGCTTTAGTTTCTCTGATAAAACTACAGTACTCTTTCTTTTTTATTTTATACAGTGTGTTGTAGGCCTCATTATTTTTTTGTTTGGAGAGGTCATAATACACTCTCAGATTATTTGTGGCATGGATTACTTCTCCAGTCACCCAGCTTTTCTTTTTTTGTTGCTGTTTGACAAGCCTTTTACTAACAGGACATGTAACATCATAATAATAATTGAATAAAGAATAAAACTGGTTCCATTTGGTGTTTGCATCTTTAGCTGCATATATTGTTTCCCAGTTTTCTGCCTCTAACATCTTTTTTAGCAGATTTATGTTATGTGGGTAGTTCTGTCTTCTCATCTCCCATATCTTCTGCACTGAATCACTAGTCTTTATATTTATGTCTATCATGATTGCAAAATGGTCTGCTAATGTGGAGTTTATTACCTGTGTGTCACAATAGCATGTAGGAATATTTGTTATTACATGATCAATAATAGTTTCACTATGCTTTGTTCGTCTGGTTGGTTTATCTATTTTTATTTTTAGATTGTATATGCACAATAAGTCCAGTAGGGTCTTAGTATTGTCTGTATTTTTACTCGTGTCTATGTTCAGATCTCCTATAATGATCAAATAAGCATATGTTTCTGAGAGGTGTTGGATTATATCTTCCAGCTGTTCAAAGAAGGTTTTAATTATACCATGTGGTGATCGATACAAACCTAATACACAACATAAATTCCCAGCAATTTTAGTTTCCAGTGCTGTAGCTTCAAAGCTCAATTCTATAGCATGTTTTGTTATATTTATGGCTTTAGTTGATTTATAGTTAGAAAAAATGGCAACCCCACCACCTTTATAGGAAGTTCTGCAAAAACTGGCTACTTTCACATAATTCTTCAAGTTGTAAATTCCTATGTGATTTTCTTTTAGCCCATGTTCCGTAACTACTAGAATGTTTGGCCTATACTCCTGTAATATTACCTCTAGTTCCTCTGTTTTATTGTTTATGTATTGAACATTTTGGTGAAGTATTCTAACAGTTGGCTTTAAATGTAATAGTTCCCCTTCCTGTAATATACTAAGCACTTCACTTGCTCTCTTTGCTTCTGGTACTATGCAGTGATTTTTTTCGGTTTGTGTCATTAAACCTGGATCGTATCTTTGTCCGGTGTTTATATTCCTCTCACTATTGTCACACTGGTATTTAAGATGGACAGTTTTACTTACATCTTTTTTCATGTTCTCTTTCTGCTTACTCGGTACCATAAAAAATCCTCACTTAGTGTAGCAGGTCTCCTAGTTCTCAGGCATCTGTCTTGATTGGAAGCTGCTTCTGCTGTTGATCTCCCAGGCCTCAGGCACCTCTTCTGTGTGGTTGCTGTTGCTGGTGGCTCCTGTGCTCCCCGACTTGGTGACTGCCCTTCTTTGTTAGCTGCTGCGGCTAATGACCTTTGTATGTTTTCCTCACATGCATTTTCATTGCCTTGAGGTAGTATTATGGGGTCTGCTGTTCTGGATGCTGTTGCTGATGACGACAGCTCTGCTGATGAGTGTGGTGATTCTGCTGCTATTGGTTTATCTGACACTGCTGCTGAGAATATCTGAGCCTTTGCTGCTGCTACTGGTGTTTGTTGTAGCTCTACTGCAGATAATGATGATTCCACTGTTACAGACAACTCTTGTTTTGGCGGAATTGGGATTGGAGACACTTCCATTACAGATGACTCATTAATAAATTTAAGTATTTCGGCACTAATAATCTTTTTCCCTTTTACGTTCATGTGGAGACCATGTCTTGTGAAGTGCTGTCTTTGAACACTGTTTATCTCTACGAAAGTCGTATTCTGGAAACCTCTACATATTTTCTCAAATAGCCTGTTTGTTGTAACAATCTCGATGTTTACACACGAGTTTTCCATCAGATCGTGCCTCCTGGGGATACTAACAATGTAGAAATGCACTCGAGGCATCCTTTTGATTGTTTCATTTAGGATTCTCGTTGCACGCCAAGTTGCATTACAGTAAACATCATTTGCGCCTCCTATTATGATGCAGCTGTTACCCGTCGTTAATATGTTGTCACTGTTTTTCAGAATTTCGCGTAATGGCGCGCCTGGTTTGATGATGCCTGTTACATTAAGGTCTGGGTGATTTCTTCTCATAATTTCCGTAACTCCTCTCCCATGACTATCTGCAAAAATATATGTCTGTTGCTTGTATCCTTGCTTATGCATAACGTGGTTGTTTACTTTTTTTTCCTTACGAATATTTACCTTGTGTTTTTCTCCGTTTAATCCACTTGTATATTTTTGTGTGGATAGTTTGTTCATATTTTTATCCATAGATGCACTATTAACACTTTCTTTTCTTGCGTTTAATTCACTTGTGTCTTTTAGAGTGATCAGTTCGTTCATATTGCTAGTTATAGTCGTACTGTTTACACTTTGTACATTTGGTTGTGCATACCTACGAATTTTATGGCTAGCATTAATGAGATCTTGTTGCCTTGACGATTCAGACAGTTCCCGTGTGGTTAGTACCAAATTTTCCATTGTTTTTATATATTTTTTTTATAATGTCAAGTTCTTTTTGAAGTTCGTCATGCACGCTGTCTTCTATTCCCGCGTAGCACTTTTCACTCGCGATCTCGCGGCCGTTACACTCTATGTCACATTTACACTGTATTTGTAAACCTTCTTGAGCATAACAGCATGAATGGCACCATTTATGCTTAAACACGCATATTCTAACTCCATTTAGCACTGTTTCGTCACAAACAATACACTTGATTGAAATTAAGTCCTCAAAAACTGCAGAGCGGTTTAAAGTTACGTGTACATTTGCCGCCATATTGCAATATTGTGCATACAATAAGCTACTTTGATAGTTTAATGAACTTAAGCTAACCATATTATTGTGTGTACATGTGGATTAGTAATTGTTCCCTTCTAGTAACGAAAAATACGGCGATCTGTTGAAAGAAAAGGGACATATTGTGTTTTGTAACTAACTCGTGCACAATGGCCGCGACCAGTTCGGAAAATTGGAATACTATTTACGAAATAAGTGAGGAAGCGTGGGATAAAACGTGTTCCTGTAACAAAGCAGTAACAAAAGGCGTGAGTTGTGCAAAGAGTAAGAGGAAATTCCATTACTCGTGTGTAAATGCAACGAATAGAGTGAAAAGCTGTAAATGTAGTGATTGTTTTCGTACTGAATGTGACGATATGGACGAAATCTAAACAGACCTGTTGAAAACGTGTGTGCGCGAAAAGTTAAAGAATGAACTCAGAATAGTAAAACAGGAACAGTATTCGAAAACAATTATACCTGTACTAACTAACGAACTACAGAAGCGAGAATCAGCCAAGAAAAAAATGTGTAAAAATTGCAGATTTGAGGCATCCAACATAAAACAAGATTCACAACACAGCGTGCATACCACAACAGAGAACGCAGTTCAAAAAGGAAAGCAATCTAATAGTGCAGCAACGAAAATGCAAACCTTTGCTCCTGAGGAGCAGCAAATGACGTGGCAGGAAAGAAGACACCATATAAGAAGAGAGACCTACTTGCAAAAAGAACAGCAACTCAAGCTCAGGGAATGAGAATATCAACAGTTGGAATATGGCAGTCTACCCAAAGACAGAAACTGCAACCAAGGGACCAGGATTTTTCGTGGGATCAACGGTGGTTTCACAGAAGAAAGCAATTAAGAAAGTGAGTCATCAAGTGGATGAACAGGTATGTGACTATCATAACACAGATGATCACAGTGCATCAAGATTAAATACATTAACTGAACCTACAACTTCAAATATAGAGCCAAATTGCTCTCGGAGGAATACAGACAGAGACAAACTACTTACTTTTCTACAAGTTTACATATGTTGTATCAGAAATAAGATTTTAGAATTAGAACATTTATGTAACACTGAGCATGAAGATGTTAGATGTGTATCTGAGCACTGGTTAACCGGCAGGATGACGGTTCAATCCCGTCTCCGGCCATCCTGATTTAGGTTTTCCGTGATTTCCCTAAATCGCTTCAGGCAAATGCCGGGATGGTTCCTTTGAAAGGGCACGGCCGATTTCCTTCCCCATCCTCCCCTCACCCGAGCTTGTGCTCCGTCTCTAATGACCTCGCTGTCGACGGGACGTTAAACACTAATCTCCTCCTCCTCCTCCACTGGTTAACCCAAGAACAAATGGTTCAAATGGCTCTGAGCACTATGGGACTCAACTGCTGTGGTCATAAGTCCCCTAGAACTTAGAACTATTTAAACCTAACTAACCTAAGGACATCACACACATCCATGCCCGAGGCAGGATTCGAACCTGCGACCGTAGCGGTCGTGCGGTTCCAGGCTGTAGCGCCTTTAACCACTCGGCCACTCCGGCCGGCAACCCAAGAACAACAGAATATATTTGTTCCCCATGCATATGTTGTGGGAGACATGATATGTAGAAAACAGAGAAAGAATGGTGGGGCTGGAATTTTTGTCAAAGAAGGAAAAAAGTTTTCCAGAATTGATGTATCTATGTACTCCTCAGAATTAGATGGGGAGTTCAGTTGTGTAAAACTAGTGAATGAAAATATAGTGGTAGTTAGTCTATATAGGTCGCCAGATGGTGATGTAAATTTGTTTATTGAAAAATGTGAATTAATAGTTAAAAAGATATTGAAGAGTAAATTAAGAATTGCTATATGTGGTGATTTCAACATGGAAATGGTAAACACACAGAGGCCAGTTTCTAGAACATTTTTCAATATGCTAAGATCATTAGACCTGTATTGTACAAATAACCATGCCACACATAAGAATGTCTGCATAGACAATATTGTTGTGAATTACCATATGGAGGATTTCACAGTCAGACCTGCAGGAAGTGGCCTTGCAGACCATGAGCCACTACTCCTTACACTCTGTAAGAGGCAGGCAGTTACAATTGAAGAACGTAAAGTAGTAATGGTACAAGGACAAAAGGAAGAATACCTAAGTATGTTTGTTAATAGATTAGGTAGTGCAGATTGGGACTTAATATAAAATTATCAGTCTGGAAAAAGGGAAGCTGAAATTACCTTCGATAACTTCTTTAAAAAGTACACAGATTATGGTATTCTTGCTCACCAGTAAAGAAAATTAGATATCCAAGTGAAATGAAAAAGAAAAGTCTGAAATGGTTTACAGAAGAGCTAGCAGAAATTAGAGGAAATATGCATACGCTTTACCAGATGCATAAGCAAACCGCTAACCGAAGAGCAGAACAGGTCATATATGAAATGCAAAAAATACTACAAAGCTAAACTTCTTCTGGCAAAAAAGCAAAGAGTGGAAAACTATATAGAAGGGTCTTCCGATAAATGCAATGCAGCATGGGAAATAATAAAACAAGAGAATACACCAAAATGCACAGAAACAGCTCTGCTTGAACCTGGGGGATTAAATCAGTACTTTTTAAACTCATTTAAAGAAATAAGTAACAGTATTACAGCAACAAACTCATCTGCAATGGAACTTGTTGAAACACCACTGCCTGTTAACCTGGTATTTCAATGGAGGACTGTCATACCTGCTGATGTTATAAAAGCTGTATCCAAATTTTCAGATTCTAAAAGTATGGACTGTTATTGGTTATCAAATAACATAATTAAAAGGCAATACACTCAATCGCTAAACAATTAGCTTTTATTTTTAATAAATATGTAGAATTTGGAGTTTTCCAGATGCACTTAATGTATTAAAAGTAGTCCAAGTTTTTAAAAAAGGGGACAAACGTCTTGCCCAAAGCTACAGACCAGTCTCCATTGTTCCAATATTCTCAAAGATATTTGAGGCACTGATACACACACAAATAAGCAGCTTCTTGGCACAATATCCTATGTAGCAATCAGTTTGGTTTTCACAAAGGGAAAAACTCAACAGGGGCCATCTTGGAAATCACTGACCAAACCTTAACAGCTTTTGAAAACAATAACATGGTATCACTGGTATTATGTGACCTAAGCAAAGCTTTCTATTGCATTCCTGTTGTTGTACTACTGGGGAAACTAGAGTTTTATGGGGTGAAAGGGAGCACAATAGCTGTGATAAATTCTTATTTAAGTAACCGAAAACAATTCGTTTCAGTCAGAAATGTAAATTCTTGTGTAATGGAAACCAGCACAGGTGTACCACAAGGGTCTATCCTTGGGCCCATCTTCTTCATTTCAGCTATTAGTGATTTACCTAAAAACATAGCCCACTGTGTCATGTGTTATGCTGACAATACAACACTACTTACCACACATCACAACATTGCAGATCTGAATAAACTAAAAAATAAATATTTGATAAGGCCCTGGACTGGTTTGCAACTAATAAGCTCCTATGCAATCCTAATAAAACCCAACAACTTTTAATGGGAACATCAAATGAAGTAGGCAATAAGTCGGTAAAACTCTAAGGTATTGACATTGACTCAAAAATTTATTGGGAGGAACATGTCAATCATGTATGTGAAACAATATCTCAGGTGGCATACCTTATCTAGAAACTAAAGGAAGTAGTGAGCTTGGAGAACCTTAGGGTGACATACTATGGGCTATTCAAGTCACATATTTCATATGGTCTGCTCATGTGGGGGCACTCGCCTCACATCAAGAACATCTTGAAATTACAAAAAAAACTATGCATAATATGTAATGGAAGTCATAGGGAGCAATGTCGTCCTCTTTTTCCAGACTCAGAACACAGACAATTATAAATTTATACATCTATGTGTCTGTACTCTATATTAAAAATAATATTCCAGAATTTATTGCCACAGGGGAAATATATGAACAGAACACCAGGGCTAAGGGTAATTTAGATGTACCATGCCACAGATTAGTAATAACAGGAAATTCCCACAAAATAAACCCACTCAAAATGTTCAATAAACTGACAATTCATGTTCAGTCTATGAATATAATTTTTTTAAAAAATTAAGTGGTACAGCTGGCTGTCAGATCATCCATTCTATGACATTAAAGAATTCATTGAGATGCCTGAGGAGGATATTGGCATTTAAAAGTTGTCTGTAGTTAAACATATTATTGTGTGCTGTGGTTAATTGTGTGCAATTACATAATGTATACAATAAACAATACAATACTATATTATATTAGATTATAGTATAGCTTATTGCATTAACTTTTAGAAGCTATCCTGGTGTAATTTGGTACTCTGCCATGCTTGATATGTATTCTATAATGTACTGACACTTGTTTATTTTATTATTCTGTATGTATTAGTACATCCTGTAGGACGAAGCCAACATCATAGTAAAATAATCTATGCTGAATAAAATTCTTGATTCTCTCGGCGCACTATGTTTGTACACTTACTTCTGTGCTAAATAAATGTATATTCGACGTCTAAAGTGTGTTATTACTATCCTACAACTCGAAATAGTCACATGTCTGATGCTCAAGTTTCACTGCACGGACAGCGAAAATATAATGAGTGATAAAATTTTTTTCCTTTCATCATTTTGTGGGGAGTGTCAGTGAGAAAAAGGTTTGAAATTATGTGTAAAGTGTGTTGGAAGTCGCTAAGTGCTCTCATTCTCAAACACTGGATGAATAAAGACCGGGTATTTGCGCATCATATTTATTTATTTATTTATTTATTTATTTATTGTTCCGTGGGACCACATTTAGGAGAAGTCTCCATGGTCATGGAACGAGTCAATACATGAAATTATAACACGATTGTAGAAACACATAAAATGAAACAAGTCGTTAGTTTAAATAAAGAAAATCAAGAATGTAACACTGGAATTTGCTTAATTTTTTATCTCTTCCAGGAGCTCCTCGACAGAATAGAAGGAGTGAGCCATGAGGAAACTCTTCAGTTTAGACTTAAAAGTGTTTGGGCTACTGCTAAGGTTTTTGAGTTCTTGTGGTAGCTTATTGAAAATGGATGCAGCAGAATACTGCACTCCTTTCTGCACAAGAGTCAAGGAAGTGCATTCCACATGCAGATTTGATTTCTGCCTAGTATTAACTGAGTGAAAGCTGCTAACTCTTGGGAATAAGCTAATATTGCTAACAACAAACGACATTAAAGAAAATACATACTGTGAGGGCAATGTCAAAATTTCCAGACTATTGAATAGGGGTCGACAAGAGGTTTTCGAACTTACACCATACATAGCTCGAACAGCCCGTTTTTGAGCCAAAAATACCCTTTTTGAATCAGAAGAATTACCCCAAAAAATAATACCGTATGACATAAGCGTATGAAAATATGCGAAGTATACTACTTTTCGTGTTGAAATGTCACTTATTTCAGATACTGTTCTAATGGTAAATAAAGCGGCATTTAGTTTCTGAACAAGATCCTGAACATGGGCTTTCCACAACAGCTTACTATCTATCCGTACGCCTAGGAACTTGAACTGTTCCGTCTCGCTTATAACATGCCCATTCTGTCTGATTAAAATGTCAGTTCTTGTTGAATTGTGGGTTAGAAACTGTAAAAACTGAGTCTTACTGTGATTTAGCATCAAATTATTTTCCACAAGCCACGAACTTACTTCATGAACTACATTATTTGATAATGTTTCAATATTACACACAGGATCCTTCACTACCAAGGTGGTGTCATCAGCAAACAGAAATATTTTTGAATCACCTGTAATACTAGAAGGCATATCATTTACATAAATAAGGAACAGCAGTGGCCCCAGCACCGACCCTTGGGGAACGCCCCATTTAACAGTGCCCCATTGGGACTGAACATCATTACCACTCTCAATATTGCGGAGGATTACCTTCTGCTTTCTGTTCTTAAAGTAGGAGGCGAACCAATTGTAAGCTACTCCCCTTACTCCATAATGTTCCAACTTCTGCAGTAATATTTTGTGGTCAACACAGTCAAAAGCCTTCGTTAAATCAAAGAAAACACCTAACGTTCTCTACCTTTTATTTAATCCGTCCAAAACCTCACAGAGAAAAGAGAATATAGCATTTTCAGTTGTTAAGCCATTTCTAAAACCAAACTGTACATTTGACAGCAAATTATGTGAATTTAAATGCTGCAGTAACCTTGTATATACAAGCCTCTCGATAACTTTAGCAAACACCGATGGCATAGAAATAGGTCTATAATTGTCAACATTATCCCTGTCTCCCTTTTTATAAAGTGGCTTCACTACCGAGTACTTTAATCGGTCAGGACACCGACCACTGCTAAAGGAAAAGTTACAGATATGGCTAAGTACTGAGCTAATATACGTGGAACAATACTTCAGTATTCTGCTAGATACCCCGTCATATCCATGAGAGTTCTTGGTCTTTAGTGATTTAATTATTAACTCAATCTCCCTCTTGTCAGTATCATGGAGGAGCATTTCAGGTAACAGTCTCGGAACACTTTTTTCTAAGAGCGCTATATGATTCCCTGTTGGGACTAGGTTTCTATTTAGTTCACCTGCTATATTCAGAAAGTGATTATTAAGTACTGTACATATATGCGACTTATCAGCAACACGGACATCCCCACTACGCACTGATTCTATATCCTCGACCTGTCTCTGCAGACCAGCCACTTCCTTTACGACTGACCATATGGTTTTAATTTTATCCTGAGACTTAGCTATTCTATCTGCATACCACATACTTTTTGCCTTCCTAATAACTTTTTTAAGCACCTTACAATACTGTTTGTAATGGGCTGCTGCATTTAGATTTTGACTGTTTCTAACGTTTTGATATAATTGCCACTTTGTTCTACAAGATATTCTTATCCCTTCAGTCAGCCACCCAGGCTGCCTGTTTGTGCTAGTACCCTGTTTTAAACGTTCTAACGGAAAGCAACTTTCAAAGAGCACGAGAAAAGTCTTGAGGAAAGCATTATATTTATCGTCTACTGTATCAGCACTATAAACATCTTGCCAATCTTGTTCCTTGATAAGGTTTACAAAAGTCTGTACAGCAACTGGATCAGCTTTCCTAAAAAGTTGGTAACTATATTTAACATGTGTTGAAGCACAAAAATCTTTTAGGCTTAAAATTTGTGCATCATGATCTGAAAGGCCATTCACCTTTTTGCTAACAGAATGCCCTTCTAATAATGACGAATGAACAAAAATATTGTCTATGGTTGTTCTACTGTTCCCTTGCACTCTCGTTGGAAAGAATACGGTTTGCATAAGATTATATGAATTAAGGAGGTCTACCAGCATCCTTTTCCTTGCACAATCACTTATACAATTAATATTGAAGTCACCACATATAACTAACTTTTTGTATTTCCTATAAAGTGAACCAAGAACCTCCTCTAGCTTTAGCAAAAATGTTGTGAAATCGGAGTCTGGGGATCTATAAATAACAACAGTAAGAAGTTTAGCTCCACTAAATTTAACCACACCTGCACAACATTCAAACACCTTTTCAGTGCAGTACTTTGAAACATCAATTGACTCAAATGGGATACCGTTTTTCACATACATGGCTACTCCCCCACACCGCAAAGAGCTCCTAGAAAAGCTGCCAGCCAACCTGTATCCTGGTAAAGGAAGCCTCTGAATTATCTCCTTATTTAAGAAGTGTTCAGATATACCAATAATTTCAGAGTCAACATCTATAAGCAGTTCACTAACTTTATCTCGAATACCTTGTATATTTTGATGAAATATACTAATTCCCTCATTAATCGGATACCCAAGCTTTGTAGAAAGTGGTTTCTTTGTTAGAGAGACTTCCCTTAAGCAGGAATACCTATCAGCTGACTTCAATCTAAAAAAGGTACAGCTCTAACACCCACAACTACCGGAATTTTCCCATGAGTGATCCCACCACCCCCACCTATGCTGTCACCTATAAGTTTTGCCAACCTCCCCTTCCCATACCTGTTGAGGTGCAGGCCATGTCTAGTGAAACCCGTCCTACTGATAGACTCCACCGACACCACTGAAATGCGACTCATGCCTTCTGTCATCAGCGCACCCCCAAGTCTCATGTTATTACGCCTGACGGCTATATTAAGATGAGGCCGATCGTGACGCTGAAACAGTTCCACGAAATGCACATTCGTGTTGCCAGTCTGAGTGGCTATCTTTTCCAGGTCACCATCTATGTCATACTTCCCATCCCTATCAATACTATTACCAGCCCCACCCACAATCACTACCTGATCCTCTTTAGTAAAATCCCTACATAACCCCCCTATGTTAAAAGTCACCTGAGCCAATCCTGCATTAGGCTTCACAATGCTGGTGACCTGGTACTCACTCCCCAAAACTTCCTGCAACTGCTGGCCTACACCTCTACCATGAGAACTACCTAACAGCAGAACCTTCTTCTTTCTCTTAGACTTTGCAACTGTCCTAGCCACCGTAACTGCTGAGGTCTGCTGCATACTTCCTACATCTACAGCTACTAGAGATTCCTCTCCACTAGACTCTGACAGTTGGTCATATCTATTACAAACACCAATAGTAAAACTATCTGAAAATCTCCTTCTCCTAGCAGATCTCTTGCCAACAGCCAGCTCCCATTCCCCAACCCCCTTCTCCCTCCTCATCCTATCTAGCTCCTCCTGTGCGTTTTTCAACTGCACCTGAAGGGCACAGATCTTACGCTCCTGCTCCTCTATCAACTTACTCTTGCTACATAACCTGCAGTTCCAGGAGAGGATCTCACCAGAATGCCCACTGGCTTCCCCACTGCATTCCCCCCAGTGAAAATACTTCGAACAAGTCTCACACCGCAATCCACTACTCACGAACCTACGGCAAAGCCCACACTTCTCACTCATGGTAAAATTTTACAATTATTGAAACAAGAAAACAACTTTATCTAAGTTCCGCTACTACAATAAGAAGATGTTAAAAACTGACTACAATTATCACAAACTTGCTCTACAAGGGAAGTAACTACTATTATTGAAAGTATTAATCAACAACAAATGAGAATATAACAAAATACTAACACAGAAAGAAAATCAAACGTCTAATGACAGTAACGAAACTGAAAGCAGTTCGCAAAAATTTCTTCTGAAGTTATTTCACCGGAAAACACCAAGAACACCGGTTGAAGACCACTAAAGTTCCTAAATAAAATACTATACACAAACAATTAATTAGTACTTAGCTTTCGATGCGCCGCTACAGCTGCAACTGGTCAGCGCGGAATGTAAACACGGGTAAGAGGTTAAGTTGCTCGATACAAAACACTCACAAATATCAGGCCACAACACACGAAATGCAGAGGTGAATGAAGAAACCACTAATAAGTCACTTATATAGTAAATATTATCACAAAAACAGTTAAAATATATATCTGAAAACTAAAAATAGATGAAAACTTAGAGAGCGATCTCACACGCAGTCACGCGCTTATGACGTCACACCAAAGATCAACAGCCAACACTGCTTAAGGACAAACATAGGTTTTTCAACTAATACTTGTCACATTGTGTTAAACTTCTAATGTAAGATTATATCTCTTCATGAGTATATTATGGTACGATTTTAAATTTTGAAATTCAGTCACTTATTACACAGAACGCTGAAAATCAAATTTTTGTTGCCCCTGGAAGCCTTTAGATAGGCACCCTGCAACTAGAGAGAAGTTACAGGTTGTGGGTTGGTGGCTTAGTAATATACATGCACTACTAAAGACATCTAAAAATGTAAGACAAGTCTGTAACAATTGATAAATTACATAACTGAGATACTCTATTTTATGAAATGTTTCTACAGAACAGTAAGTATATGGCTTTGCTTGTGTTAGGTATTATTTTGCTAATTGCTTGCTTGGACACTGAAGTTGAATGTTCTAAATCTTTGAAATTTTAATGTCACTGTTCAAATAACTTACAGGTTTGCTGCCAGGTGACATCGTCCAGCACCGCCAATATTTTGACAGGAGCACACCCTGCCATTCTCAAGGCACAACTGCAAGGAGGAAGCAATGTGCAAGGGAATTTAATACCTTGGTTCACAGAGGAGAAACAAGGAAGGTACCACACACAGAACAAGTAACCGCCGAGTCAGTACACAACCGAGGTATTAAATTCCCTTGCACATTGCCTCCTCCTTGCAGTTGTGCCTTGAGAAGGCAGGATGTGCTCTTGTCAAAATACCGACGGTGGTCGATGATGTCACCCAGCAGCAAACCCGTAAGTTATTTGAACATTCAATTCGCCGGGAAAAGTTAAGGTCTCACATTGTTTACCTCTAGGGGGAGGAAATCTATCGTTGATTGTGGAGGTTGGATAAACTTCGCAGCAGCAGAGTAAGGTTGGAATGTGCATTATCGTTTTTATTGAAGTGTCGAAATCATAGTGTGGTTCCAACGTTTGCTAAGGTTGTGCATCATATTAATTCTCCTGCCGCCAATCGCATCAAGCAATGTGCTGGTTTAGCTCTTGTTCGTGAAAGGATCCACTATACTCGCCGTCAATTAGATTTTGTTTCTAAGTAATTATTTCAGCTACATCTAATGATGGCGTCTAATGTTTCTGAATTTTCTTGGGATTGGGTGGATGGTGGCTCTTGGTCACAGTCTGACTGGGAATTTCAGTCTGTAACTGCTCATCATTCGGCGAAGTTTGAACGTTTCCTAGGCTCAGTGTCTAATTCTAATTTTTATTCTCGACGTTCTGTGATCAATCTCACGGAGAAAACTTTTGACGACACAGCTTTGTCTGTGCTGGGGAAAGGTTTGAATTTTGCACTGACGCCTAAGAGTTTACCAGTCGTTGATTTTATTAGTTCTATTGAACAGGCTGTTGATAAACTACCTTCTGAGGCTGCGGAAGAGGTTAGGAGGGAAGCTTGTTGTGTGTTGACGGGGGCCCGTCCACCTAAGTCAAACATTACAGCAGCTGAGGCGGCTGCTTTACATTAACTCAGAATGGATCCTGATATTGTTATTTTACCTGTGGACAAGGGAAATGCCACGGTTTTGTTGAACAAGCATGATTACATTCAAAAGATGCAGTGTCTACTTTCTGATCCGGCATATCGCAAAATCGGTGTTGACTCTATTAAGAGTGTTGAGAGAAAGACTAATAACCTCCTGAAGAAAAGTTCTTTGTCACAGGAGACTATCAAGAGTCTTATTTCTTACTGTGTTGTACCACCTACATTATATGGCCTCCCTAAGGTCCATAAAGAGGCTGTCCTGTTGAGGCCTATTGTTTCTAATACTGGTGCTCCGATATATCGTGTAGCTAAACATCTTGCTAGTTTGTTGAGCCCACTAGTAGGTAGGTGTGAACACCACATTAAGAACTCTGCAGATTTCTTACATCGATTGCAGGGATTGCATTTGAATGACTCTGATATTTTAGTCAGTTTTGATGTGGTTTCTCTTTTCACTCGCTTTCCTCTCTCTGATTCGTTGCAGCTAATTGAGGTTAAGTTTGGTGTCGAGTTAATAAATTTGTTTCAACATGTGCTGACTTCCACTTACTTTTTATTCAATGGTCAGTACTACGAACAGACTGATGGAGTTGCAATGGGAAGCCTGTTGTTATCTATTGTGGCCAATTTGTTTATCGAGAACTTTGAGAAACGTGCGTTGGAGTCAGCGACCTTGAAACTTGCGTGTTTTTTCAGATATGTAGACGATACTCATGGTAGTGAGAATTCAAACCCGTTTTTGGAACACCTAAATACAATGCACCCGAATATTCAGTCCACTATGGAGGTGGAAAAGAATGGATGCCTTCCCTTCCTTGATGTGTTGGTCAGAAGGAAGACTGATGCTACGTTGCGACATTCTGTTTATAGGAAGCCTACTCACATTGACTTGTATCTGTGAGCTGATAGTTGTCACCATCCAGCTCACCGTGAAGGAGTACTTCATACCTTGGTTCACAGGACCCATATTATCTCAGACCCTGAAAGTTTGGCAGCTGAGCTATCACATCTTGAAGTCACCTTTCGTCAGGATGGTTATAGTGAGAGCCAGATCAAACGAGAGTTGCGCTATCGGCCTTCTGTGCAACGGGTGAGTGACGATAGCAATAAAGCGGCACCTAATTCAACGGCCTTTTTGCCTTACGCAGGAAGCATTTCCAACAGGATTGGCCGTATTTTGCGGAAATACGATGTGAAATGTGTTTTTTCTACCATCTTCTAAGATTAAGGCCCTGTTGGCGTCCGTAAAAAATGATCTTGGTTTGTGTAAGGCTGGTGTCTATCGTATTTCTTGCAATTGTGGCATGTCATAAATTGGTCAGACAATCAGGATTGTGGAAGACTAGTGTACTTTACATAAGCATCACACACGCTTACAACAGCCAAGCAAATCCGCTATTGCAGAACATTGACTTGACACCGGTCATCTTATGGCATATAACAACACTGAGATTCTGGCTTGCACGTACAGCTATTGGGGTAGTGTTATTAAGGAAGCTGTTGAAATCAAACTATCAAGCAACCTTATAAACAGAGATGGTGGATTTTGTTTAAATGCTGCTTGGAATCTGGCTCTGTCTCTCATCAAAAAACAGAGGTACAGAATTAGTGCTACCTCACCTGTTGATTAATAGTCACTATCGACATTTCTGATGTTGGTCAGGCCGGCCAGGGTGGCCGAGCGGTTCTAGGCGCTACAGTCTGGAGCCGCGCGGCTGCTATGGTCGTAGGTTCGAATCCTGCTTCGGGCGTGGATGTGTGTGATGTCCTTAGGTTAGTTAGGTTTAAATAGTTCTAAGTTCTAGGGGACTGATGACCTCAGAAGTTAAGTCCCATAGTGCTCAGAGCCATTTTAACCAATTTTGATGTTTGTTTTCTTTGGTTGTGTGTTGACTCTGCGGTTACTTGTTCTGTGTGTGGTATCTTTACTAGTTTCTCCTCTGTGAGCCGAGGTATTAAATTCCCTTGCACATTGCTTCCTCCTTGCAGTTGTGCCTTGAGAATGGCAGGTTGTGCTCCTGTCGAAATATCGGCGGTGGTCGACGATGTCACCCGGCAGCAAACTCGTAAGTTATTTGAACATTCAATTCGCCGGGAAAAGCTAAGGTCTCCTAATGTCACTGTCAGCCACTTATGTGATGAAACTGCTTTCGCCTTGTAAGTATTTATTTGTATTTCGTGAGGTACAGTTCAACATCTCCATGTACATTTGTAAATAATTATATAAGACATTGGGTTCATCCAGCAGCTTGGGAAGTAAATTTGTATATGTAAACTGCTGTCGCTTAATGAGGCACTGTCTTTACCATTTAGATGAGCTGAGACTTGGCATATTTTTGCAAGACAAGTTGCGAACACAGAGCGCTAAAGAATTTCTGCTGTTTAAGCGCAAGTGCCCTGAATTAAAATATCCTTAGGGACCCTTTACAAGTTCGGGTTTGTCTGAGCAGACTGTCCGCAGTGACTGTCTGTATATTTGGTCTGAAGTATTCAGTTCGCACTTAAATCTTCCTATCACAATGCTGCTTTTGCACGGTCCCCACTCAATAGTCCGAGAGTGCAGAGCATTTTTGCCCATGAAAATTTGCTTATACAATAATTATTCTATCTAGTGCTGTTTTTTCTAAATTTGTAAAAAGAAAAAGATTGGCACCGTAAAGATGGACAAAACAAAAGAGTGCCCTCTAAAACCTATAACGCCTTACCATGTTAATCTTTTGAAAGGGCTAAAAATTGAAAAATAATACTGGGTTATGTATGGAGCAAGATTTTAAAAATGGCTGCAACAGCAACTGTTGAAATTCTTCACGATAAAGGATGACAGTCAAAAACAGTTGCAGGATAAAAATTTATTAAAATTGCATGATGTAATTTTAGTAAGTAACTAAAGATTTTATGCCTGTATTACTCTGGTAATTTCACTGTTACTTAAGCTTTTGTGTTTCTCACTTCCGATGCTAAGGCTTTTCTAATGAAAGTGTCTTCGTGTTCAGGATTTTTTACTTCTGATGAAGGTATATTTATATGTAACGAAACCTTGGTCAAGAATTTTAATAAATTTTTATCCTGCAACTGTTTTTGGCTGTCATCCTTTATCGTGAAGAATTATGTATGGAGGATGGAGAGACTTACTTTGAGTTGTTGCAGTGTGTTACATAGTACACGTATATGTATAAATGATGCTTATGAAAGACTAACAGAAACATTGAGGTGCTAACTGCCAGAAGCTATGCTGATGTGAAATTTAATGCTGTGGTATCATTTGCGTCGTTGAGCAAAATCATTCCACTAACATTTACTACGATACATGAAGTACTAAAGCACTTCATCTGGTCTGCATACCTAGTCTGCGTCAGTTTAAGCGCCGCCAGACTTTGCAGAAGCCGAACACAGACACGAACTCAAAAAATTTATGTCGGCAAATCATTAACAAGCAACGATTTGTCTGTGCAAACACTGACCTTTCAGACAAGTCGGTGCAAATATCTGACCATGTGAAGGGCCCTTAAGCGAGAGCGTAGCCGCTTGGTGTCGAAATTCCTTTCCTGGACCGACAGATGGCGGAGCAGCACTAGCCTGAAACTGTGTAGTGTGGACGCATAATATTTATGCCTATTTACTGCACGCAAAGATACCTGTGCAGGCAAACCGTAGCATGTGAAACAGCCTTAATGCTCAACAAGAAAGCAGGCAAATGCTGAGACTGACTCTATATCGTTCCTCAGAGAATACTATTCACAAGCAGCTGAAACAGGTTAACAATACCCTGATCGTGTTATCCACAAAAAGAGTAACAAACAAAAACCTGAACCCCCCCCCCTTTCTTTCTTGTTCTCTCCCTCTCTCTCTCTCTCTCTATCTCTCTCTCTCTCTCTCTCTCTCTCTCTCTCTCTCACACACACACACACACACACACACACACACACACACACACACAAATATCCAGATATTAAAAAAAAACACTCTCACAAGGAACGGCACATAACAAAATACACACACATACAAAACAAATGAAAAATATCAAACCATACACACACAACACAAACAAAAGACGAAAGATAAACACACACGACAGTTGGCAACACTCGACGAAAGATAAACACACAGCTACAAATGGTATCACTACACACTTTAAACACACACATACAGATCACAAAATGAAATGTACGAGTGACGTGTTATAATAAATGTGGGTGAAAAAACGCCGGAAATCGGCCAGCTGGAGCATGAGGACCGAATGACCATATCTCCAGGACCATGAATATGGACTAATATGGACTGACAACACTGTAAATCGTAAGTAACACCAAATGGTAATTTAACATCAGAATATTTGTGCTACAAAAGTTGTTTCTACTCTGAATAACAAGAGAAAAATATGACAAAATGTACCACAATAACACAGTGTAACTACTAATAAGACATTTAAAAAAAAATGGTTCAAATGGCTCTGACCACTATGGGACTTAACTTCTAAGGTCATCAGTCCCCTAGAACTTAGAAGTACTTAAACCTAACTAACCTAAGGACATCACACACATTCATGCCCGAGGCAGGATTCGAACTGTAGCGCCTAGAACCGCACGGCCACCCCGGCCGGCTAATACATTTCTTTTGTATATTAAAGGAAATATGAATCACATGTCACTGTAGATGCTTCACAAATAAAAGAAGCGAAACGCGCATGGCAAAGAACAAACTGCTTTTCATTTAGTTGCACAGACAGAACACACCTCCAAGAAAGAGAACAAAGCTTATATGATTCAAAACCAGATTACTTTGATGGCTTGACACATATAATTAACATAAGTAAACTTTGCTACCTGGAAACCTTCATAGGATCATCACTTCATAAAATGCTACCCCAAGTGTACTTAATAAAGTTTACCACAAGGCCAATTTTAAAAGTTTTGCAACACCATTGTGTTTACATCCTAAAACTAGACAGATTGAAACGCAAACCAAGAAAGTTCCAGTGTAGATACAAATGGGGCACTCTGGAAGAACACAAACAGGTCATACATGTCTTCCCTCTGTTGCTCTCCGTGATTACCTACCATTGCCCAATGAAACGTTTTCTGTATAGAAAGCACGATTTTCGTGACCAAAGAATTGTCTACTGCAGAATCATTCGCCAATGACAATAACAACTCTAGTTCTGTCACACCTTCAAGTTGATTAAACGGTCTCACGATGAATCGCACAGCCCTCTTCATCTCTTCCGTTCAGCTTACTTGGTAAGTATCCCATAGCGACCAAAAATACGGAAGAATTTTTCGGAGAAAGTTCGTGCATGAAGTCCATTTTCCTAACATTCCTTTTCCCTTATCTTTCCCTCCTTTTTTCTGTTATTGTCAGGTAATTCAACAGATGTGTGGTGAGCAGGTAGCAGAGTGCGATCGCTCCTCAGTTGTACAGCTTTTTAAGAAAAATGTGGCTAAAAATAAACAATAAAACGTGAAAACAAGCAGCTGATACTACTCAAAAATGTAATTTCGATGTCGCGATGATGATTTCCACGGTGAACGTTGTGACTCTCATGTTATGTTTGCTTATGATGTTGACGTTTGTTTAGGTTGACTGGTACATTATGTTCGAAAGCTTGATATCCTGCTAGATCCTGTTAAATGATTGGTGTAGTTGGATCATTAGATCATGAGGAAGAAAGAGGAAGTGGAACATAGATGGAAAGCTGATGTTAGGGGTTGATGAATGGAATAGCTCAGAATACATTTCGAGAATCAGGATAAAGGAAAAGGAACTTGTACTTCTGGTGGTGACTGTATGCAGTATATTTGGAAATGCTGCGAATAGAATGATAGGAATGGAATGAAACAAGGTTTTTCTAGGTGTGAGAAAGTGAAATGGACGTAGTTTTTGGAGTATCTAGAAGAAAGGAAGGAAGATTGGGTTTAACGTCCCGTCGACATCGAGGTCATTAGAGACGGAGTACAAGCCCGGATTGTGTCAACTATATGGAAGGAAATCGGCCTTGCCACTTCAGAGGAACTGTCATGGCACTGGCCTGGTGCGATTTAGGGAAATCACGGAAAATCTGAATCTAGATGGCCATACGTGGTTTTCAACCGTCGTCCTCCCGATGCAAGTCCAGTGTCCATGGCTTTCAGTATGATCTGTTGAAGGATACTGGGTCGCTCAAAGCGGTGGCTACCGTGGAAGACAGTAGTCATACAGCGATCCTCAGTGGTGTGGCTGGTGGCTGGAACAGGGGGGGGGGGGGTTCTTTTAATGGTGTGGTATATCTATGAGGCGGATGGGGACAGTCATTTCACGTTTTTTGGAGGGGTCTTTTTTTCCAGAATGATGGGTGTAGGTATGGATGGGTAATGGGTATTCCTACTTGAGACATGGTTTTCAGAGATGACTGGACTTGCGGTGAAGACATGTGTGTTATTGCACTCTTGGATTAAGTGGTCATTGTAAGTAACTCATTTTGGGCAATAGTAGGATTGAGCTTGAAATCAGAATCGTTCTACATGGTGTTTAGAGAGGTAAATGAGAACAATATGGGTGATGGGGTAATCAAACCTTGATGAGGATTCTGATTCCATAGGATTCTTCCACAGCTAGATTTATACGATAGTTCACTCGAAACAGCTCCAAGCAGCTCCTCATAGATATTTCTCTGTTTCCCCTGTTTCCTGTGTCTGATAACCCAGCACGTAGTTAAACACCATAAAATCTTGGCATGTACAGGGTTATTACAAATGATTGAAGCGATTTCACAGTTGTACAATAACTTTATTATTTGAGATATTTTCACAATGCTTTGCACACACATACAAAAACTCAAAAAGTTTTTTTAGGCATTCACAAATGTTCGATATGTGCCCCTTTAGTGATTCGGCAGACATGAAGCCGATAATCAAGTTCCTCCCACACTCGGCGCAGCATGTCCCCATCAATGAGTTCGAAAGCATTGTTGATGCGAGCTCGCAGCTCTGGCACGTTTCTTGGTAGAGGAGGTTTAAACACTGAATCTTTCACATCACTATGCGTGAAACTTGCCCGCACGCGTTCAACCGTTTCTTCGCTCACTGCAGGCCGACCCGTTGATTTCCCCTTGGAGAGGCATCCAGAAGCTTTAAACTGCGCATACCATCGCCGAATGGAGTTAGCAGTTGGTGGATCTTTGTTGAACTTCGTCCTGAAGTGTCGCTGCACTGTTATGACTGACTGATGTGAGTGCATTTCAAGCACGACATACGCTTTCTCGGCTTCTGTCGCCATTTTGTCTCACTGCGATCTCGAGCGCTCTGGCGGCGGAAACCTGAAGTGCGGCTTCAGCCGAACAAAACTTTATGAGTTTTTCTACGTATCTGTAGTGTGTCGTGACCATATGTCAATGAATGGAGCTACAGTGAATTTATGAAATCGCTTCAATCATTTGTAATAGCCCTGTATTTCGGCGCATTGTATTACATTAGGTAATAACGTTGATAGTCAACTGCTAATCATTGCACTAGTCACTGATTATGTGTAGGTCTTTCTCTGCATTTCGTAACATACTTTTAACTATTTCACATCCCAGTATGCACCAGAGTCTTTCCACGAAAAATTAAGGTTTTGTTATGTGTGTAACACTTCCTGTTCCTGTGTTCAGTAGCAAATCAACACAGCTCGCTTCATCAAACCTTCGCTGTATGTAGCATCATATTCAGGTCTATCTGCTGTTAATTTCGCGTAGCCGGCCGAAGTGGCCGTGCGGTTAAAGGCGCTGCAGTCTGGAACCGCAAAACCGCTACGGTCGCAGGTTCGAATCCTGCCTCGGGCATGGATGTTTGTGATGTCCTTAGGTTAGTTAGGTTTAACTAGTTCTAAGTTCTAGGGGACTAATGACCTCAGCAGTTGAGTCCCATAGTGCTCAGAGCCATTTGAACCAATTTCGCGTATGTAAACATGGAATAACCTACCAGCGTCGTCTGTGAGGAGTCTTACAGAGCTACAGCCGTTGTATTCCATGTCATTTATGTTTGTCGGTCCCATTATTCCAGCCTTAGGACAAGTGCCTACAAAATTTTGGAAGCTATGTAGTAAAGTAGTTTAACAACTGTCGATTTTTGTTCAAGAAATATTTTTTTCTGTATCTGTACACGTTTGTTTTATATAACCAAACGAAACTTACTTTGTGGACGTAGCTCATATTTCAAGTTGTCGCCACTCATCTAGGCTTACCTAAATGCTTCATTTGTATGTCATTTATTAAATGTTCGACATCGACGCGCAAGTCGTCGAAGTGGCGTCAAATCGAACGACTTGCACCAGGCGAGCGGTCTACCCGACGGGAGGCCCTCGTCACACGCTTCTCTCTCACTATTGCAATATGGCTACCTTTGGTAATACTCGTGTAACACGTTAGCTTGTGACGGTTGCAACTCATGGTTTCACAATTCATATTTTGTTTTATTTTGTGATCTATACCTGTTTTATGTTTACATTGTACTACACCAGTTAATGGTTGCAAATGTGTCTTCTGTTTCGATTACTGATAGCGAGTATCTCTGACTCGTCATTCACGATGTTACCTTATGATGCACATTTGACACTATGTAAATTTTATCTAATGTCAATACGAGTTTATTCTCTAGATAAGTAACATAAACGTGTCTTTGTGAAGTTGTTCACTATGATCTAACATGTTGTTTGTCGCTGTGTATGGTTTCTTTGTATAGTTACTCTTTAACTTCATTTCTGTGGTCAGTGCTAGCACCACCTACCGGCCATCGTTTACTTCTACGACTAACCACCACTGTCAGTTTGGCACTTGTTCTCTTCGAACAGAAAACAGCACATCCAAATATGCCTATATGAGATGAGACCTGCATTATATTGAGTCTATGGGCTCAGTTTCCTGAGCCTTTAACTAAAGTTTGATTTAAATGTAAGTATGAAATTAATTGAAAATTCTGTATATGGATCACTAATATGCATACTTCTGTTACTATGTATACATTCATTATCGTTAATTCCGTTGTACAGTGTATCCCACAGATCCTGCCTGATGGTGAAATTTTGAAACGCGTAACACTTAATAAAGAATTGTGCGATCAGGACCTTTCCATATTTCAAAGTTGTGTCAAATCTGAATCATCGCCTGCCTCTGCCATGGATGTATTTCTCCACTAACACCTGTATCAGTCGATTTTTCAGTGATGTGACAGTTACACTGGGGCTGTACTCATGGACTTTCCTCTGTAAAGGAATGTTTCCGCACTGTCGCCTAGTAACGAAGGTACATGCAACCGAATATTCGAACAGGTAAGTAATATTTTCTAGAAGCGTGGTACAAGTTTTTGTATGCCTTCTTCACAGAAGGTTGCCGCCTGTGTATTCAACCATGTGGTAACATGTTCTTTCAGCTCGTCATCATCGTTGAATTGTTGATCACCAAGGACAGATTTTAGGTGTAAGAAGAGATGAAAGTCGCTAGGAGCGAGGTCCGGGCTGTACGGAGGATGATCAAACGCGTCCCAGTGAAATTCACGTAAGAGTTGTGTGGTCATATTCGCCGTGTGAGGTCGGGCATTATCGCGGAAAAAAAGTTTTCGAAATTTCAGTTTTTCAGTAACAATTTCATGAATTAGTAATCGTCAGATTTATAGAATTTCCATAGCAAGGGCATTAAGTGTAAACTTACGGTTGTGCTTAATCTTCTCTTCAATTGTGTGAACCAGTTCATCAGTAACCACAGACGGGCGTCCACTTCTTTCTTCATCGTGCACTTGATCACGTCCTTCATTGAACAATCTGAGCCATCTTCTAACCACTGAATCACTCATAGCATTTTCTCCGTAAACTTCGCAGATTTGCCGATGAATTTCCTTTGGTTTAACTTTCTTTGCTTTTAGAAAACAAATCACATATCTGATTTCACACACGGCGGCATTTTCAATTAAGGCTGACTTTACAAATAAGCACTACAAGGCACACGTCGGCAGCAGCGATCTGAAAATGGCGTACATGTCTTCTCCTTGAGTCGGAGTAACTGCAGTGCATGCTCGGAACTGCGATCGTAGCACTGCCGCGATAGAAATAGAAACAGAACTTACTTTGTGGATGACCCTCATAAATTAGAAGCTAATATTACAAATAAAAGCATTTCTTAAATTTATACCATCACTCTGTGAACCATGGACCTTGTCGTTGGTGGGGAGGCTTGCGTGCCTCAGCGATACAGGTAGCCGTACCGTAGGTGCAACCACAATGGAAGGGTATCCGTTGAGAGGCCAGACAGACATGTGGTTCCTGAAGAGGGGCAGCAGCCTTTTCAGTAGGTGCAGGGGCAACAGTCTGGACGACTGACTGACCTGGCCTTGTAACATTAACCAAAATGGTCTTGCTGCGCTTGTAAAGCGAACAGCTGAATGCAAGTGGAAACTACAGACGTAATTTTTCTCGAAGACATGCAGCTTTACTGTAAGGTTAAATGATGATGGCGACCTCTTGGGTAAAATATTCCGGAGGTAAAATAGTGTCCCATTCAGATCTCCAGGTGGGGACTACTCAGGAGGACGTCATTATCAAGAGAAAGAAAACTGGCATTCTACGGATCAGAGCGTCGAATGTCAGAGCCCTTAATCGGGAGGGTAGGCTAGAAAATTTGAGAAGGGAAATGGGTAGGTTACTGTTAAATATAGTGGGAATTAGTGAAATTCGGTGGCAGGAGAAACAAGACTTTAGGTCAGTTGAATACAGGGTCACAAATGCTAAATCAAATAGGGGTAACGCAGGAGCTAGTTTAATAATGAGTAAAAAAAATAGGAGCGTGGGTAAGCTACTATGAACAGCATAGTGAACACATTATTCTAGCCAAGATGAACACGAAGCCCATGCCTACCGCAGTAATACAAGTTTATATGACACATAGTTCCACAGATGACTGAAGAAATGTATGAGGCGACAAAAGAAATTATTCAGCTAGTTACGGGAGACAAATATTTAATGGTCATGGGGGACTGGAATTCGATAGTAGGAAAAGGAATGGAAGGAAAAGTAGTAGGTGAATATGGACTGGGGGTAAGGAATGAAAAAGGAAGTCACTTGGTAGAATTTTGCACGGGGCACAACCTAATCACAGCTAACACTTGGTTTAAGAATTATGAAAGAAGGCTGTATACGTGAAAGAGACCTGGAGACACTGGAAGGTTTCAGATAGTTTATATAATGGTATTAGGAACCAGGTTTTAATTTGTAAGGCATTTCCAGGGGCAGAGGTGGAATCTAACCACAATTTATTGGTTATGAACTGTAGATTAAAACTGAAGAAACTGGCCAAAAGGTAGTAATTTAAGGAGATCGGACTTGGATAAACTGAAAGAACCAGAGGTTGCAAAGAGTTTCAGAGAGAGCATTTGGGAACAACCGACAAGAACAGGGGATAGAAATACAGTAGAAGAAGAATAGGTAGCTTTGAGAGATGAAATAGTGAAGGCAGCAAAGGATCAAGTAGGTAAAAGAACGAGGGCTAGTAGAAATCATTGGGTAACAGAAGAGATATTGAATTTAATAGATGAAAGGAGAAAATATAAAAATGCAGTAAATGAAGCAGGCAAAAAGGAATAGAAACGTTTCAAAAATGAGATCAACAGGAAGTACAAAATGGCTAAGCAGGGATGGCTAATGGATAAATGTAAGGATGTGGAGGCCTATATCACAAGGGGTAAGATAGATACTGCCTACAGGAAAATTAAAGACTCCTTTGGAGAAAAGAGAACCACCTGTATGAATATCAAGAGCTCAGATGGAAAAGCAGTCCTAAGCAAAGAAGGGAAAGCAGAAAGGTGGAAGGAGTATATAGAGGGTCTATACAAGGGCAAAGTACTTGAGGCCAATATTATGGAAATGGAAAAGGACGTAGATGAAGATGAAATTGGAGATAAGATACCGCGTGAAGAATCTGACAGAGCACTGATGACCTAAGTCAAAAGAAAGCCCCAGGGGTAGACAACATTCCATTAGAACTACTGGAAGCTTTGGGAGAGCCAGCCATGACAAAACTCTACCATCTGGTGAGCAAGATGTATGAGACATATGAAATACCAGCAGACTTCAAGAAGAATATAATAATTCCAATTCCAAAGAAAGCAGCTGCCGACAAGTGTGAAAATTACCGAACTATCAAACTGATAGTCACTGATAAGTCACGGTTGCGAAATACTAACACGAATAGTTTACAGACGAATGGAAAGACTAGTAGAAGCCGACCTCGGGGAAGATCAGTTTGAATTCCGTGAAATGTTGGAACACGCTAGGCAATACTGACCCTAAGACTTATCGTGGAAGATAGATTAAGGAAAGGCAAACCTACGTTTTTAGCGTTTGTCGACTTAGTGAAAGCTTTTGACAGTGTTGACTGGAATACTCTCTTTCAAATTCTGAAAGTGGCAGTGGTAAAAAATGGGGAGGGAAAGGCTATTTACAATTTGTACAGAAACCAGATGACAGTTATAAGAGTCGGGGGCATGTGATGGTAGCAATGGTCGAGAAGGGAGCGACAAGGGTTGTAGCCTATTCATGATGTTATTCAAGCTGTGTATTGAGCAAGCAATAAAGGAAACAAAACAAAAATTTTTAGTAGGGATTAAAATCCATGTAAAAGAAATAAACACTTTGAGATTTGCCGATGACATGGTAATTCTGTCAGAGACAGCAAAAGACCTGGAAGAGCAGTTGAACAGAATGGACAGTGTCTTGAAGGGAGGATATAAGATGAATGTCAACAAAAGCAAAACGAGGACAATGAAATTTAGTCGAATTAAATCAGACGATGCTGATGGAATTAGATTAGGAAACGAGACACTTAAATAGTAAATGAGTTTTGCTATTTGGGGAGCAAAATAACTGATGATGGTCAAAGTAGAGAGGATTAAAATGTAGACTGGCTATGACAAGGAAAGCGTTCTGAAGAAGCGAAATTTGTTAACATCGAGTATAGATTTAAGTGTCAGGAAGTCTTTTCTGAAAGTATTTGTATGGGTGTAGCCATGTATGCATGTATGGAAGCCAAGCATGAACAATAAATAGTTTAGACAAGAAGAGAATAGAAGCTTTCGAAATGTGGTGCTACAGAAGAATGCTGAAGATTAGATGGTTAGATCACGTAACTAATGAGGAGGTACTGAACGTAACTGGGGAGAAGAGGTATTTGTAGTCCAACCTGTTAAAAGAAGGAGTCAGTTGGTAGGACACGTTCTGAGACATCAAGGGATCACTGATTTAGTACTGGAGGGAAGCGTGGAGGGAGACCAAGAGATGAATACGCTAAGCAGATTCAGAAGGATGAAGGTTGCAGTAGGTACTTGGAGATGAAGAAGCTTGCACAGGATAGAGTAGCATGGAGAGCTGCATCAAACCAGTCTCTGGACTGAAGACCACAACAACAACAACGACCATTGCGCTATTTAAAAAAAATTACGATGCTACTTTATGACACACATTTAATGCTATGTACATTTAATCAATGTAAGTATGAGTTTTTTCTCTAGATAAGTAGCATAAATGTTTATTTGTCAGGTTGTCCACGATGTTCTCACATGTAGTTCGTCGATATGTATGGTTTCGTTGCAAGGTTACTCTTTGATTTCATTTCTATGCTCTATCGCACAGGTACGTACCAGCCTACGTTTACATCTTAGCTTAATCGGTACAGCCAATTTAGTTCTCTTTTCTTAGAATAAACAACGGCACTGTTAATTATGCCAATGTGAGATGAGATCTGTGTTATATGCAGTCTATGTGTTCACTTTTCCTGAGCCTTTAGCTAAAGTTTGATTTAAACGTGAGTATGATATTAAATTCTGTGTTTTTTTTTTTTTCCAAGGAGGATACATAATGTGTTCTTGGGTGGAGAGAAATTGACAGATGTAGAATTAGCTTCAGCAGAGCGTGATGGGATCCTTGCTGGCTACGTTGTGTGTTAATGGCTTTGAAGACAAGATTAATACCAATCTCCGCCGTTTTGTAGCTGAAGCATTATCAATCACAATGTACTGTCAAAAAAAATCTGCACAAATACTCAGACACTGATTGGATATCAAAGTGGTACATAGATTGACAACTTGCTGTAAATGATCAGAAAAATAAAACTGTGCACTACACAAAACAACAAAAAAAAATGTTTTGTGCTGTGACTACAGTATCAGTGGGTCACAGTTGGAACCAGTTATCTCATATAGATACCTGGGTATAACAATTTGTAGGGATATGAAATGCCGTGATCGCACAGGTACAGTCGTCAGCAAAGTAAGTGTAGATTTAGGTTCATTTATAGGATACTAGGAAAATACAATCAGTCTACAAAGAAAACTGCCTACAAAACGCTCGTGCCACCCCCCTTAGAATATTGTTAAAGTGCATGGGACCCATATAAATAGCGCTAACAGTGGATACTGAATGTACACAAAGAAGGGCAGCAGGAATGTTTGCAGGTTTGTTTGTCCAGTGAGACGTAAATGCTGAGAAATCTGAACTGAGACCAGGCAGATCTCATATACTGACGGACAGGGACCGTCAAGCTTTGATGAGGACGGTTGTAAAAAGTCACATGAAATCAGCAGAAGGAATGACTCGTGAGTTCCCCAAAGGGTTACCAGCAGTCCAGCTAGCACAATGACTGTGAGCAGGAAACTAAAAACCATGGGGTGCACCGACCGAGCACCTCCGTAGCCAGCGCTGGTGATGGTATAAAGAACGACGCCACCGGACAATGGATGACTGAAAGGAGTGGTTTAGAGCGATGAATCATGATGCTTTACCCTACAGTAATTCGATGGAAGTGTTTGGTTTTGACAAATACCTGGGGCAAATTATTCGCTTACGAAAACGCTAAACGTGAAAGGATATGAACACATTTTAGTGCACTGTGTGCTGCATACTGTGGATGAATAGTTCTAAGGCGACTGTTGTTTGCATCAGCATCACAACACACCTTGTGACGAAACAGCTTCTATGAGGCAATGGTTTGTGGACAATAAAATTCCTAAAATGATGTCCTGCTCAGAGTCCCAGTCTGGACCCAATGGAACTCGTTTGGTATGAGTTATAACGTCGACTTCTCTCCAGACCCCAGAGTCCAGCATCACTACATGTGAATGCAGGCTATTCCAGCGAATTTCATACATGAAGTCTTCACGGGTTGTCAGCAGAGTAGCGTCGTCGTCTCGTAGCAACGTTTCGATGGAATGCGTCTCCATCATCTTCAGGTGAAGTGTCGGGATATCGCTGCTGCTGCTTTCATCTAATACTTTCCCCTCTTTGGGGAAGTGTGAGGGGGAGTTTGTAGCCGTTTGGCTTTTACTCCCCTGTGTACATGTGTGTGTGATTTTTCTATATATTTTTGGTGTCTGTGATATGTGATGAATTGTTGTGAGTGTGTCTGGGACTTGCCTGAGGTAGGCGAGATGATTGGTGATATATGGGAAGGAACTGGATTAGGGATTGGGTATTGGGATTTTCTCTTCGACTTAATCGTCGAAGATCGTCATAGGGCGCTTGTGTTTATTGCGGGACATGTCATACCGACCTAGGGAGTGGATGAGTGCATTTCCGGATCTGGAAGTACCTTCATAGAAGGCCCTTGCCAGATCCTGGAAACGCTCTCTCAGGAGTGGGATTTCGGCTGCGGCGTGCAGGTCGTCTGTGGGGAATCCGAGAGGTAGATGCAGTGCCCATCTGAGGGCGCGGTTTTGCAGCCTCTGGAGTTTGTCCAGGTGCTGCTTTGCCGCGTATCCCCAGACAGGGCACGCATACTCCATTACTGGCCGGATCAGGGCCAGGTATACATTTACTGCTACTGGGCAGGGAAGGGAACTGCTTGTGTTCAGGATAGGGTATAGGATGGACATTCTGGCGCAGACCTTCCTGTGGACCTCGTCTATGTGGGGTTTCCACGTAAGACGAGAGTCCAAGGTTACGCCAAGGTACTTGGCGGGGTCGGGATATCGTCGGCCGCGGGCTAATATCTCTGCTGGACCGCTCTCCGCTTCCCGCGCCGGCCAATCACGCGTCCACGGCGCCCGATGCGCCTGAAGAAGCCGGTTGGCGGGTGTGGGAGGGCGGGGGGGGGGGGGGGGGGGACGCGTGTGCGGGATTCGTGTCCCGGCGACCGTCTCCGTCTGCTCCGTCCGTGGCCCTTGGTGGAACGGAACGTTGTTCTCTGATTTTCCTGATTGCAGGCTCCCAGGCTGTGCTGAGATTGTAGCCACTGTCACGGTTGATTAAGTTGTGTGCGGGATTCGCGTCCCGGCGACCGTCTCCGTCTGCTCCGTCCGTGGCCTTTGGTGGAACGGAACGTTGTTCTCTGATTTTCCTGATTGCAGGCTCCCTGGCTGTGCTGAGATTGTAGCCACTGTCACGGTTGATTAAGTTGTCATGTAACCGTATTTCTATGGACTCTTTGATTACTGAGTCCCAAAATCCGTTTGTATTGCACATTTTCTTTGTGTACTCGAAATCGAAGGTGTGCTTCGTCAGTACTATGTTCCGCCACAGCAGATTTGTTGGTCTGACCCAAGCGTACATGCCTAATGTGTTCACTGCGGCGCTGTGACATGCAACGCTGCGTCTGTCCTATATATTGCATCCCACATTCGCATCCGATCTCGTACACACCAGGTGCCGTCAGACCTAGTGGATCCTTGGTTGAACCGAGAAGGTCTTCTCTCTTCTTGTGGTCGGTCTTCGAGCTCTCCTTGTTTGTGTCTCACAGTATCCATTTTTCTTGAAGGTGTCCTTGAGGTGTTGCAATTCTCCCTGCAAACCTGCCTTATTGCAGATCGACCTGGCCGTGTGCACTAAGATGTTGAGCACAGAATTGCGTTGCACAGGGTGGTGGCAGCTGTTGGCATTAAGATAGAAGTCTGTGTGTGTTTTCTTTCTGTACACTGTCTGGATATCCTGATCACAAGTCCCAAAATCGAGTCAGACAGCCTGGAAACCACAAGAAGAAGAAGAATAAAAAGCCACCAGAGACATCTGGCCGATAATTCTTTCTTTTACAGACAACCAGAGGCCCATCCACAACCAGAGGCAAAACATCCCAAACAGCGAGGAATTGTGGAGGAATAGCTTAGTCAAGCTTAAACTCCTATGCCTCAGGCCAAGGACAAGGCCCGTCATTTTAGCGACAGTGACAGTGATATCCCGACACTTCGCCTGAAGATGATGGAGACGCATTCCATCGAAATGTTGCTACGAGACGACGACGCTACTCGGCTGACAACCCGTGAAGACTTCATATATCCAACATCACTACTTTCCATCGTTAGGCGCTTGAGGGAGAAGGGTCTGCCGTTCCTCCAGACATTCAGACACCTCCTTGAAAGTATCCCCAGCAGAGTTCAAGACGTCATAAAGGCGAAGGGTAGACACGAGCCATATTAATGTCTGCTAATAGGTGTCTGGGTACTTTTCATCAGATAGGGTGATGGTCCCTTGAAAAGACACGGCCGATTTCCATTCCCATTCTCCCTCAGTCCGAGCTTATGCTTCATCTCTAATGATCGCGTATTCGACGGGACGTTAAACTCCAGTTTACCGTTCTCCTCAGAAAAAATTCCGGTTTTCAGCTCCATTCTTGTGTCTACACCTATCAGAATTTCAAATGAAATTTCAGACACACAACAAATTTTCTGACTTTTTTTTTTGTAATACTTTACCATTTTACTCCCTAGAACAAGGATACGCTGCTTTTCGAGTAGGCTACAATTTAAATTAGTGACATTAATGACAAGTAGTCGCATATGTCCATGAAAGCATTTCCTGGGTTGCATTTCAAAACTTGCAGCCCGCAGCACTACCTGTGTGACGGCAGATGCAGGCTGTTACAAGACAGACCAGAGCTCCACCAATGGCGAGGATAGCAGGCTGCTCTTTCGAGTAGAAGCTAGTTCGTTCACCGGTAACTGTTTCGCTAGCGCGGTGAAACGAGTCTGCGAGAATTTTACGGTGCGCCGGTAAGAATGGAAGGAGGTTTCTGGCAGCAGCCGGACGGTATTTCAAGAACTGCTCCCACTAGGAAGTCAACAGTCGCCAGCCAACTCCGCAGAACGCTTGGGAGCAGACAACAGTAGTTTTGTGCAGAGCTCAAGATTTCGATTATTTTCAACATATTAATAGGGAGGGCAGTAAAATAATTCGTGTAAATTGTGTTAGATCACTCTGGTTCCGTTTTCGAAAAGTCCTACGTCACAGTTCGGACATATGTTTCTTTCCGATCACATGGAACTGACACAACGCTTAGACAAACGCGTATTGTACTTCACATTACAACGTTGAAAACAATATTTAAAATACGGTACTTTTCGAGAGAGTATATTATGTCTCTGGTCTAGCAGTGAAGGGATACAGCGCAGGTAATTTAAATCTCTGCTTTCGCTTGTGATCTCTAGTCATTACATATGCCTTTGCATATGTGATGGCAGACGAAGACGAAAATTTATATTATTGTACTTTGAGTCACTATACTGACAAGATACAAATATGCATGTGACGCGCAATAGGTCACCATTTTGGGAACAGAGACAATAAAATATCTCACTGTATCCACATTTATACTCTGCAAGCCACCCAACGGTGTGTGGCGGAGGGCACTTTACGTGCCACTGTCATTACCTCCTTTCCTGTTCCAGTCGCGTATGGTTCTCGGGAAGAACGACTGCCGGAAAGCCTCCGTGCGCGCTCGAATCTTTCTAATTTTACATTCGTGATCTCCTCGGGGGGTATAAGTAGGGGAAAGCAATATATTCGATACCTCACCCAGAAACGCACCCTCTCGAAACCTGGACAGCAAGCTACACAGCGATGCAGAGCGCCTCTTTTGCAGAGTCTGCCAATTGAGTTTGCTAAACATCTCCGTAACGCTATCACGCTTACCAAATGACCCTGTGACAAAACGCGTCGCTCTTCTTTGGATCCTCTCTATCTCCTCCGTCAACCCGACCTGGTACGGATCCCACACTGATGAGCAATACTTAAGTATAGGTCGAACGAGTGTTTTGTAAGCCACCTCCTTTGTTGATGGACTACATTTTCTAAAGACTCTCCCAATGAATCTCAACCTGGCACCCTCCTTACCAACAATTAATTTTATATGATCATTCCACTTCAAATCGTTCCGTACGCATACTCCCACATATTTTACAGAAATAACTGCTACCAGTGTTTGTTCCGCTATCATATAATCATACAATAAAGGATCCTTCTTTCTATGTTTTGGCAATGCATTACATTTGTCTATGTTAAGGGTCAGTTGCCACTCCCTGCACCAAGTGCCTATTCGCCGCAGATCTTCCTGCATTTCGCTGAAATTTTCTAATGCTGCAACTTCTCTGTATACTACAGCATCCTGGTGAGCACTGCAGAAAGCACTGACCTTATTATTTTATTATGCTGGACATTACCAATGGTTATTTATATTACAGTTCAGTATTTTTTAATTGGTTTCAATGAAGATTCAGAGCAGATGATAGATGGTTCGTCATGAAGCTGACGACTTAAACTATAGGATGTCAGAGAATGAGAGTTTATTACCGAAGAGTTTCTCTAAAATCGTTTCAGAAATATCGCAGTTCGGTCAGCTTGCTGTCCACACAGTCAAGCGACACTGCCACGTTCCGTGTGTGGTCATCTGCTGACGCGCGCTACACACGCTGGCAAATACGCTTCCCTTCACTTACTCTGTGCTGAACTGTCAAAAGTCGCTACTTATTTTAAACGCACTATAAGTGGAAGTGCTTATGAGTCAAAGGGGGCCAGCAAGAAACCGTCAGAATTTAGGATAGATATGCATAAGAAAATAATAGTGGTAAACCTAGTAAGGAACTGAAAACAAAATGGTTTAAATGGCTCTGAGCACTATGGGACGTAACATATGAGGTCATCAGTCCCCTAGAACTTGAACTACTTAAACCTAACTAACCTAAGGACATCACACACATCAATGCCCGAGGCAGGATTCGAACCTGCGACCGTAGCGGTTGCGCGGTTCCAGACTGAAGCGCCTAGAACTGCTCGGCCACTTCGGCCGGCGCGTAAAGAAAGAAACGTGTTCCAGTGTGCTGGTGGAGGTCAAAAGTCACGGGAAGAGTAATCTCATTTATAGAGGTGGCGTACTAGTACCGTTGTCATCAGTACCGATTATATCGGGACCGTCGCCTTCTTGTCCCGACATCCCAACAAGTCGCAATTTTTTCCCGATCTTGCAAAATACTGTTGCGGGCTTGGCTCAAGTACTAAAGTAACGCCATCTGTTAGCGTAACGTCTAATTGCAGCCACAGTTGGTTTTTATTTATGTCAACAAGTTTATATCGACAATGTCGTCTCACAAACGGCGTTGCATGTTGCATATCCTGTGCCGACGCTGCAAGCACCTTCTACATCTAGCGCTGTCATTCGAGAAAATTCCAAACCTCTCCAGCAGTACGGCGCTGTAACTATTTAAGCAGCGCCACTCGGAAGAGTCGGGCAGTTCCCGTCTGAACAGTGATCTGGTAAGTCGAGTTTTTCTAAACGTAAGACGAATACGAGTGCAAGCTAGTAATGTTGGAAGTGTTTAGTGCGGGTGTGAAGAGTACAGTGGCGTATACTTCGACGACTAAATTGTTATTGTCGACTGTTTACCGTCTAATAAACTTAACGTAGCTTACGAAAAAGCCTACGGAAGGAAAGAGGAAGTGTCACTTTTCGGATGGTTGCGCAAAAGAGTGGTCTTTTGTCAAGAAAGGGCGTACGGATCAGGAAGTGTTGTGTGAGATTTGTGGCTATCGGTAACTCAAGGAGGTAAGGCAGATGTGTGGCATCACATTTCTACGAAGAATCATATTTGTTTGTTTTAATGAGTATAAGGGCGCTGACAACCTCGCCGTTGAGCGCCCACAAGCTTTAAAAACACACACATACACACACACACACACACACACACACACACACACACACACACACGCAGAATCATACAAGTAGATACCCCGTAGCATCGACAGCAAAGCCTATTTCTACAGTCATGTTTAAGGAAGATCTCCAAGAAGAATGCTCGTTCCTAGTGCAGAACTAACAACAGCTTATAAAGTTGTCAAGCATCATCAGTCCATCAGTTGTCTTGACTGTAGCGTAAAACTGAATGCCGCAATGTATCACGACTCCAAAGTCGCCGCAAAGCAATCTACAGCCGGACCAAAGCAACGGCGAGTGTTAAAAATTTTATCGCACCGCAGTCCATGTACGAATGCGTAAAACAGTTGCAAGAAGTTTCATTTTACGGTACAGGCACCGACGCATTAAAACACGAGGTGGAAAAGGTATTTCCTTTAGTTGTTCGCCGGCCGCGGTGGTCTAGCGGTCGCAGGTTCGAATCCTGCCTCGGGCATGGATGTGTGTGATGTCCTTAGGTTAGTTAGGTTTAAGTAGTTCTAAGTTCTAGGGGACTGATGACCACAGATGTTAAGTCCCATATTGAACCATTTTTTAGTTGTTCAATACTTTATTGGAACTGACGAAATCCAACAGAAGCTTTTGAAGTTTGATACGTCGAAGACAACTGTAAAGTTTTGTCTAGACACTTTAAGACAACTGCAAATTCCATTAGATAAATTAATTGCTTTTGTGGAGACAGTACCAATACCAACTTCTAAGGGCTTCATCGACGCGGTCAGCGGCATATGTATCACCAAACTGAAGGAGAACTAGGCAAAAATGTAGAAGGAATTGGATGCCCTGCCCAATTAGCACTGCTGGAGTCTTAACAAATGGTTCAAATGGCTCTGAGTACTATGGGACTTAACTTCTCAGGTCATCAGTCCCCTAGAACTTAGAACTACTTAAACCTAACTAACCTAAGGACATCACACACATCCATGCCCGAGGCAGGATTCGAACCTGCGACCGTAGCGGTCGCGCGGTTCCGGACTGCAGCGCCTAGAACCGCTCGGCCACTCCGTCCGGTCGAGTCTTAACAGTCAACATTACAATAATCGTCATGAAAGTATTTAATTATTTTACAGTATACACTGTAAGGACAGAGAAGCCGAAAGAGCTCTGCTCGTACGTGGATGTCAACCATCAAACTCTTCTGTCTCACTCAAAAATAATATGGCTGTCGTTATTACCTGCAGCTGAGAGAATTCTTAAGCTTTGGGTTTTACTAAAACAATTTTTTGATACCGAAGGCAGACTACCCAAAACAATTTCAGATTTTTGCAGTAGTCCGATCAGTGAAATATACATCGTGTTTCTGCAGTCAAACTTGGCTATGTTTGAAAAAATATATAAAAATCGCGGAGAAGAATGAATTCTCGATACTTGAAATAAGAAATATATTAATAAGATATCAGAGTGAAAGGAAGACTGCCAGTTTTTCTGGCATGCAAACCAAGATGAATTTGAACAAAAAGAATGAGAACCCTAACCAAGAAATAATTAATTTTTCGAAATTTGAGGAAGAGACAATGACTTTCATACCATACATTTGATTACTTACAAGGGAATGGTCCAATAAGACATGTCTAAGCCTGCTCTGAAATTTTTTACACAGGAAGAACACAACGAAAGAAATGCAATGTCAAAATTTTAGCAGCTAAGAGGCACTGCAAGTGTTATAAAAAGTTGTTGGAAATTGCTAAATTCGTAGCGTACCAGGCGACGGTAGAAATGTACACCCCTACTGGCTCTGTAGCTGCTGCGCATGAGCAACTAGGCACGCACTCACACACACACACACACACACACACACACAAGGTCGGCGGTACATTTGTAAACAGGAAAGACAACACAGCCTGATCGTAATTTGTAAAGAACGTTTCAGATTACCGTTCGTTGATAGTTTCTTTGACACTACAGTACACAGTTATTCTTCTCTCGAATTAGCCACTCAAGTAACATCTATTACAAATTATCAGTTGCATTTTGCAGTATTGGTAAGTATTGACAATACAGATAAAGCTGAATTAATATTTATTGTGCTTTCGTAAGGCATGCCTGCTAATAATACCTTTTTTTTCTTCCAGTTTCACAGTAATGTGGAAACCAGTTAACGTTATCAATTTAGCAATGATGAAATATAAAGAACATGGTTTCGAGCCTGGATCACCTGCTTCTCCTGAGGACGTACATATGTGTCACTTGTTAGTTGATTTCCTTGACATTCATTCGAATGATATCGACATTTCGTTAGAAATTACGGATACGTTAGAAGAAATAGGAAATAGGAAATAACTGTGACGATAACAAGAATTGTGGTTCGGACGACTCCAGTTGTGCCAGTAACAGTTCTGAAGAGGAATACCTTCCAAGCCTAAAAAGAACACGTACTGCAACAGCTTTCAGCCACAAAGAAAAGGCAGTGAAATATTGGTTAAACGGAGGAGGGAAAAAAACGCTTGAAGTTACGCAGTGTGCAAAGGCGTTTTCGGTTCGTAAAATCGGAGCGGTAACTGTACAAATGAAAGAATGAATTACACTAAGTAAACAATATGCGCCAAACGGAAACACGAAATCAAATGAACGAAAAATTGTTCAAAAGATTTAGAACTGCTCGTGAGAGGCTATGCACCGTTACTGATGGGAGACTCTTCGAAATGCGAAATGCATCTGACATGAACGTTGCTAATTTCCAGGCTTCGTCGACGTGGCTACGCAGGTTCAAGAAATCTTACAGAGTAGGAAGTCGCAAAATTACTAAGTTTACGTCACGTAAACGGGTAAGGCAGCTACCAGTGATAGACAGTGCTATAGAGTATAGAGAAAGACTAAACTTGCTGTTATCCCCGCAACTGCTGTTTATATCGATGATCAGGCAGGTTTCGTAAAACAACTGGATGCACATCGCACTTTATCATTTCGGGGTGAAAAAACGACGAAGTCGGCTGCCCAGTTAATGAATGCAATGACACATTCATGTACGATAATGACAGTGATAAGTATGAGTGGTTTGCTGTTTCCGCAGCTGTATGTCTGTCTTCAAGAACCGCAAGGCAAATTAGGACCAAAAATAAAAAATGGACTGTTTAGTTGCAAAAATATTGTAATCGGTGTATCAAAATGTGTAAAAATTGGATAGAATAATTTTCAACATTTCGTTCTAAACGTATTCCTAATTCATTGCTTTTGTTGAATTCATGATCTGGACATAACGACGCCTTTGTTTTTGTGGAGGACGACGAAAAATCTCTAGACGTAATGTGGATTCAGCCTGGAACTACTAGTGCGATTCAACCTCTCGATAAAGAATTTTTTCGACAGTGGAAAGCATTTTTCAGGAAATTATCAGACAAAATAATTTCCGATACATACACTCCTGGAAATGGAAAAAAGAACACATTGACACCGGTGTGTCAGACCCACCATACTTGCTCCGGACACTGCGAGAGGGCTGTACAAGCAATGATCACACGCACGGCACAGCGGACACACCAGGAACCGCGGTGTTGGCCGTCGAATGGCGCTAGCTGCGCAGCATTTGTGCACCGCCGCCGTCAGTGTCAGCCAGTTTGCCGTGGCATATGGAGCTCCATCGCAGTCTTTAACACTGGTAGCATGCCGCGACAGCGTGGACGTGAACCGTATGTGCAGTTGACGGACTTTGAGCGAGGGCGTATAGTGGGCATGCGGAAGGCCGGGTGGACGTACCGCCGAATTGCTCAACACGTGGGGCGTGAGGTCTCCACAGTACATCGATGTTGCCGCCAGTGGTCGGCGGAAGGTGCACGTGCCCGTCGACCTGGGACCGGACCGCAGCGACGCACGGATGCACGCCAAGACCGTAGGATCCTACGCAGTGCCGCAGGGGACCGCACCGCCACTTCCCAGCAAATTAGGGACACTGTTGCTCCTGGGGTATCGGCGAGGACCATTCGCAACCGTCTCCATGAAGCTGGGCTACGGTCCCGCACACCGTTAGGCCGTCTTCCGCTCACGCCCCAACATCGTGCAGCCCGCCTCCAGTGGTGTCGCGATAGGCGTGAATGGAGGGACGAATGGAGACGTGTCGTCTTCAGCGATGAGAGTCGCTTCTGCCTTGGTGCCAATGCTGGTCGTATGCGTGTTTGGCGCCGTGCAGATGAGCGCCACAATCAGGACTGCATACGACCGAGGCACACAGGGCCAACACCCGGCATCATGGTGTGGGGAGCGATCTCCTACACTGGCCGTACACCACTGGTGATCGTCGAGGGGACACTGAATAGTACACGGTACATCCAAACCGTCATCGAACCCATCGTTCTACCATTCCTAGACCGGCAAGGGAACTTGCTGTTCCAACAGGACAATGCACGTCCGCATGTATCCCGTGCCACCCAACGTGCTCTAGAAGGTGTAAGTCAACTACCCTGGCCAGCAAGATCTCCGGATCTGTCCCCCATTGAGCATGTTTGGGACTGGATGAAGCATCGTCTCACGCGGTCTGCACGTCCAGCACGAACGCTGGTCCAACTGAGGCGCCAGGTGGAAATGGCATGGCAAGCCGTTCCACAGGACTACATCCAGCATCTCTACGATCGTCTCCATGGGAGAATAGCAGCCTGCATTGCTGCGAAAGGTGGATATACACTGTACTAGTGCCGACATGTGCATGCTGTGTTGCCTGTGTCTATGTGCCTGTGGTTCTGTCAGTGTGATCTGACCCCAGGAATGTGTCAATAAAGTTTCCCCTTCCTGGGACAATGAATTCACGGTGTTCTTATTTCAATTTCCAGGAGTGTATCTCTCATTTCAGGTTTATCAGCGGAACAGTATTCTTAAGCTCTAGCCATTTGTGCATTACCAGTTTTCTTCGCCACCCGTTACGAATTTCATCACGTATGCAGTGCAATATGCAAAACAACGACCGGGACCATTTCTGACTCCATTCTAGTTCTGTCCAAATAAAACTAGTGGTTACTGCCGGACTGCATCAATTTTTCATTTGTCCGGTGCGCCTGGTGCAAGAAAAATGTTTGTTTTTGTCATTCAATAGACACTTCGCATTTTTGTGGTGACTACAGGGAATAAACAAACAAAGAACTCTTTCACTGATCGTCAAATGTACAACTTCAAACATTATTATAAGGAATGGCCTACAGGAATTGTTATAAAAGTAGTACTGCAGGACACATTTCATTTCAACAAATTACAAGTCCTCATTGATGGAAGTCGTCTGTGACACCAAACACCGCCACTGTTTTATTTTCTCTGCTAGCCACTTTTATCAGAAGTACATGGGCAAGCATTGAACTGTCGATATGAGGTTATTAAAAAAATGTTGGTATAGTTTAAGCCATGTTTTCACCGGAGCAAACAAGCTAACAAGCACAAGCAAAAGAGAACTCTGTCTGGTGTACCTGGTAGGCCTCTTGCAAGTCTTTCAACTTGACGCCACGTCAGCTACTTGCGTGTCCCTAACCTTTCCCAGTTACCTAATCGGAAAATGGAGACCTGCAGTTTAACGTGGAATCCGAACCACATGTCTGTCGTGGCAGCTCCAACATCTGTGAGAAGTGAATGCTCGGTGAAAAATCTTAGTGAAAAAGTTGTGGTCTGAACGGGATTTGATCCCGCGCTCTCTGGATCACGAAGCGCGCGCTTTGCCACTAGACCATTTTTGTTTTAGAAAAAAAAAAAAAAAAAAAGAATATGATCATTGGATCTTACATGCATAGTGGAAACGCTAGCTGTCACCTCTTGAGATGATGCTCGTCTTCGGTAGTTAGAGTTCTGTTTATAAATTTCCCCTCAATGGTAATGAGAAGGCAGGGAAAATGGCAGCCGACATACAAGGAAAATTTTGGACCAGTGCTAAGGAGAGATGGAGACGCAATTCCGTGTAAAGTGGACGGCACGATCTGTACGCATGTCACGCTTCCTGCCCTGCGCCATTTTGCATACTCCGTCAAGAACAGTGCGCTCGCCATGCAAAATAATCCTCACTGAATAGCAAAGTTTCGCATTGTGGCTCTAACAAGGTAGGCGTCGCTGCAAGCCGGATGTTAACTCCAAAAAGTAAAACCTAATAACACAGCAATAATAGGCAATTTTCGCTACCTCGTGTTCTTCCGTTCCCTCTAGTATAAACGATTCTACCCATATACAAGCGAATGGTAGTGAATTTTCTGCAAATGCTCATTAGCACGTATTCGTTTCCATTCGGTCCATTGTACACCAGGCTTTAGGCGCTTAAAATTGGTGTCTGTGAACTCCGGCTAATTTCGCTACACGGCGCTGCATGAGTGATTCCCGCACTAGGCGGGCAGGGCTGCACAAACCGCTGTTATAAGCTGTTCTTAGCGCACTAAAAATGTGGACTTCCACCATTTTTTTTACTAAATATTTGCAGTGCCTCTTAGCAGTTAAAATTTTGGTAGTGCGTTTCTTTCGTCGTCTTCTTCCTGTGTAAAAAAATTCACGGTAGGTTTCGACATGTCTTATTGGATCATTCCTTTGAGAAATAGGTTCTTTCATTTAATAAATGTCAAGCATTTGATTTGCTGACACTATCTGAAACCTCATATTGCGTGATGATTGAAAACACTATTATATACCTGAGTAAAAATTGTGTGAAGACTTAGGCGACTATTGTTTTCAGGAATACATGTATCTGAAGAGCTTTTTAGACAATAAGCGTGACTTGGAAGAATCGATGCCTAAACACTCCATGGAAAAAAGTGAGTTTACTTTCGTAAGATTACTGAAAATCTTGAACGCAAATGCCAACTGCTAAAATTATGCGAGTATTTGTTTTCTCTTTCCGCAAACAACGCCACAGTGGAAAGAGTATTTTCATTGATGTCGGCCCAGTGGACTGATTAAAGAAATCGACTGCTGCCGGGAACTGTGGAATCAATCTGAAATGGCTCTGAGCACTATGGGACTTAACATCTGTGGTCATCAGTCCCCTAGAACTTAGAACTACTTAAACCTAACTAACCTAAGGACATCACACACACCCATGCCCGAGGCAGGATTCGAACCGTAGCAGTCGCGCGGTTCCGGACTGCGCGTCTAGAACCGCTAGACCACCGCGGCCGGCAATAAATCTTACAGGGGCAGTTTAACTACAAGCTGACTTGCTGAAAAATGTGAAATTTTCTTCTACTTCTGCCACAATAGGTTCCATCTAATTGTGTTCTAAATAAAAAGTAATTATATTAAATAAAATTTTTTCGTCATCAGAGTGTGCCGACGAGGTCCCAGTTAGATATGGCAACACAAGGTGCCCAAATGTTGCGGCTAGATATCGCATATGGCGCGAGTGCAGAAACGGTACATGACCTGTCTCTTAAGCCAAGTTCACACTCACAACAGCGTCTGCCATACTGCAGTTGCATGTGTGAACTCCCAGGTTTTAGTGGTGCAACTTAAGAGACGCAACTTTTGTCATGCCACAAAAAGTTCAACTTGGTTGTACTTTTTTGCGCCACTTTCCTTCCACCACTGCTCCCTGGCGGCTTTTTTTCGAAACACTAGCGTTCTGTCGCAATTACCGTAGAATAATTGCTCATGTATTATATTTCAGTGTGTTTTCATTTTATTACTGAAAAAAGTGTTAACTGTTATTGGCAGGTACAGTTTTGCAGCTACTAGAACTACGAGAACAACAACATATGTTTAATTTTCTGTAGAAATGTGTGTGTGTGTGTGTGTGTTTGTACAAACTAATGATGTATCTCCACAATTTTTAAAGATTTTTGATTGGATGAACAATCAAATAAACTTCATATCACCCCCCAAAAAACGAGTCGTATAAACTTCGAGATTTGTGAGACGAAGCACTGTATAAACTGTGGATTATATGCAGGAAATATAGCCTCCGATTGTGACGTGCAGCTGTTAAACTAAAAATTATTTATTCGAAATGCCGACGAATAGAATAAATATTCTAAAATCTTGGAAGAGTGGCTGTCTGCAGATAATATTTACATGCCAGGTATGGTTAGTTAGCATTGCAGACAGCATTTTCGTCTCCGAGTGTTTTTTTTTCAGTGTGTGTGAGCCTTGATTTCTCCCTGCGCGACATCTCTTTTCGGATTCAACATTTGGGTTTCATCTTCCCTGTATTTAACTCTTGTCACAGCTCTCCTTCCATAAACTGCACTGCAACATTGATAACCGTCCATATGATTTTATTCGATGCCATTTTGAAAGCTGTGCAACTACGTACAATTTGTGGCTCATGGTGCCATTACAGAAAGCCACAAGCCTTGTCGTCACATTACTTGCGTGTGTGAACCCGACTTTAGGCTGTGTTCACTGTGGCACCGACAACGGTTGTCAGACGCCATCGCCAGAGGTCGCCCAGTAATGTCGGCCGACAGTTTGGTCATACTGCGTCCGATCCCCTTCGTCTGTTTTGGGGCGATCAAGGACATTATGTTAGTTTAGAATCTATTCTATGTATGAAGCAGGTTAAATTTTAACTTCCTACATTGGGATAGGTTATAACGACACCGCTATGCTTGGAGACGGGTGTTGCATTGCGGCTTTTGCCATTAGAAAGGCGCCGAAGACATATGAATGAGTTTGCTCCTAGCTTCCAGTACTTGGGCCACACACCACCATCTCAACTTAACACTCCCATCACTACACAGGACATCAGCCTCACACTCCGCACTAAACGCAACATTGCTCCCGGCCATGACTGCATTACCTACCGCCACCTCAAACACTGCCGTCCCTCCTTCCTTTCAATCCTTGCCACCCTCTCCAATGTCATCCTTGCCACTGGCTTCTATCCCGACCTGTGGAAAACCTCCCGTATACTGATGTTCTCCAAACCCAACAAGCCTCCATCTGATGCCTCTTCCTATCGTCCTATCTGTCTCACATCGGTGTTCAGCAAGCTCTTGGAATCCATCCTTTCCCGGCGCATCCATCACCACCTCCGTCAAAACCACCTCCTCCCCAACACCCAATGTGGCTTTCGACCTTCCTTCTCTGCTGATTACCAACTCTTCCGCCTCACTCATCTCCTCTTCCTCCAGCTTAACTCCCGTCGCTCCGCCATTTTTGTCTCCCTTGACCTCGAAAAGGCCTATGACCGTGTCTGGCATCCCGGTCTCCTGTTAAAACTCCAAACCTACGCCCTTCCTATCAACTACATCTGTCTGATGGCCTCCTTCCTCTCCCACCGCCCCTCCTATGTTACCATCCATAAAGCCAATTCCCACACCTTCTACCCCTCTGCAGGTGTGCCCCAGGGCTCTGTCCTCTCTCCTCTCCTCTACCTCCTGTACACTCCAGATATGCCCCAACCCCCCCCCCCTCCAGTACACCTCTTGCAATATGCTGATGACACCGCATTCCTCGCCCTTGCTCCTACCCTCCAATGATCCCAACGCCTTCTCCAGAATCACCTTGACCTTTTTGCTGCATGGTGTAACCAGTGGCTCCTAAAAATCAATCCTTCCAAGGCCCAGGCAATCATCGTAGGTCGTACCACTCGCTCCTTACGGCTCCTGGGTTTCTCCCTTACTGTCTGCGCCTGTCCTGTCCACCTCACCCCCACCCTCACCTACCTTGGCCTCACCATTGACCGTCACCTCACCTGAATCCCTCATCTCTGCTCCATCCAATCCAAAGCCCACAACCGCCTCCGACTCCTCAAACTCCTCTCTGGCCGGACATGGGGGTTGCACCCCTCTACCATCCTCCACACCTACAAATCCTTAATTCGTCCCATCCTCTGTTATGCCAGTCCTGCTTGGATATCTGCCCCCCACCCCAAATTTTGTAAGTCCCTCTAGATCCTTGAGCGTCATGCACTCCTCCTCGCCTTCCGTATACGCCTCCCGTCCCCCACGTGGATCCTCTATGATCTCATTCCTTTCCCCCATCTGCTCCTATTCCTCAAACATATCCGCATCCTCTACACCTCCCGTTGCCTTGAACTCCCTCACCCCCTGGTTGCTCCTCTCCTCTCCCATCCTCTCCCCCTGCCACGTCTTCACTGTTGTATCCCCCCTACCCTCCATCTCTACACCCTACATCTCCTTTCCCAAGGTGGCTTCCATCAACTCCCCCTCCCGGATGATGCCCTCTCTCCCACCATTTATCCCTCCTATCAAATCTGATCCTCACCCCCCTCCTTTCCTCTATCCTTTCCCTGGGCTCCCTCTTCCTCCCCCCTTCCATCCTGTGTTTTCTCCCCACCTAACCTCTCCCGATCTCCTTTCTCCCCCCCCCCCCCGAGTCCTTTTGTATTCCCCTCCTCTGCCTTCCCCACTCCCTGGCACGTCTGCTCAGCACCCCCCACCCCTCTTATGGATCCTCATCTTCCATTGGCTCCTTTCCCCCCTCCCCCCTTCACTTTTCCTCTCCTTACCCCCCTTTTTTTTCCCGTCACCTGTCCAGTTTCCCCCCACCTGCTCTCGGCTGTGGTATGTCATATTTGTGCCAACTTTTTAGTGCAGTGTTTAAGTGAGTGTTCAGTGTTGCGAACAGAAATCGTGCTGTCGCTGGGTGTGCGTTTTATCTCTCTTGCGAACAGAAACCAGACTGTCCCCGTGTTTTTTAATTGTCCGTCTATTATTTTTCTGCTTCCTGTGTATTTTATTAGCATCATAAACCCTGTGTTTTATGTTTTAAGTTCCAGAATTTTCTGCCATTTTACCTTTAAGTCACCGATTTTATCGCCAACTGTTATTTTTTATTATCTTCATCTTTTTAAAACAAATTCTGTAGGCTGAAGAGCGGCGTAATAAGCTGCTGCCAGCCCACCCCCTTCAGGGGGAATCGAAACTCAATAAAGGAAAAAAAAAATATGAATGAGTCCCCAACCAGTTGCCGTGCCTTTACCGTTGTGTCCCACCCTCTCTCCATCTCCACACCCTCCATCTCCTTTCCCAACGCAACTTCCACCGCCTACCCATCCCGGATGATGAGCTTCGCCCTGACACCTACCCTTCCTACCAACTCTAACCCCATCTTCCTGCCTCCTTCTCAGGGCTCCCTCTCCTCCCCCACCCTCCTCCTGAGCGGCTTCCCCCTCCTACTCCCCCTCCATCTTTCCTTTCAGTGTCTCTGCGCTCCCTCCAGCCCTGTCTTCCCTCTTCACCTCCCACCCCACGTGTCTCCCGCCTCTTCGTGTACCCATTGATGCCCCTCCTCTCTTCATCCAGCCGCTTCCCCTGCTGCCCCCTGCTCTCCCCTCCTTTTCCATCCTCTCTGCCCTTTCCCTCGGCAGGTCCCGCCTGGCAGTTTTATTCTTCGTCGTGTGTGCTCCAAGTGGGTTTTAAGTGTGTTGTTCCGGAGTGTTTTTACTACTGTGGCCGACTTTTAACGTGTGCATGTCCATTCAGTGTCTTCTCTGAGTTTTGAAGACTCGCCGACTGTGTTTTTAACTTCCTGGTGACTTTTAACTGTCCTCCATGAACGTCTCTGTGTTAGTCTATTCTTTACCTCCATTTTCTCCCATTATTCTGTTTTAAGTTCCCCTTTCTCGCCTTATGTATGTAACATTTTATTCTTATTTTAAGTTGTTATGTCACTCTGCTGAAGAGCGACGGATTGTGCTACTGACAGCCCTCCGTATGGGCAGGAGAATGAAATCACAATAAAGAAGAAAAAAAATATGAATGAGCTAGACCTGTCTGGAAAAGCACATAGCGATTACTGCACACTTTGTCCTCAGTTACTGGAATAACCAGACATGCCTACGAATATGTGAGATGAAGAGAGAAACGCGATTACACTTACATACTCGAGATGTGACAATGAACACCAAGGTTACAAGCACTCTCACAACTTCAAATAAATACAGCCAAACAAACATAATCTTCAATGACTGGCATTCAGCGTATGTTTGAAGGACGAACATAAATTTTAGAACGAGATACTCTGAACACCTAAAGCATTGAAAAGTGGGAAAACAGACACAACATTTGCAAGCCATCTCATATAGCAGAATCACCACCCTACTGGCATAAAAACGCCAGTAATCAGTAATAATAATTCGCTGACAGATAATGCCCACATACCAAAACCCAAAAAAGATCCGCAACTGTAACTTTAAGCATAAGATAAGCACCCTTCTCACTTGAACATATTATTTTTTGAGAATGTAATTTACACCTAAAATTTCCGATAAAGATTTTGCCTACTTGGGGTTTCCAATAAAGCAGCAATTTCAACCCATAGATTCCGAGCCATTTTCCGATTATGATATTTTTCATCCTCAGGATTCCACAAATTCTTTCTTTCTTGGACTAAACAGTTTTTCACAATCCATATTACGTGTTTGAGAACGTCGACCAATTCTACCGAAGAAAATAAACTGATCTGAATTTCACTGATTATCGTCCGAAATCTGTAAGTTTGGACCACAGGTGCCGACTTTTGAAAATCTTGTGCTTTGCTCATCATGTTACACTTTAAAACTCGTAATTACCCTCTACATAATTACAGTAAATGTAAATGCTACAAAGTAACGTAAAATACATGATCAGTCACTTAAAAAGGGAGAGACTGGAATGCGCTCCTCCAGACTGTTGTTTTGCTCATGAATTCGTTGCTCAGAGGTTCCAGGTTCAGTTCCCTTGCGAGATCACACTTTCAAAGCTATCTAGCGTAACATTATGCTGTTTTACATATCCAACACAATATCTCTAAGAATGAGTCAGTCTCACACAAGCGAAATCGTCACCGTAAAAAGAAGTAACGTAACAACTATTCCTTCTTTGCCTAATAAAAACTGTTCTATTTTGACAAGGTAAAACATTGTTTCGGGCGGAAATCTGCTTTTAAAGCTGCTTACTGTTTGATCCACAAACTCAAAAAATGAAATTCGCTACTTTTCTTGAATATCTGATGAATTGTGCTTGTCACCACCTGCTAATTTTAATGGCAATTTTCTACGGTGTTAAACAGTGGGGAGACATAAGCGCAATGCATCACACATTTCTTTAGCATGTTCCCATAGTGATTAAAATGTATATGTGTAGATAAAACAGAATCAACAGAATTACGAGCATGGCAGAAATTCAGTGAAACTTTTTGAAGTACTGCATTAAGTTATTCTATTTTTTGGAATACAAAAATTAGCATCTTGAAATGAAACAGATTTTCAAATTTTTGCAGACTTTTAGAAATCCTTTAGCTTTTGCACCAACATCATTTCTTTCATCTTGTTTATGATTAAGAAATTGTAAAAGAACTTCATAATTATTGTCTATGCACAACAGAGACACAACACGCATGCACTATCGAGTTGGACAGTACCTGCTTCAACGTAATTAGAATCTGAAAGCAATTGTTTACGATTTTCGAAGTTTCCTAGGCTCTTGGATGAACCACGAATAAATGAAATCCAATCTTTGCGAACTGACGGAATATCTCTTAATAATGAATGTTATTAAATGAGTCTTGAACAACTAACTTTATGGAATGAACGAAGCAGTGAATGTAAATAGTCCTGGGTTTAGTTTCTTTTATCAGTGACTGTGAAATGGTCCAAATGGCTCTGAGCACTATGGGACTTAACTTCTGAGGTCATCAGTCCCCTAGAACTTAGAACTACTTAAACCTAACTAACCTAAGGTCATCACACACATCCATGCCCGAGGCAGGATTCGAACCGGCGTCCGTAGCGGTCGCGCGGTTCCAGACTGTAGCGCCTAGAACCGCTCGGCCACTCCGGCCAGCTAGTGACTGTAAACCTAGCAGGCAACCGCTAACGTTTGCTGCACCGTCATAGCACTACCCACAACAATAGTTCACAGAAATAGAATATCTTCATAATATATCCTTCACAGGTTTAAACAGAGTATCTGAATCAGTTAATGGGAGCTCAAAAAGCACAAAACATCTCATGAACAGCAAAATTTTGGTCAACAGTACGAAAACGAACAGATATCTGCTGTCTAATTGATATATCGGATGTCTCGTCCAACATGAAGGCATATAAATCATATTCTTTCATTTGTCGAATCACAATTCTCTGAAGAGACATGCCTATCAAAGTATAATTTCATTGATTATGTCATGAGACATCTACCTGATAAAACCGTAGTTTCAATTCGGGTACATCCTCGGAACGTAATTTCAGAAGATTGACAAAATTAGAATACTGTCTTGGCAAACCGAGAACAATACTGAAGTAACAGTGTTTCTGAAACAGCCATTAAAAAAAGCAGCCTGCATATCTTTTGCTTTAGAACGACTAACTGATGACAGAATATTAATTCCTTTTTTCATAGAATTATTTGTACTGACTGAACACACACGCAAAGTACTTTTTTCATGGCATTTGAATCGTTTTAGAGCAACGGACCAGTTCTTAAAGCCATATTTAACGAATACATTGTAAGAATCCTTGTTCGCAGTAACAGTTTATGGAGGCAGTCTCTTGTTTTCGCATATAGACCTACAAAAAAGCAATCTGTCATCTTTTTCGTGATCCTGGCCCAGTGTTTTTGAATAGTTTTTACGGCTGCCACTTTCAGTACTGCTACACGTTGTCGATTCAATATCACCATCACTATAACGATTACCAGTCGACGTCCTTTCGTATTCCACTATGTACTTATCCGTTTTAACGATTTTGACACGCAAGGTATGAAAACATAATATAATTTCAAACGCAGGTAACACAAGTCAAACAGAACACTAACGTCCAGCGGGTTACACGTTGTACATCTACATCTACATCTACATGGATACTCTGCAAATCACATTTAAGTGCCAGGAAGAGGGTTCATCGAACCACCTTCACAATTCTCTATTATTCCAATCTCGTATAGCGCGCGAGAAGAATGAACACATCTTTCCGTACGAGCTCTGATTTCTCTTATTTTATCTTGGTGATCGTTCCTCCCTATGTACGTCGGTGCCAACAAAATATTTTCGCATTCGGAGGAGAAAGTTGGTGATTGGAATTTCGTGAGAAGATTCCGTCGCAACGAAAAACGCCTTTCATTTAATGATGCCCATCCCAAATACTGTATCATTTCTGTGATACTCTCTCCCACATTTCGCAATAATACAAAACGTGCTGCCTTTCTTTGAACTTTTTCGATGTACTCAGTCAGGCCTATCTGGTAAGGATCCCACACCGCGCAACAGTATTCTAAAAGTGGACGGACAAGCGTAGTATAGGCAGACTCCTTAGTAGGTCTGTTACATTTTCTAAGTATCCTGCCAATAAAACGCAGTCTTTGGTCAGCCTTCCCCTACAACCTTTTCTGTGTGTTCCTTCCAATTTAAATTGTTCGTAATTGTAATACCTAGGTATTTAGTTGAATTTATGGCTTTTGGATTAGACTGATTTATCGTGTAACCGAAGTTTAACGCGTTCCTTTTATCACTCATGTGGATGACCTCACACTTTTCGTTATTTAAAGGTCAACTGCCACTTTTCGCCCATTCCGATATTTCTTCTAAATCGTTTTGCAGTTTGTCTTGATCTTCTGATGACTTTATTAGTCGATAAATGACAGCGTCATCTGCAAACAACCGAAGACGGCTGCTCAGATTGTCTCCCAAATCGTTTATATAGATAAGGAACAGCAAAGGGCCTATAACATTACCTTTGGGAATGCCAGGAATCACTTTTGTTTTACTCGATGACTTTCCTTCAATTATAACGAACTGTGACCTCTCTGACAGGACATCACAAATCCAGTCACATAACTGAGGCGATATTCCATAAGCACGCAATTTCACTACGTGCCGCTTGTGTGGTACAGTATCACTCAACACTTCATGCGAATAAAGACCTAGTTTTGTTTCACTGGAACGATGTTTTCTAAACCCATGTTGACTGTGTTTCAATAGAACGTTTTCTTCGAGGTAATTCATTATGTTCGAACACAATATATGTTAAAAATCCAGCTGCATATCGACGCTAATGACATGGGCCTGTAATTTAGTGGATTACTCCTACTACCTTTCTTGAATATTGGTGTGACTTGTGCAAATTTCCAGTCTTTGGGTATGGATCTTTTGTCGAGCGAACGGTTATATATGATTGTTAGATACGGAGCTAATGCATCAGCATACTCCGAAAGGGACCTAATTGATATACAGTCTGGACCGGAAGACTTGCTTTTAGTGATTTCAGTTGCTTCACTACTCCGAGGATATTTACTTCTACGTTACTCATGTTGGCAGCTGTTCTCGATTCGGATTCTGGAATATTTACTCCGTCTTCTTTTGTGAAGGCATTTCGGAAGGCTGTGTTTAGTAACTCTGCCTTGGCAGCACTGTCTTCGGTAGTATCTCCATTGCTATCGCGCAGAGAAGGCATTGATTGTTTCTTGCCGCTAACATACTTCACATGCGACCAGAATCGCTTTGGATTTTCTGCCAGGTTTCGAGACAAAGTTTCGTTGTGGAAACTATTATAAGCATCTCGCATTGAAGTCCGCGCTAAATTTCGATCTTCTGTAAAAGATCGCCAATCTTGGGGATTTTGCGTCTGTTTGAATTTGGAATGTTTGTTTCGTTGTTTCTGCAACAGTGTTCTAACCCGTTTTGTGAACCAAGAAGGATCAGCTCCGTCGTTTGTTAATTTATTTGGTATAAATCTCTCAATTGCTGCCGATACTATTTCTTTGAATTTAAGCTACATCTGGGCTACACTTATATTATTCATTTGGAATGAGTGGAGATTTTCTCTTAGGAATGCGTCAAGTGAATATTTACATGCTTTTTTGAATAGGTATATTTTTCGCTTATTTTTCGAGGATTACAGTATTCAATCTTGCTACGACAGCCCTGTGTTCACTAATCTCTGAATCGGTTTTGATGCTCGTTTTTAACTGAGGATTATTTGTTGCTAAGAGGTCAAGTGTGTTTTCACAACCGTTTACTATTCGCGTGGGCTCGAGATAATATTCAGAGAATGCGTTTAGCCCAATTTCGGATGATATTTTATTCGTAACTCCGGAATTAAACATGTATTTTCACCAACATATCGAGGATAAATTAAAGTCACCACCAACTATTATCGTATTAGTCGGGTACGTGTTTGAAACCAAACTCAAGTTTTCTTTGAACCTTTCAGCAACTGCATCATCTGAATTGGGAGGTCGGTAAAAGGATCCAATTATTATTTTATTCCGGTTGCCAACAATGACCTCTGCCCATACTAACTCACAGGAAGTATGTACTTCAATTTCGCGACAAGTTAAACTACTTCTGACAGCAACAAACACGCCTCCGCCAACCGTGTTTAGCCTATCATTTCGGAACACCGTTAGGTTCTTCGCAGAAATTTCGGCTGAGCTTATATGTGGCTTTAGCCAGCTTTCAGTACCTATAACGATTTGAGCATCAGTGCTTTCTATTAGCGCTCGGAACTCTGGTACTTTCCCAACACAGCTACGACAATTTACAACTGTTATACCAGTGGTTCCTGTATCTACGTTTTTCCTGTGTTCAGCCTGCACCCTTTGTGACAACCCCTTCTTGTGTTTTCCCGAGACCCTCTAACCTAAAAAACCGCCCAGTCCACGCCACACAGCCCCTGCTACCCGTGTAGCCGCCTCCTGCGTATAGTGGACACCTGACCTATTCAGCGGAACCCGAAACCCAAACACCCTTTGTCGCAAGTCGAGGAAACTGCAGCCTACACGGTCGCAGAACCGTCTGAGCCTCTGATTCAGACCCTCCACTCGGCTCTGTACCAGAGGTCTGCAATTGGTCCTGTCGATTATGCTGCAAATGGTCAGCTCTGCCTTCATCTTGCAAGCAAGACTGGCAGCCTTTACCACTTGTGTTAGCCTCTCGAAACCAGAGAGAATCTCTTCTGATCCAAAGTGACACACATCATTGGTACCGACGTGAGCAACCACCTGCAGTTGGCTGCACCCTGTGCTCTTCATGACATCTGGGAGGACCCTTTCCACATCTAGAATGACTCCACCCGGCATGCACACGGAGTGCGCATTGGATTTCTTACCCTTCGTGCCAGCCAAGGCCCTAAGGGGCCCCATAATGCGCCTAACGTTGGAGCTCACAACTACCAATAATCCCACCATCTGCGATTGCCCAGATCTTGCAGGCTGAATGGTTTCCTCTGAAACAGGACAGGCAACAGCATCTGGCTCAGCAACAATGTCAGTCACAGACAGCACCTGGAACCTGTTTGTTAGACAAACTGGGGAGGCCTTATGTGGGACCGCTTGAGAAGACTTTCGCCACCTGCTTCGCCCCAGGGCGACCTCCCACTCGACCACAGGTGAGGGGCCAGCCTCAGTGCAAGCAGTAGCTAGGTTGGCCATTGGTGAGGACCGATTGGAGGACTCTGACGTGCTGGACGTCAGTTGGATCCCCACGGCCGGCCCACAATAGTGGTGCCCATTCACTGCAGCCGCAAGCTGTGTAAGTGAAGCCATCACAACCTGAAGCTAAGAGCGAAGTGTCACCAACTTGGCTCACATCCGACTACTTCATTGATCGTTCAATTGCTTAAGTCTGGAAATTCAAATTCAACATTATTTTAAAAGAAAAAAATATCTCTCTGGTTGATTCGTTTCGTGATTGTTGCAGAGCTGCCAATGAAAGCACAAAGAACTTCGCCAAGCTATTATGAGTACTGTGCATTGGCAGAATGTTTTAACTAGCAGGGATGGGTCGCTCTTCGCAGCAGGTATTTCGGCTCACTGGTAACGTATGTGGTTGTATTAAAAGGTTATCTTAAAAGAAACAGCAAATTAAATTCGTACTTCATAGTATAAACGTTTTCATCGTATTGTACGCAGCCGGCTTCATTTCTAGTTATTTAATACAATAATAATAATTAAAAATACCGCCTACAATTTACACTATTGACTTAACAACTGTCATTCCCTTAATATTCGGACTTTTTAGTAAACGGTAACTTCACTTATATGTCAACGAGGATTTTAATTCCTACGAATTAAGTTACGCGTCTGTTTTCAGGTAACCATTTTACAGTGGTGTATTACAAAAGCCAGCCGCCCATCAATGTCATCAGTGAGTCGATCATACCCATAATCGGCGTCTGTGGTTCGGACGATTAGATCGGGTGCACTGTGACCGCGCACGTACTGGCAAATTGATTTTAAACTCTCGGCCCTAGTCGGCTGATGTCGGTCGTCGTCGGAATTCACCGACGTCGTTGTCGCTGTGACTGCAGTCTTACAGACAGCCGTGTATTGATCACAGCTGTACCATTTCCGAACGTGGGTTGATAATCGGTACAAGAAACATACACTACTGGCCACTAAAATTGCTACACCATGAAGATGACGTGCTACAGACGCAAATTTAACCGACAGGAAGAAGATGCTGTGAAATGCAAATGATTAGCTCTACAGAGCATTCACACAGGGTTGGCACCGGTGGCGACATCTACAACGTGCTGTCATGAGGAAAGTTTCCAACCGATTTCTCATACACAAATAGCAGTTGACCGGCGTTGCCTGGTGAAACGTTGTTGTGATGCCTCGGGTAAGGAGGAGAAATGCGTACCATCACGTTTCCGATTTTGATAAAGGTCGACTAGTAGCCTATCGCGATTGCGGTTTATCGTATCACGACATTGCTGCACGCGTTCGTCGAGATCCAATGACTGTTAGCAGAATATGGAATCTGTGGGTTCAGGAGGGTAATACGGAACGCCGTGCTGGATCCCAACGGCCTCGTATCACTAGCAGTCGAGATGACAGGCATCTTATCCGCATGGCTGTAACGGATCGTGCTGCCACGTCTGGATGCCTGAGACAACTGATGGAGACGTTTGCAAGACAACAACCATCTGCACGAACAGTTGGACGACGTTTGCAGCAGCATGGACTATCTGCTCGGAGACCATGGCTGCGGTTACCCTTGACGCTGCATCACAGACAGGAGCGCTTGAGATGGTGTACTCAAAGACGAACCTAGGAGCACGAATGGCAAAACGTAATTTTTTCGGAAGAATCCAGATTCTGTTTACAGCATCATGATGGTCGCATCCGTGTTTGGCGACATCGCGGTGTACGCACATTAGAAGCGTATATTCGTCATCGCGATACTGACGTATCACCCGGTGTGATGGTATGGGGTGCCATTGGTAACACGTCTCGGTCACCTTTTAACATGTTTTAAATGTTAAGGATAATAAGTTGCCGTCTCTTCATCTAAGAATAGATGATGAATGCAGCTAGCCGCTAACTTTGTGTAATGTCTTGTCTGTATAGACGTGTATCTGTTGCCTTTAAGATCCCTTCACCTTCACACAAATCTATACAGTAAAGTAAGGGCCTCCCATGGAGGATTATTAGTATTATCTCTATTTTCATTCGCTCTCTCTCTTTCTCTCCTTTATCTCTGTACAGTTTTTAATATAATATTTCATTACGTGAAATCAGCCAAATAGGATCTTTGGTGGAGTCCTTCGTCTTGGTAATCAGTGGCTGGCTTACTGTAAGAGATCTTTACATTTATTATTACTGTTAAACACTGCATTCAATCGGGAGAATCAATCGTGTGGACAATTTGTTCCTTTTACGAAAGATTGCGAATTCCAGGTGTGTCCGAAGCCTTTTTGGGCGATTTAACACAGACTCAGTTCTTGCAGGCTCTCTTCAACACATCTGAAACTTCCCCACTAATTACAGGGCCAACGTGATCATCAAATGATTCAGAAAAACTCATTCGTTCATTCACTCCAGAACAAAAAAATCACAAACCCTATTTATGAAGGAAATCGTGTATTAAATCCATCTCCAATACATGTCCAGATCTCCGGTGATCCACGTCTTAATTATTTTCCGTTTACAGTGTCATTCTCTTCAAACAAACCGCTAGCGGCACAAATGTTAATTGGCTCGCTTTAGCGAGAAGAAAAGCAGAATATGTATCTCTCAGAAACACGTCAATCCCTCAACAGATACTCCAGAAGCTGTCCTAGTTACCACTCTAACAACCATGGAGAATGCATATATGCATCTCTGTTATTTCAAAGAATAAACGCACAAGAAAATACTTTGGCGTCGTCGAGCTGTCGCCGCATATGTTACAAGAAAATCAGATCGGATACTTTTCCAAAGTGAATGAATATGGATGGTTTGATTGACAACGATTAATTGGTGCGTGGTAGAGGGTATTTTCTGTGGGGACATTACAACCTCTTCTTCGCATTGACGGCACTTTGAACAGTGGACGGTACATTTCAGATGTGTTATGACCCATGGCTCTACCCTTCATTCGATCCCTGCGAGACCTACATTTCAGCAGGATAATGCACGACCGCATGTTGCGGGTTCTGTACAGGCCTTTCTGGATACAGAAAATGTTCGACTGCTGCCCTGGCCAGCACATTCTCCAGATCTCTCACCAACTGAAAACGTCTGGTCAATGGTGGCCGAGCAACTGGCTCGTCACAATACGCCAGTCACTACTCTTCATGTACTGCGGTATCGTGTTGAAGCTGCATCGGCAGCTGTACCTGTACACGGCATCCAAGCTCTGTTTGACTCAATATGCCCAGGCGTATCAAGGCCGTTATTATGGCCAGAGGTGGTTGTTGTGGGTACTGATTTCTCAGGATCTATGCACCCAAACTGCGTGAAAATGTAACCACATGCCAGTTCTAGTATAATATATTTGTCCAATGAATACCCGCTTATCATCTGCATTTCTTCTTGGTGTAGGTCATAGCGTATCACAGATACCGCTAGAACTCGAGTTTCCGTGGCCGACAGTGTCTGTGATGTATCTTCAGTATCACAGAGACAAAGATTCCACACATGTAAACCACCTCACAGGACGACTTGAGGTGTCCGACGAACGGTCGTCACGTCGTCACTGCAGACCCGTATAGTGTGATAGGCTACTGCTGTGAATCAGAATGTGAAACGTTAGGAACCTATGCGTACCAGGACTGTACAGAGACAAATTCACCGCTTAGGCTGAGCGTCCGCTGGAACCGTGTTCGTCCGACGAATCCCAAGACATGTAGCACCGATCAAGCCGACCTCATACGGTACATGGTCGGCTGACGAACGTATCCCAGCGTAATGGGAGTGGTCGGACGTAGTCGCTGCAAGCGAGTGCCTGTTGTTGCTTAAGTCTGTTTTCCGTACTTAATTACCAACTATGGACGTTGAGGTTATAAGTTACGTGAATGAAAATAGATTAATGTGCTATATACAAGACAAGAGATATTACCACTGCGAATTACAGAGGCAACTATGGTTGAAAGCTGCTGGGGATGTGACTGTGAAAGCTAAGTGGAAACTTTAACTTTAATGAAGCAAGAAACCTAATACTGTGCGATCAAATTTAGTCAGTATGTGATACCTGACGTTCAGTGCACATTCAGTAACAATGCTTAAAAATGCTAGGGGCGATACTTAAAAATAAAATACATTCTAAGACAAAAAAAAGACGTATCTCGAAGGAATTAGCCAACTGAAATCTGTAAATGAGATGTATATGTACAGACGAACAGATGATTATAATTTTAGAAAAATGGGATGATTTATTCAAGAGAAAGAGCTTCACGGACTGAGCAAGTCAATAAGGCGTTGGTCCACCTCTGACCCTTTCGTCAAGCAGTTATTCTGCTTGCCATCGATTGATTGAGTTGTTGAATGTTCTCCTGAGGGATTCCGTGCCAAATTCTCACCAATTGGAGCGTTAGATCGTCAAAATCCTGAGTTAGTTGAAGGACCCTGCTGGCCAGAGTAGGCTTTAACAATCACGAAGACATGCAGCCGAAACTCTTGCTGTTTACGATCGGGCATTATCTTGCTGAAATGTCAGCCCAGGATGGCTTGCCAAGATGGGGTCGTAGACGTACCGTTGTGCTGTGAGGGTGCCGCGGATGACAACCACGGGAGTCCTGCTATGAAAAGAAATGGAACCTCAGGCCAGCACTGCTGGTTGTAAGGCCGTATGGCAGGCGACAGACAGACTGGTATCACATCGCTGTTTGGGGTGTCTCAGGACAGGTCTTTTCTGGTCGTCATGGCTCAGTTCGAAATGGAACTCACCACTGAAGACAATTCTACTCCAGCCAATGGAATTCCAGCCGAAAACGTCACTGGAGTCGCCCCGAACAGCAGTGGGATACCAACCTGACTGCCGCCCACCATATGGCCCGACAACCAGGAATGGTGCCACTTCTTGTAATAGCAGGACCCTTTGGTTGTCATATGCGGCACTCTAATAGCTTCGTGGTATGTCGACGATTTTCTACGCCTTGTTTAGTTGGCCTTTGGGGCAAGCCAACCTGGGCTTACATTTTAGGAAGAGAATGCCCGCCAGCACGCGGAGAGAGTTTCTACTGCATGTCATCGTGCTTGCAAATCCTACCGTGGCCAGCAAGGTTGCCGGATCTCGCCCCATTTGAGGAAGTTTGGAGTATCATGGACGGGGACCTCCAACCATCTCGGGATACTGACGCACCCATTGGACAGATTTTGGCAGAATATCCCTCAGGAAACCGTCCAACAACTCTACGAATCAACGGCAAGCTGAATAACTGCTTGCATAAGTGCAAGAGGTGGTCCAACACGCTACTGACTTGCTCAATGTCTGAAGCTTTTGCTCTTGAGTAAATCATCCATTTTTTCTGAAATTGTAACCATTTTCTTACCTGTACATGCACATCACACCTATCGATTGCCGTCCCATTCGTATGATTCTTTCGTGGTGCGTCGCTTTATTTTTTTCCTTAGAATGAAAGATAAGAAGGCCTTCAACCAAACGTTTAGATTAGATTAGTTTTTCATTCCATGGATCCGTGCTGAGGAGATACTCGTGGATGTGGAACATGTCATTTTTTTAAAATCTGAATAGTATGAATATATACAATACATCATTTGTTTCTATTAAAAAATTCGTCAATGGAGTAGAAGGAGTTGGCCACTAGTAAGTCTTTCAGGCTCCTTTTAAACTGATCTTTATTTGTAACTAAATTTTTTATGTTTGCTGGCAAATTATTGAAGATGAGTGTTCCTGAGTACTGGACCCCTTTTTGAACTAAAGTAAGTGCTTTTAAGTCCTTGTGCTGATCATTTTTGTTCCTGGTATTGTATGTATGAACTGAGCTGTTTGTTGGAAAAAGAGATATATTATTTAGGACAAATTTCTTTAGGGAGTAAATATACTGAGAGGCAGTAGTTAGTATACCCAGTTCTTTGAAGAGGTTTCTACAGGACGTCCGTGAATTTACTCCATAAATAATATGTATTACACGCTTTTGGACTCTGAAAACTTTTGTGTGACTTGAAGAGTTACCCCAAAATATTATACCATATGACATTATGGAATGAAAGTAGGCAAAGTATGCAAGCTGTTTCATATTTATGTCGCCTATGTCTGCTAACACTCGAATTGCAAATACAGATTTGTTAAGGCGTTTCTGCAGTTCTGTGGTGTGCTCCTCCCAACTGAATTTATTATCAAGTTGTAATCTCAGGAATTTAAGACTGTCAACCTCTTCTATCTGCTCTTCTTCATACTTTATGCACACGCTGGGTGGGAACCTCTTACAGGTTCTGAATTGCATATAGTGAGTCTTTTCGAAGTTTAATGTCAGTGAGTTGGCTTTAAACCATTTATTAATATCCATGAAAATATCATTAGCAGATCTTTCTAGAAGTACACTCGACATACTATTTATTGCAATACTTCTGTCATCTGCAAACAAAACGAACTCTGCTTCTGGCAGTGTAACTGATGAGAGATCATTAATGTACACAAGAAAAAGCAATGGCCCTAAGATGGATCCTTGTGGGACACCACATGTAATTTCTTCCCATTCTGATGATGACTGATGACTTAATTCACTAGCCCCTTGCGCTGACACCCTTTGTTTCCTGTTAGTGAGGTATGACTTGAATCATTTTGCAGCGCTGCCCATGACATGATAGAATTCTAATTTATTTAAAAGGATGTTGTGGTTCACACAATCGAATGCGTTTGACAAATCACAGAAAATACCTGCTGCTTGTAACTTGTTATTTAATGAATTAAGTACATTTTCGCTGTAGGTGTAAATAGCCTTCTCAATATCAGAACCCTTCAGAAATCCAAACTGTGTTCTTGATAATATGTTATTTGTGGTCAGATGGTTGAGAAGCTGCCTGTACATTACTTTTTCTAAACTTTTTGAGAATGCTGGCAAAAGTGAAATCGGTCTGTAGTTTGATGGTATGTCTTTATCCCCTTTCTTGAATAGAGGCTTAACATCTGCATATTTTAGGCAATCAGGAAACGTCCCAGTTATAATTGACTGGTTACACAAGTAACTTAGAATTGTACTAAACTCACAAGAACATGCCTTAATTAACTTTGCTGATATTTCATTGAAACCACTAGAATGCTTTGTTTTTAAAGATTTTATTATGGAAGTTATTTCTTTTGGTGAAGTAAGTAACTAGTATTCTGTAAAGAACTCAAACTGTTTTCATTTGCGCACTTCCCCCGAGTAAATAAACGTCGTAAATTTATCTCAAATGGAACACGCTGCACTGACGTCACGGTTCTCACTGACAGTGGTGTATGTTTTTGTCGATTGTGTTCGGTGGCAAGTGAATGCAGCTGCTTGTTCGTCGCTCTACTTGACAATTAGATGTTGTGCAACAAGAATACAATGATGCGAATATTAGTATGTTTATCAATTTCGATACTACTTTGTAGCAATCTTCGTTTATTAGTCATTAATCCAAACGCACAGTCTATTACTTGTCAAGCCTCAGAAAGACATTTGCTAAGAGCAGTTCGCATTAGTTCATGTTATGACATCAGGAACGGTCTCATCCGGCAAGTCTTCAGTTCAGTTTCTGGCTGTGTGTCGGACTTGGCTGCAGTAGATGAGCTTCATCGGTCGGCCGTAGTCGTTCTGCCTTCAGCCGTTGACGACCGACGTCACACACAACGCTTTCCCATGTCTTTTGGACATTCAGTGTCAATGTGACGTTACACGGAAATACTGAACCCGATTCGTCAGGGACAGTGAGGTTCGAGACCTGACACGCACAAGAAAAATTTCTTTATTTTACTTTAATTTAAGTCAATGGTTCCCAACCGGGGGAGGGGTAACTAGGGCCTGAGAGGTTAAAAGAATTTTTCTGAGTGTTAAAAACTAAACTATTCGATTCCGTTTCAGTCACGAAACTAAATTATTTCCAAAAGATCATTACTATCATCACAATTTTGTAAGGCTCTAATATTAATTATACGAGTTGTCAATAATTATTTTTTCTCAGTTAGTAGCATTAATGTCATGGATGTTACAGGTACCTCACGCAGTCCACCCACTACACACATACACTCCTGGAAATTGAAATAAGAACACCGTGAATTCATTGTCCCAGGAAGGGGAAACTTTATTGACACATTCCTGGGGTCAGATACATCACATGATCACACTGACAGAACCACAGGCACATAGACACAGGCAACAGAGCATGCACAATGTCGGCACTAGTACAGTGTATATCCACCTTTTGCAGCAATGCAGGCTGCTATTCTCCCATGTAGACGATCGTAGAGATGCTGGATGTAGTCCTGTGGAACGGCTTGCCATGCCATTTCCACCTGGCGCCTCAGTTGGACCAGCGTTCGTGCTGGACGTGCAGACCGCGTGAGACGACGCTTCATCCAGTCCCAAACATGCTCAATGGGGGACAGATCCGGAGATCTTGCTGGCCACGGTAGTTGCCTTACACCTTCTAGAGCACGTTGGGTGGCACGGGATACATGCGGACGTGCATTGTCCTGTTGGAACAGCAAGTTCCCTTGCCGGTCTAGGAATGGTAGAACGATGGGTTCGATGACGGTTTGGATGTACCGTGCACTATTCAGTGTCCCCTCGACGATCACCAGTGGCGTACGGCCAGTGTAGGAGATCGCTCCCCACACCATGATGCCGGGTGTTGGCCCTGTGTGCCTCGGTCGTATGCAGTCCTGATTGTGGCGCTCACCTGCACGGCGCCAAACACGCATACGACCATCATTGGCACCAAGGCAGAAGCGACTCTCATCGCTGAAGACGACACGTCTCCATTCGTCCCTCCATTCACGCCTGTCGCGACACCACTGGAGGCGGGCTGCACGATGTTGGGGCGTGAGTGGAAGACAGCCTAACGGTGTGCGGGACCGTAGCCCAGCTTCATGGAGACGGTTGCGAATGGTCCTCGCCGATACCCCAGGAGCAAGAGTGTCCCTAATTTGCTGGGAAGTGGCGGTGCGGTCCCCTACGGCACTGCGTAGGATTCTACGGTCTTGGCGTGCATCCGTGCGTCGCTGCGGTCCGGTCCCAGGTCGACGGGCACGTGCACCTTCCGCCGACCACTGGCGGCAACATCGATGTACTGTGGAGACCTCACGCCCCACGTGTTGAGCAATTCGGCGGTACGTCCACCCGGCCTCCCGCATGCCCACTATACGCCCTCGCTCAAAGTCCGTCAACTGCACATACGGTTCACGTCCACGCTGTCGCGGCATGCTACCAGTGTTAAAGACTGCGATGGAGCTCCGTATGCCACGGCAAACTGGCTGACACTGACGGCGGCGGTGCACAAATGCTGCGCAGCTAGCGCCATTCGACGGCCAACACCGCGGTTCCTGGTATGTCCGCTGTGCCGTGCGTGTGATCATTGCTTGTACAGCCCTCTCGCAGTGTCCGGAGCAAGTATGGTGGGTCTGACACACTGGTGTCAATGTGTTCTTTTTTCCATTTCCAGGAGTGTATGTTGTGCTTTGTCCCGTACATTACTGATCCAGAAATTGCTTCATTACTCGCTTCGAAACAGATTAGCGAATTAACTGACAGCACGACACAGCAGTAGCTACCTAATGCTGTACACAGCATTATTGTTATTACTATGACTATTAGTGGCTGCGATCAGACGCGAAGCATTAACAGCCTGTAGCCTTCCAATTTCTGCCAGTTCAGAAGTAAGGAGTGCAGCAGAAAAGTGATTTACGAGCAGTATGTATAGTGTGTACACATTGTAACTTGGTTGATTTTAAATGGGTTGCAGTGTGCAGATGAAGCAAGTGCTGCATACTGCAGTCGAGAGGTGTAATCCAGGGGAAGTACGTATTGTAACAAGCGTCTGCCCTCACTGTGGGTAGCGATCTTTCTTATCTGAGAAGGAATTGTGAGTAGCACTTGCGATGCACCACGAAATCCTTCGTCATTCATTCTAACACACACACACACACACACACACACACACACACACACACACACAAACTAACTAAATATCAAATATTCTTCATCATTTTAAAAATAGAAGTGATCCGAGAAAAGTTTTTCATTCTACAGTTTAGTTACGTGCTAAAGTTGGCGGATAATGAGGGACATGGTGGGGCGGGGGGGGGGGGGGGGGGGGGGGGAGTTGGGGGATGCTACTAGCTAATGTCTGATTGCACTCAGGGGTAATGGTCTACTCTGCTACCGTTCCACTCTCGAAAAGCATGTGGGAGAAACGAACACTTAAATATTTCCGCTCAAGCTCTGGTTTATCTCAATTTACATCGACGATAATTTCTTCCTATTTTGGCAGGCGCGTTCGATGGAGAGAGTTGCTGATTGAAACTTCGTGAAAAGATGCAGTCGCCTCGAGAAACGCCTTTGTTTCAATGTTTCCCCACCTCAATTCGCGTAACATATCCGTGACACTCTCTCCCCTGTTTCACGAAAACGAGTGTCCATCTTTGAAGATTTTCGATGTCCTCCGTCAATCGTACCTGATAGGAGTCTTATTCCGCGCAGCAAAACTCCAGAAGAGGACGGACAAGTGATACCTGACGTTTCCCAAAGAAGTGTTGTAGGCCTTCTGCCTTTCCTAATCTATATAAACCATTTGAGAGATAAGACGATTCTGTCGCTTACCGTCTAATAAAGTCATCAGAAGATCAAAACCAATTGCAAAATTATTTAGACTAGATACTTGTGTGGTGTGAAAGTAGCAACTGACTATAAAAAATAAAAAGTGTGCGGTCAGATCGTTGTTGCAGAAACAACGAAAAAAGCATGCCAAATTTAAAAGAACGCAAAATCCCCAAGATTGGCAGAGTTTTACGGAAGTTCGAAATATGGCGCGTACTTCAATGCGAGATGCTTTTAATAATTTCCACAACGAAATTCTGTCTCGAAATCGGGCAGAAAACCCAAAGAGATTCTGGTCATACATAAAGCACACCAGTGGCAAGACGCAATCAATGCCTTCACTGCGCGATAACAACGGCGAAGTCACTGATGACAGTGTCACTAAAGCAGAGTTATTACACACGGTTTTCCGAAACTCCTTCACCAAAGAAGACGAAGTAAATATTGCTGAATTCCAATCAATAACAACTGCCAAGATGAGAAACATAGAAGTAGATATCCTCGGAGTAACGAAGCAGCTTAAATCACTTAATAAAGGCAAGGCCTCCGCTCCAGATTGTGTACCAGTCAGGTTCCTCTCAGAGTATGCTGATAAAATAGCTCCATATTTAGCAATCATATACAACCACTCGCTCACAGAAAGCTCCATACCTAAGGACTGGAAAATTCCTCAAGTCACACCAATACCCAAAAAGGGAAGTAGGAGTAATCCGCTGAATTACAGGCCTGTATCACTAACGTCGATTTGCAGTAGGGTTTTGGAACATATACTGTATTCGAATATTATGAAGTACATCCAAGAAAACGATTTATTGACACATAGTCAGCACGGTTTCAGAAAATATCGTTCTTGTGAAACACAACTAGCTCTTTATACTCATGAAGTAATAAGTGCTAGGGAGGGGGGAGGGGGACTGATGACCATAGATGTTAAGTCCCATAGTGCTCAGAGCCATTTTTAATAAGTGCTATCGACAGGGGATGTCAAACTGATTCCATATTTTTAGATTTCCAGAAGGCTTTCGACACCGTTCTTCACAAGCGTCTTCTAACCAAACTGCGTGCCTACGGAGTATCGCCTCAGTTGTGCGACTGGATTCGTGATTTCCTGTCAGAAAGGTCACAGTTCGTAGTAATAGACAGAAAGTCATAGAGTAAAACAGAAGTAATATCCCGCGTTCCGCAATGAAGTGTTATAGGCCCTCTATTGTTCTTGATCTATATTAGCGACATAGGAGACAATCTGAGTAGCTGTCTTGGATTGTTTGCAGATGATGCTGTCATTTACCGTCTTGTAAAGTCATCAGATGATCAAAACGACTTGCAAAATGATTTAGATAAGATATCTGTATGGTGTGAAAAGTAGCAGTTGAGCCTGAATAAGGAAAAGTGTGAAGTTATTCACATGAGTACTAAAAGAAATCAGCTAAATTTAGATTACGCGATAAGTCACATAAATCTGAAGGCTGTAAATTCAACTAAATACTTAGGGATTACAATTACAAATAACATAAATTGGAACATTCACATAGGTAATATTGCGGGTAGAGCAAACCAAAGACTGTGATTCGTTGGCAGAACACTTAGAAGGTGCAACAGGTCTACTAAAGAGACTGCTTACACCACGCTTGTCCGCCCTATTCTGGAGTATTGCTGTGCGGTGTGGGATCCGCATCAGGTGGGACTGACGGATGACATCGAAAAAGTAGAAAGAAGGGCAGCTCGTTTTGTATTATCGTGAAATAGGGGAGATAGTGTCACAGACATGATGCGTGAATTGGAGTGCCAATCATTAAAACAAAGGCGTTTTTTCGCCGGCCGGTGAGGCCGTGCCTTTCTAGGCGCTTCAGTCTGGAACCGCGTGACCGCTACGGTCGCAGGTTCGAATCCTGCCTCGGGCATGGATGTGTGTGATGTCCTTAGGTTAGTTAGGTTTAAGTAGTTCTAAGTTATCGGGGACTGATGACCACAGATGTTAAGTCCCATAGTGCTCAGAGCCATTTGAACCAAAGGCGTTTTTCGTTACGACGGGATCTTCTCATGAAATTTCAATCACCAGTTTTCTCCTCCGATTGCGAAAACATTCTTTTGGCACCCACCTACATAGGGAGAAATGATCATCATGATAAAACAAGAGAAATCAGAGCTCGCACAGAACAATTTAAGTGCTCGTTTTTCCCACGTGCCGTTCGAGAGTGGAACGGTAGAGAGACAGCTTGAACCTTCTGCCAGGCACTTTATTGTAAATAACAATGACGTAGGTGTAAATCTAGATGTAGATGTAGATGTGATCCACATGAGCTCCATTAAATTTCGGTTACACGATAAGTCATACAATTTCAACTAAATACATAGGAATTACAATTACGAACAACTTAAATTGGAACGACTATATTTTCTATGTGTTCATTCCAATTTCACTTGTTCGTAATTGTAATCCCTATTATTTAGTTGAATTTGTGTGATTTATCGCGTGACCGAAAATTAATGCAACTCATGTCGATGATGTTACACTTCCTAATTTTTATAGCCAATTGCCACTTTTCGCACCATACAGATGTTGTTGTTGTTGTCTTCAGTCCTGAGACTGGTTTGCTGCAGCTCTCCATGCTACTCTATCCTGTGCAAGCTTCTTCATCTCCCAGTACTTACTGCAACCTACATCCTTCTGAATCTGCTTAGTGTATTCATCTCTTGGTCTCCCTCTACGATTTTTACCCTCCACGCTGCCCTCCAATGCTAAATTTGTGATCCCTTGATGCCTCAGAACGTGTCCTACCAACCGGTCCCTTCTTCTTGTCAAGTCGTGCCACAAACTCCTCTTCTCCCCAATTCTATTCAATACCTCCTCGTTAGTTATGTGATCTACCCATCTAATCTTCAGCATTCTTCTGTAGCACCACATTTCGAAAGTTTCTATTCTCTTCCTGTCCAAACTATTTATCGTCCATGTTTCACTTCCATACATGGCTACACTCCATACAAATACTTTCAGAAACGACTTCCTGACACTTAAATCTAAACTCGATGTTAACAAATTTTTCTTCTTCAGAAACGCTTTCCTTGCCATTGCCAGTCTACATTTTATATCCTCTCTACTTCGACCATCATCAGTTATTTTGCTACCCAAATAGCAAAACTCCTTTACTACTTTAAGTGTCTCACTTCCTAATCTAATTCCCTCAGCATCACCCGACTTAATTCGACTACATTCCATTATCCTCGTTTTGCTTTTGTTGATGTTCATCTTATATCCTCCTTTCAAGACATTGTCCATTCCGTTCAACTGCTCTTCCAAGTCCTTTACTGTCTCTGACAGAATTACAATGTCATCGGCGAACCTCAACGTTTTTATTTCTTCTCCATGGACTTTATTTAATACCTACTCCGAATTTTTCTTTTGTTTCCTTTACTGCTTGCTCAATATACAGATTGAATAACATCGGGGACAGGCTACAACCCTGTCTCACTTCCTTCCCAACCGCTGCTTCCCTTTCATGCCCCTCGACTCTTATAATTGCCATCTGGTTTCTGTACAAAGTGTAAATAGCCTTTCGGTCCCTGTATTTTACCCCTGCCACCTTTAGAATTTGAGAGAGAGTATTCCAGTCAACATTGTCAAAAGCTTTCTCTAAGTCTACAAATGCTAGAAAGTGGTCTAAATCGTTTTGCAATTGGTTTCGATCTGATAATTTTAATAGGCGGTAAAAGACTGCGTCGTCTGCAACAATCTAAGAGGACTGCTCAGATTGTCTCCCAAATCGTTCACATAGATTAGGAACAGCAGAAGGCCTATAACACTTCCGTTTTTTTGGATGCCTTTCTGTAAATAGCTAGGAGCTGTTACCTATCTGATGGCAAATCACGAATACAGTCGCACACCTAAGACGATACACCATAGACACGCTATTTGATTAGAAGTATCTTGTGAGCAACGGTGTCAAAAGCCTCCTGGAAATCTAGACATATGGAAGCAATTGCAAATCACCTGTCGATAGCATTCATTACTTCGTATGAATAAACCCCCAGTTGTGTTTCACAAGAACAATGTTTTCTATGTATCAATAGTTTGCATGTTCCCCGACTACTACACTGAAAATGGTCGAAATGTGTTGGACATAGGGTCAGGGCTTCACTTCGTGGTTACATTCACCGCATGCACGAGCTAGCAGGAAGCAACGCCAACAAGAAGACAGCAGCATGACTGAGTCACTGGTTCCGTGAATGTAGGCCTGCGTGACTTACCACTTCTTGCGTTCGGCTCCGTCTGACGGACGCTAGATATCTTTCCAGGAAGGAGTTATACGTTCGGTACTGCATCAATACGTAGCTGTTCATTCCTTAGACAGAAGCATCAGCGCCTCTTATACGTACGTAAACGTGATTCACAAAGTTTCACGGCATCTCGAAATACAACATATAGCCAGTTTCTACGAATGACGTTTGCCGTTAGTTCCAAGTATCTGGATCGTGCAACATGTGGCGTGCAGCACCTTCTTCTGCTAGGTTTAGCTATGGGGAAAGGGTTTCCACTACAAGCTGATGTGCTGATGCTGGTGTGCTCCCCTTCCACGTTTAGCACAAGCAACAGCTGTTGCCAGGTATTGGGGTATCCAAGCAAAGTGGATCCATAGATACTTGCACTTTAAAACGTCGTTAAATTTTTTGATAAAACGCTCTTTTATGTTTTATTCGTGCACTACGGCTGTTGGGATGCTACAGGCCAGCATTCGCTTCCAAACAGGTCATCCAGCATCCAGAGACACACACACGCAGTGAAGAACATTAGCGTATAGGAACACAAGAAAATGAAGCAATATGTTATTACTACATCTGCAAATAATAAATTATACCTGGTGTGTTTTCTTAACTGCAAATGAAAAGCTCTGTTGCTATGAATCTCTACAAACAGACAGGTGTGATAGGCATTAATGGACCCAGTTCACTGTTTAATTTTACTACCACCCATCGTTAAACGTATGGACTGTCGTAAATTTCGTAATTTCACCAAATTTTTAAATTTTGCATTCATTAAGTTTATAAAAATATAAATTCAATAATAAAAAGTAATACAGTTGTGCAGCATATATAAGAGGACATAAAGGATGTAAGTATCACATAGCGAACACACAGAATTAAAGTATGTAGCATGCGAGACAAGCTGTTGACTGTACGTTGCTGTCCAGATATAGTATCCACTTTGCAGCACGAGGTGTGTCTTCTGTGAAGTCCTCAGCTGACCCCGAACATTTTCTTACAGGACACACTTCCAGAGTCTGCTCAGGTACTCCATAGTCAGAACTTAGGCTGTCGACAAGTCCTCATTAGTTGATGACCACCGAGTTCTTCCAATCCTTTATCCATATGTGTGTCACATTAAACGTGCTCTGTTCTCTTACATAGTTGTTGTTCCATGTCAGTTTCCATGGTTTGAAGTGTGTATTTGGTAAATTCATTACTGCATCTTGAATAGGTAATTTTTTTGCGTCATCTATCTGCAGCATTTTCCCCATATAATTATGATACCAGGAGTTACGAAAGCAGCAGTTTAAGTCTGTTAACGTTGTTAAATATTTTATTGTATGATACCCTCCCCCTTTCTGTATACTTACAGTTTTTAACTTTACTCAATTCATGCTTATTTTATTGTATGTCAGTCCAGCCAAGCACTGTTTCTAAAATTATGTGTCATAGAAAACCACGCTGGCCAAAGTACGTGCATTTACCCTGTTCTGTTTTTATTCTGTCGACGAAACAAGCGATGGTTGCTTTATGTTTTAATTACGCTATATCTGATATGTATTGCAGATACCTTAGAATCGCTACACAGCCGAAACTACGTATTAGTGAACAACACAAAATAAAGGATGGTTTAATCGTAACAATATCTTTCAATATATAGGCGAGGTGTGGTGGTGTCATGAAACAGGTAGGTTGTTAACCTCTGCAAAACACCTTACAGTGACTTGGGCAGTACTGATAAACACTGAGATGTAGACTTGGCCACTGTTTCTATGTTTCGATACAGTGTATCGACACGTGGAACTGTTTCAGTGTTTCGGAACGGCTATGGTTCACTGTTTCGAAACAGTGGTGTTTCATTCCGCCCCTGTCTCGGATAACCGGACCAGATTCGATCTCGAGCCAGACGCAAAAGCTGTATTGTTGTTTCAAAATACGGCTGTTTCAGTCCACCTGTGCTTGGAACGGACTAATTGTATCGAAACAGTGATGTTTCATTCCGCTGTATGTCGGATGAGATTCGTGCCCAGCACAGGTATTGAAACACATTTAGCAAACCACTTCATGAAACACTTACAAGAGTGTCGAAATCTTTTCGACAAGCAATAGCAAGAAGCTTAAGATTTCCGAAAATAAAGCTTCGTTTCTAGCTAACTGCCCTAGTCCGAAATGGTGTAACATCTGCTTTATAAACACTAACCAAACAATAAAATAACGCACTCTATTTACTTTCAAAATAATAAATGTGTGAAAATCATTCAGTTAAATCACACATTTTTATAACATACGCTTCTCTGTTCATGTACAGTACCGTAATCATATTAAGAAACGCAAGTAAGCCTACAACATTTTGAATAAAAAAAAGGCGTAGAGTGACAGTTATTAGACATATACATAAATTTGGTGTAGGTATAATTGTAAGCAATCTGTTAGGCATATCACTGATAGTGTAATGGTGAACGGGAAGGGCTGGGAATCATATTGAATTTACAATGATGTTTCGAAACACCTTGAAAGACAAAAATTTTTTCTGTTATATTTTGTTATTTATTCGAATTACTTGGCTTTATATGTGAGTCTATAGTCGCTGTGCTATTATCCACACTGATTCCTTTTGTGTGCATGGAAATTAGCAGGATGGGTATATTACCCATACTAACAGAATGTGGCAATCCCAGTAGCGTATCCGTTGTTTCTACAGTTTGCTCCCACCTCCAGTTCCGTTCGTGGTGGTTCTTCTGTCTTCAGCTATGGCGTTACGAATCACGGTGTGGTATTATTTTATGAAGATGAATCCTGAGGAAATTAAGTGTAACTTGTGCGCGGCAGTGTTGTCATTTAAAAGTATTTCAACCTCTTGCTTAAACAGACATTTGCGACATAAGCATCCAAGAGTTAATTTGAGTGAAACTCCTTCGAAACCAGTTTTTATGAATCTGGGCAGTGACGAAGTCAGTTCAACGTCCACAGCAACTGTTCAGGTATCTGCCGGTACAGTTCTGGGTAGCTGTGGTAGACAAACAAACATTACTGAAACTGCACCAAGACGAGTGCCTTCATCCAAGCGAGCCATAATAGACGAACAGATTTTAAACTTGTTGTTAAAGAATATCTTCCGTTTAATGTAGTTGAGAGTCTAGAGTTTAGAAAAATGAGTTATTTATTAAATGAAAACTGTGTACCTCCCAGTAGAAAAACCGTCTCCAAAAACTTACTCTCTCAAATGTTCGAGAACACACTAATGTAAGATCTGCAGTGCAAGCTGCATCCTCCATCCGGTTTACGACTGCTTGATGGACATCTGTGAAAAATGAGAATTATATTGCAGTGACTGTTCACTTCATTGATGAAAACTGCTATCTGAAGTCATATTTGTTATCTAGTTTTAAATTCCATAACAAGCATACAGCTGGAAACATTTACAGTGAATTACAAAATGTGATTCCAACTTGGGGTATTACCAATAAAATTATAGCTCGCACTACAGATAATACACCTAATATGGTGAAGGCAGTAATGATGTGCAAATGGTGGCATATACTTTGTTTTGCACATACACGGAATTTAATTGTGCAAGTAAGCTTTGAACCAATTACATAGACAAGGATAAAAATGAAGTCAATAGTGGAATTTTTCAAAAGAAGTCCTCGAGCATTTGAGAAATTATACAATATTCCGGAGCAAATGGGCTTCCGTATTTTAACACCGAAACAAGATTACCCTACGAGATGGAATTGCATGTATGAAATTGTTGACAGGCTTTTGAAAATTAAACAGCCTTTGCACCCTCGCCATCCTCAGCTTGGATTCACAGACAAAACTGACCAATGAAGACTGATCAGTCATTGAAAAATCTTGTGAAATACAATCTCCTTCTGAGCAAGTCACAACAGAAATTAGCAGCAAAAGAAATGTAACCTTGTCAAAAGTTGTCTTATTAAGAAAAGGTTTACAAATTCAATGTCTGAGGCTGAAAAACTCAGATTACAGCAATGAAGCCATTAAAACAGTAATTGCTAAACTTGACTATGGAATCTGTACGCGCCTCGTTCAAAAGTTTGCAGATAAACCAATTGCTTGCGGAGCAACATTACTGGATCCTCTCTTCACGCAGCATAGATTTCCAAAACCTGGGCAGCGATTAAAAGAAACAAAAGATGGCATAATTAACAAGTGTTGTTTAATACGACAGAAACCCACAAGCTGTTCTACAGACAATCCACCACCAGCCAAACAAGTTGAGGGGAGGACATTCATCTCTAGTAGTGGCAACATTTGGCAAGATTTTGACCAGGCTGTAGAAGGGTTGATCCAAAGTGAAGACAATCCACGTGCTACAAGTATAGTCGAAGTTGATAAATATATGAAGATGCCAGATCTATTGCCGTGATGGAAAGAAAATCATCTGTTGAAATAATGAAATGATGTCTTTGTATTATGGCCACCTCTGTTCTATGGGAGCGCATATTTTCAAAGCAGGAGCAGACAATAACAGACAGACGATCCCGTCCTTCAAGCAAAAAGGTATCAAAAGTTATATTTCTATACTACAACTTAGAACAGGTACAGTAGATCTACTCAGAAATGAAACAGTAAAATTTATATTGATTTTGTTCTTCTCTGGACAATGTGCATGAATTTGTATGCGACTGTATTTTGTTTAGTCCACTAAATCTTACATATAGCTACCTTACAAGAACATATTTCTCAAATTTGTTGCACACAGAAGACACGTTTTTGTTCACCATTCAGTGAGTTTAATTTTTAAGTACGTTTATTTATGTGTTTGAGAATAATTATATGATTTATGTATGTATATTTTTGTGTGCTTATTTTTGTAAATGTGCTATGTTTGGTTATTACACAATATAGTTGTCTGAATACTAGTGTATCATAAATAATTCTCAGGCAGTTCAACAATGGTACTTTGATATTTTTGTTTTTGTGTTCGGATACTGTGATAAAAATTACGTTCCAACACCAACTTAACTTCATCTATCTCTGATTTCCTGGGGAAGTTGACAATAAAATGAAAATATATCCGCTTGCTGTGAGTACTTGAGTGATCCCCGTATGACTGTACATCAAACAAACTTCTTTAGCAAGAATTGTAAGTGGTGAAGAGCCAGATCTGCCATGATGTAGATATCACAAGGGCATTGCACTGTATGAACTGTTTTAAATTTTAGTCTGGATTTTATACTTCAAGGAAACATATCGATCTCTGCATTTCAGTTACCTTAAAATATCTTAACATGTTTTCCGGTTCTATCAAGTGTACATATTAAGAGCTGCATACAGCTGACTTGTGAATGTTTGATGAAAAACTGCTATACTTGACCATTGCGTTATATGCTCCAGTCTGTTACGGTAATTTTTTGATATGCATGCATCAGTCACTTTTCAGGCCTGCTCTGTGTGACAAACAACGGAAAATTTAACTGTAAGAAAGGCGTGAGTGGCACATTCATAAATGTCAATTCAGTGCCTCACTTCCCAGAGGCCCACATCAAACAAGCTGACCGTTACAACTGTAATCTCAGGGCCCACAACAAACAAGCTGACCATTACAACTGTAATCTCAGGGCTCACAACAAACAAGCTGACCGTTACAACTGTAATCCCAGGGCCCACAACAAACAAGCTGACCGTTACAACTCTAATCTCAGGGCACACAACAAACAAGCTGACCGTTACAACTGTAACCTCAGGGCCCACAACAAACAAGCTGACCGTTACAACTGTAATCTCAGTCAATTACATCTCATGATATGCATTTTCAAGATCACATACGGATTTTCACTCATAAAACCTATCAAAACTAGGAGCTAGAATACAGTGAAACGGGTTTGGCAAAATCTATTATGTCAAACGTACAAACTCTATCCTCATCCAATTGAAAAGTATGAAAGCCACACGACAAGAAAGCAGCGCATTTGCTGCAGGAAATACGAAACTGCCAAGACATCTAAGTGAAAGTTTCATACTTTCTGCGATATGATTAGCGCTCTCGCACCTCATTTGTGTCTATATGGACATACTTATACAGTAGACATTCAAGATGATAAAATGTGTAGGTCTATTCGATTACAAAACACAAACTGCTTGACTGTTTCGAAACAGCGTATCGAAACATTACATTGTTGTGTTTCATTTTGTTTCGAAACAGTTACGTGTTTCAGTTTGCCCATCACTACTGAGATGATAAACGTGATGGGATAGCGATATGCAGATATACATATCTCAGTAGTATAGCGCACACAAGGTGTAATAGGGCAGTGCATAGGCGGAGCTGTCATTTGTACTCAGATGATTGATGTGAAAAGGTCTTATGGTGTGTTTATAGCCAGATGACGGAAATTAATGCACTTTGCACGCGGAATGGTAGTTGGAGCTTGGCGCATAGGACATTCCATGACGGAAATTGCTTGGGAATTCCGCCATCCACAGTGTCAACAGTGTGCCGAGAATACCGCATTTCAGGCATCAGCTATCACCGTGGACAACGCAGTAGTCGACGGCCTTCAGTTAATTACCGAGAGCAGCCGCTTTCTGTAGAGTTGTCAGTGTTAACAGAAAACAACACTGGGTGAAAGAACCGCAGAGATCAATGTGGGACGTACGACGAAAGTATCCGTTAGAACAGTGCGGCGAAACTTGGCGTTAATAGGCTATGGCTACAGACCACCGACGCGAATGCCTTTGCTACCAGCGCCTGCAGCGCCTCTCCTGGGTTTGTCACCATTTCGGTTGGGTCCTAGATGACTGGAAAAAAGTGGCCTGGTCAGATGAGTCCCGATTTCAGGTGGGAGGAACTGATGGCAGGGTTCGAGTGTGGCACAAACTTCACGTTCTCAACAAGCACTGTGCAATCTGATGGTGACTCCACAGTGGTGTGGGCTGTGTTTACATGGAATGGACTGGGTCCTCTGGTCAAAATGAACTGAATATTGACTGGAAATGATTGTGTTCGGTTGCTTGGAGACAATTTGCATCTTTTTGGTCCCAAACAACGATGGCGTTTTTATGGGTGACATTAAACCGTTGTCATCGGGCCACAATCATCCGCGATTGGTTTTAAGAACATTGTGGACAATTCGAACGAATGATTTAGCCACGCAGATCGCCCGACATGGATCCTATCGAACATTTATGGGACATATTCGACATGTCGGTTCGTGCACAAAATCCTGTACCGGCAACACTTTCGCAATTATGGACAGCTACAGAGCGAACACGGCACAGTATTTCCGCTTGGGACTTCCGGCGACTTGTTGAGCGCATGCCGTGTCCACTTGCTGCACTATGCAGGGCAAAACAAGGTCTCACTCGATATTAGGAGGTATCACACGGCCTTTGTCACCTCTGCGTAAATGCAGAAGAGAAAATGCGAAGCTATTTTTGCAGATTCATTGACCTATTTGCTGGCGAGTTGCGCAACTGCGGGACGCGGCCGAACTATTCTGGCGGTCTGGCGGCGGCTGTCCTCGGAAGCACGTCTGGAGATTTACGAGGCGTCCTGGCACAGCGCGTGGCGCCGCAGTCAGCTGGGGCCGCGCTATTTTAGCCACAGCCACAGCCTCCCTGCTGCTCTTGACACACTCAACACACCGCCAAGGTTGCTGGCGCTCTGTCAAAAGCCGTCGGCCAGCAGTCGGAAGTGAGCGCCAGCGCGGAAACGCTCCGCCCCGGCAAGACTGGGCTATTAGAAGAAAGCCTACACACTGAGGATCGTACCACAGAAAACTGCAAGAGCGTGCCGTATCGGCACGGTAGTCACTCGATTGGGGTAACCGAGACAGAGGACTAATAAACTTTGCACAGCCTGACGGAATTTGCCCGAGGTGACCGACGCTACCTCGCCCAATGACACAGTCACCTGCGCGGCTAGCCTAGCGACGCAGATGAGCGCACACCACGAATTTGCCCTTCCTGCACGCCTCGCGCTGCGCTGTGACGCGTTTCCTCAGCCGCTGGGAAGGGGCTACACGCTAGAGCGCTCCATTCGCTAGCGAAGTCGCCTGGGCAGCGTTCGCTCCCCATCAGTCGCTTTGGACTATGTGCCGGCGCACTCGTCGGGCAGTTTCTGCACTCGCCAACACGCCGTCGCGCACTCTCTGAGTACGGAGTAACATATGAGTGGTCCTACCGCGACGCTGAAGTCTTCCTCACACGGGACGAGGCAACTGACGTTGACATGGACGCGGATGTAAATCCAACCTCGCGAAACACCGCGCTATCGGCACACGGGACGGACTGGTTAACGTCAGCCTTTTTTGGCCCGCAAAACTACACAGTTTTAATAATTTATCTCGGGCTTCCAGGTGGTTAAAATCCCACGTGCTTCCGATCGAGCTCTCCTCAGTCCTTGTCAAGTGGTAACAATGACTGCTGTGTCGCCGTGGCCGCATCGTTATATAGCCGCACTGCTGGCTGTGACGTCACTGGTGCTCTCTTCCTCCCATATACGGTAAATGTTTTCATCCCACGACCGTCGCGCCCGTTTTAACATCGCGATAGCCGGATCTCAGGCTGCGCTGAGCTGCAAACCGCCGTCCTCGTTGATTGCGTTTTCAGAGGTTGTTATTTCAATAGCTTCTTTTATGACGCTGTCCCAAAATCCCTTCGTCTTCATAACGACAGATGTTTCATCGAACAGAATTCGGTGTCTATTTGCTAAGGCGCGTTCTGCCACGGCTGATTTTTCTTAATAGCGTAGGCGTAAGCACCTCCCGTGCTCCGTCCGGCGTTGCTCCACTGTGCGTACTGTTTGGCCGACGTAGCAACAGCCACACTGATATGGTATCTTGTACACTCCAGGCGTTCTAAGCTCTAGATCGTCCTTCACAGGCCTCACGAGCTGACGAATTTTTGCTGGGGGCCTGAACACCGATGGAATGTTATATCTCTTCACGATCCGGCTAATCTTCCCCGACACTGTACCACAGAAAGGCAAAAACACAAGTTTCTTGCTTTCTTCTTCGGTGGTGTTCTCTTCTCTGTTGATGTGTTTCTTGCGTGTCACACCAGATATAGCCTGTGACACCTGTCCATGGCTGCACCCGTTTTCCCGGAAGACTTTTCGGAGGTGGCTCACTCAGTTCTAGTGGCAGAATTTCTGCGTCTGAGACGACTTTAGCACGATGGACGAGGGTGTTCAGAACGCCACCTTTTTGTGCCGGACGGTGGTGGCTGAGAGCGTGCAGATACCGATCTGTGTGTGTCGGTTTCCTGTAGACACTGTGGCTGAGGTGTCCATTGGTTTCCCGTCGAAAGCTCGTGAGATTTTAACCACCTGACGCGGATGGAAGCCCGAGAGAATTTTATTAATTCATATCGCCGCGCTACCATGCATTCATAAACTACACAGCTTGTTTACAAAAATGAATACACGTACAATTCCTACGTTAGCTCTATTAAGACGCACATTTCCTCTCTTGTCCACATGCTAGTCATGTTGTCCTGTCTGTGGCATACATAAATAAAAACTTCAGTATCCATGAACATGTCAGACAAAAAGGAAGTCCGTGTCAGACCATGTTACAAAACTTCACAAAATCAGACAAACACGCTCTCGAGAGACAGCCCACTTATATTTACAGAACATCAAATACTGCAGATATTACTCTGCCAGGAAAAGTAAATAACCAGGAAGGAAGACGTCAGTTTTGATCTGATGACGGCATATGTCACCTGGGGCATAGCAGAAGTACTGATAATGGTTTCAATGTCGTCCACCAACATATAGCGTACTGGCATAGTCAAGAATGCCATCTTTGTCTACCCTATAATAGGGATTGCCCAGTCAGAAGGCTCAGTGTTACGCAAACGTGTGAAGCAAGCAGGCAACTATGCCATGGAGACGCACTCGTGCTTCCTGCAGCCAAATGATTGAGCTTGAAAGGGGTCAAATTGTGACCTTCTAAGTGGTGGGACGGTACCTTTGGAGAATTGCCACTCAAGTTGGACATGATGCAACTGCTGTGCAACAGTGCTGCTATCAGTGGTCACATGAACATTCTCACACTCGTAGACGAGATTCTGGACGTCCATGCAACCCAGACGCCCACTAGGATGGTCGTATTGTAAGGGCAGCTGTGGCAGATCGCACAGCTACCACAGCAAGATAAGAGAAAATGGTGTAGCAAGAATAGGATTCGTTATGAAAAGGATGGTAGAGTAGAGAATGAGTTACAGTGTAGTGATAGGGTTGTTCCCATCAGCATCGCCAACAAACCATCACCAACAACAATAGTTCAGGTATACAGGCCAACGTCTCAAGCCGAAGATGAAGACGTAGAGAAAGTGTATGAGGACACTGAACGGGTAATTCAATATGTAAAGAGAGATGAAAATCTAATAGTCGTGGGCGGCTGGAGTGCAGTTGTAGGGGAAGGAGTAGAAGAAAAGGTTACAGGAGAATATGGACTTGGGACAAGGAATGAGAGAGGAGAAAGACTAATTGAGTTCTGTAATAAATTTCAGCGAGAAATAGCAAATACTCTGTTCAAGAACCACAAGAGGAAGCAGTGTACTTGGAAAAGACCGGGAGATACGGGAAGATTTCTGTTAGTTTACATCATGGTTACTCAGAGATTCCGAAATTACATACCGGATTATAAGGCGTACTCAGGAGCAGATACAGACTCAGATCACAACTTAGTAGCGATGAAGAGCAGGGTAAAGTTTAAGAGACTAGTAAGGAAAAATTAATGCGCAAAGATGTGGGATGCGGAGGTATTAAGGAATTAGGGAATATATTTGAAGTTCTCTGAGGCTATAGATATTGCGATAAGGAGTAGCTCAGTAGGCAGTTTAGTTGAAGAGGAATGGACATCTCTAAAAAGGACAGTCACAAAAGCTGGAAAGAAAAACGTAGGTATAAAGAAAATAACTGCGAAGAAAGCATGGGCAACACAAGAAATAATTCAGTTGATCGATGAAAGATGGAAGTACGAAAATGTTCAGGGAAATTCAGGAATACAAAAATCCAAGTCACTCAGGAACGAAATAAATAGGACTGCAGGGAAGCTAAGGCGAAATAGCTGCACGAAAATGTGAAGAAATCGAAAAAGAAATGTTTGTCGGTAGGACAGACTCAGCATACAGAAAAGTCAAAACAATCTTCGATGAAATTAAAGCAAGGCGCTAACATGAGGAGTGCAATGAGAATTCCACTGTTATATGCAGAGGAGAGAGCGGATAAGTGGAAAGAGTACATCGAAGGCCTCCATGAGGGAGAAGACTTGTCCGACAACGTGATAGGAGAAGACACAGGAGTCGATCTAGAAGAGGTAGGCGACCCAGTATTAGAGCCAGAATTTAAAAGAGTTTTGGAAGATGTACGATCGAATGAGGCAGAACCGATGGACAACATTCCATCTGAATTTGTAAGATCATTGGGAGAATGGAAACAAAACGACTATTCACGTCGATGTGTAGAATGTATGAGTCTGGCGAGATACCATCTGACTTTGGGAAAAACATCATGCACACAATTCCGAAGATTGCAAGAGCCGACAAGTGCGAGAAGTATCACACAATCAGCATAACAGCTCATGCATCGAGGTTGCTGACAAGACTAACATACAGAAAACTGGAAAAGAAAAATTGAGGATGTGTTAGATGCCGATCAGTTTGGCTTTAGAAAAAGTAAAGGGACCAGAGAGGCAATTCTAACGTTAGACCTGAGTTTCTCCTGGCGTATACAACTTTCAAATAACTTCCGGGAATTCAGCCAGGTAACACTTTCAGCGACCGCCGATATTTCGGCGGGAGAACACCCCGCCATTTTCCAGACAAACTGCAACGGACAGGCGACGTACATGCAAATTTAATACCTCGGTTATCGGACCCAAGCAGGAAAGATAACACACACACACTGAACACTAGTGCCACCAAAGATGGCCAAAGTCAGAGCTATCGATAGTGAGACTATGAATTCGCAGGTGAGGTAGCATTGAGTCTGTCCCTCTGTTTCTTGACAAGGGAGAGAGCCGGATTCCAAACAGAGTTTAAACAGAAACCTCCATCCCTCCATCCATCGCGAGCAACCTTGTTAACAGGGATGGAGGTTTCTGTTTAAACTCTGTTTGGAATCCGGCTCTCTCCCTTGTCAAGAAACAGAGGGACAGACTCAATGCTACCTCACCTGCGAATTCATAGTCTCACTATCGATAGCTCTGACTTTGGCCATCTTTGGTGGCACTAGTGTTCAGTGTGTGTGTGTTATCTTTCCTGCTTGGGTCCGAGAACCGATGTATTAAATTTGCATGTACGTCGCCTGTCCGTTGCAGTTTGCCTTGAAAATGGCGGGGTGTTCTCCCGCCGAAATATCGGCGGTCGCTGAAAGTGTTACCTGGCTGAATTCCCGGAAGTTATTTGAAAATTCTAACGTTGCGTTTGATAATGGAAGCAAGACTAAAGAAAAATCAAGGCACGTTCATAGGATTAGTCGACCCAGAAAAAGCGTTCGACAGTGTAAAATGGTGAAAAATGTTCGAAATTCTGAGAAAGTAGAGGTAAGCTACAGAGAAAGATGGGTAATACACATTATGTACAAGAACCAACAGATAAAAATAAGAGTGGGAGACGAAGAACTTAGTGCTCGGATTAAAAAGAGTGTAAGACAGAGATGTAGTCTTTCGCCCTGCACATCGAAGAAACAAAGATGGAAATAAAAGAGAGGTTCAAGAGTGGAATTAAGTTTAAAGTTGAAAGGATATCAATGATAAGATTGTCTGATGACATTGCTATCCTCAGAGGAAGTGAAGAAGAATTACAGCATCTGTTGAATAGAATGAACAGTCTAATGAGAACAGAATATGGACTGAGCGTAAACAGAAGAAAGACGAAAGTAATGAAAAGTAACAGTAGAGAGAACAACGAGAAACTTTACATTAGGATTGGTGATCACGAAGTAGATGAAATTAATGGATTCTGTTACCTAATCAACAAAATAACCCACGACGGTCACAGCAAGGATGTCATCAAAGGAGACTAGCACTGGAAAAAGGGCAATCCTGGCCAAAATAAGTCTACTATTACAAACATAGGCCTTAATTTGAGGAAGAAATTTCTGATAATGTATGCTTGGAGCACTGCATGTATGGTAGTGAAAAATGGACTGTGGGAAAACCAGAAAAGAAGAGTATTGAAGCATATGAGCTGTGGTGTTACAGAAGAGTGTTGAAAATTAGTTGACTGGTAAGATAAGAAATAAGGGGGTTCTCTGGAGAATCGGCGAGGAAAGGAATGTATGGAAACCACTGACAAGAAGAAGGAACTGGATGGTAAGACATCTGTTAAGACATCAGGGAATAACTTCCATGGTACTAGAAGGGGCCATAGAGGGCAAAGACTGTAGAGGAAGATCGAGACTGGAACATATTCAGAAAATGATTGAGGACGTAGGTTGCAAGTGCTACTCTGATACACTGAGGTTGCACGGGAGAGGAATTCGTGGCGGGCTGCATGAAACCAGCCAGAAGACTGATGACACGACAAGATCAAAGGATTGTGCAGCTGTCTCTGAAGAATGCACGGATGACAATGGTCGAAAGAGGGGCAGTTGTTACAAGCGGAGTTTCGCCATAAATCGTCGGGAACAGACGAATGGAAGCTACATTGAGGTCCTGAATTGCCATACATCATTTGCCGTTCCCACCACGTCACGGGCAAGAAGTACACTGGTGTGCAAAACCTAATAACGAAAGGAATTTTCACATGATGTGTCACTGCCAAGTAATGTTTCTCAATGAAACTTGGGCCATGCATGAAAAGAACTGCAACAATATAATAGAGAAGGTAACTGACATGGTTACGCAATGAGACGAACAGGATTGACATTATTATACAAGAAAAATAATTACATTGAAGTTACCGCACTTTATGATGGTCCCCTGGACATTATAAAAGGCGGAACACGGTTCTTAGTACGGTGTGTGATCACCACGAACAGTTGTGCATGCTCCTTCAACCTCCTGTCGAAGAAATGGTAGTAACACAGGGATAACAACCTGTGCAAAGTAGAGGGCACTGCTTACTTTACCCCGCAGAAACACCAAATGTGACTGTGACTTGTAACTGACGGCGCTCCACACCATGCAGCCTGGAACAGGACTTATGTGTTGCACGCGATTACACTCTGGAATAGACAGCTCACAAAATCCATCATTCGCGTACAGAGAGAACCTATTCTCATCACTGCAGACAACAGAGAGCTATTCCACTCTGCAGTCAACTCTTTCACACACCAGAGTAGCCATGTCTGTCAGTGTCGTGATGTCAGTGGAAGCCTGGCCTCAGGGACACGTGATGTAATCCTGCTGCAAGAAGACAGTTCGCAATTGTCCGTGGTTACGCAGCAAGTGCAACATGTGCCATATTTCGCCCCTGGATGACATTCGGTTGGCCACCAGTACTTCCACAATGCGTCGATCTTGATGTGTGTCTGCACTGTATGGACGTCCAGAACTTGGTCTGCACGTGTGGGAATGTTCCACAGCCCATTGCTCAAAGCAACAACCCAGCACCAATACATCCTACCAAAAAGACACAGCAACCCGCTAGTATGTCCATCCAGCTTCCCCAGTCCCGCAGTGGGTCCCCGTTCAAACGGCTGAAGCTGTTCAACATGAGTATGTACTCGTCGGTGAGGCAGGGTTATAACTGAGAATGAATATTGCAAACACTGTTCATCTCTAAGCTCAGCATAGTTACTGCTTACATAGGCAAAACAGAGGGTGAACAGACAGGTCTCCTGAATGTCAAATGAATCACTAACATTACAACCACTTAGTATGCACATACTATGTCCAGATACCACTGAACATAAGTAGGGGGACAGGGGCGGTGCGGCCCCTCTCGCCATTGCTGTCAGATGTATCCTAGATGGCGGCGATAACGTCATCCAAGATGGCAGCGTGTTCACTTGGCAACAGCACATAACGTCATCCAAGATGGCGGCTGTGACATCAGCTGATGACGTTATACAAGATGGCGGATTTTGGCGGCAAGTATGATTTATGGCAGGAAGATAGGTCAATTGGGCTACGTCCACTAACCTGACTCCCCTCCCCCAGAAAATGGCGGGAAGTTCAAATTCTATCAGGATAATGCATCACACCACACTTACCTCTACTAACCTAACAATATCGCGAGAAGATAGATCACTTGGACTACCTCCACTAAGCTAAGTCACCCAACTGCCACCTCGTCCTAGAAAATGGCATGGGGGACGACTTGGCCTATGCTGGACATAAGTCTTTATTATTTTGCATGCACCAGTCTTTATTTAAACAAGTTGATGCAGTACAGCCATCCAGAGAGTTCACCACAAAGTCCGGACTTCAACTGACCTAGTACACAGTACCACCACCAGAGGGTGCTGTCATCCCTCCTGTTACATAATCCAAGATGGTGGTCTCGAGGGGGAAAATGGCCCGAAAATGACTCAGCCTGCACTGGGCTGCTGGAGAGAGTAAGGAAGGAGTGTACTTTATTTATTTTGGAACAATTTATTTAGGGATGGATTTGGAAAGATAGTATATATGTCACACTGATACAAAACACACGCTCTGACATGTTTGGGGTCACACGACACAGCCCACAGACCTGTCAACTACTCCTAAATAATGCTCTGCAGACACGCAAACAACTCCTAAATTACCGAAATAATTTTGGTACCGACATGCAAACTCCTCCTAAATAATGCAGTACTCTGATGTGTAGACACACTGAGAACTCCTAGACTGTCCAAATAAAGCAAAGCGCAGCCTACAGATCTGCTCGCAAAGTAATGCAACAGACATGCGCAAGCACCACCCACCGCACCCTGTCCACTAGGTCGCACAGAAGGCTACTGCACACACTCCCAGAAATTGAGATGCGCCGGCAGCTGTCAGTCCACGCACAGGTCCCCACAAGCATGAGGCGGCGACATCCCTTGAAATCCCTGAGAAATTCCTCTCGAAATACGTGATCACCTAGGCACCATTGCTGACAAGACTGGATGGGAGTGAAGACCTATTTGCAGAGGGCAGACACTCCAAGCGCATGCACCCGTCTACCCCGCTGCAAGCCACCGCCAGACACAAGCCAGAACGAGCCATCACCCTCACGCCATTGCCGATGCCATGTGAAAGTTCTTCAAATGTTATACTGATGTCACAAGTCTATCTAAATAAGCACCAAGTCATCCTCTGGAATGTGCATGTATTTGTTCACTACGGCTGAGGTCATCCCTCTCTCTACCTGTGGTCCAGCGAAGACCTATTTGCAGAACAACTCACCTTCACAGACGCAGTAGGAAACTATTCCATCATTTGTGGCATGTTTGTGACATGCACACTGACGTCACATATAGTCCAATAGAAATCTGTTCGACTGCTAGCGATTCTAACAGGACATATGTCCCGTGTGGCTCACGCATTGCTGCGCGTAGCTACATACCATCACAAGTGCATTTAGCAACATTCTCAATGTTATGCTCAAACTAACTCATAACTAAAACATCCAAAAACGGTATTTTGTTATCATTTTCTCTCTCCATGGTAAACTGGATTCTTGGATTTATATTATTAAGGTTAGTTATGAGACAGACGGATGGAAGCTTGAAACAACAGATTTTTAGAAAAATAACGCACACAGACAGATACTTACATAAAAACTCTAACCACCATCCAAAACAAAAAAGAGGTGTGATTACAAGTCTCGTTGACAGAGCCAGACGGATTTGCACGCCGGAGTATCTAGACGACGAATTAAAACATCTGAAGCACGCTTTTGAGAAAAATGGCTACTCAAAGAAAGAAGTAAGCAGAATTCTGCACCCAAACAACAAAAAGCTTAAGGACAAGTCCGAAAAACGATGGAAGAATACAGTCTCTCTCCCTTTTATAAAGAAAGTAACGGATCAGATTGGAAAGATTTTAAGTAAACATGATATTAGACCTGTTTTTAGACCAACGAAGAAAATTTGTCATGTTCTTCGGTATGTAAAAGATAAACGCGCTCCTCTATCAGCCAGTGGCGTATATAAAATTCCGTGTACATGTGGTAAAGTTTATGTTGGAACAACAAAAAGAAGCGTAAATACACGGTTAAAAGAACACAGAAGTCTTTGCCGATTAGGAAAAACAGATAAATAGGCTGTAGCAGAACACGCTTTTCAGCCAGGAAATCATCAAGTGAAGTTTTCCGAAACAAAAATTTTATCTACGACGACGAACTATTACCCACGGCTTTGTAGAGAAGCAATTGAAATATATAAACATAGGGATAATTTTAATCGGAAAGAAGAGACCATGAAACTTAGTGATATTTGGACAGTAGCACTACAGAATTGCTAGACAGTTTTATCCGTGACAAGGTTACGATCGATAGTTAAGCTTTATCTCTGACAAAGGTTATCTCTGCATATCACGTGTAACTCTGGTCACGCCCACTTTCTACGATACATAAGTCGCTCTCAGACGTCCGACCCGTCAGTCGGCAAGACTCACCGGAGGAGAAACACCCCTCTGAAGATGTCCAGCGAAGCACTGGACGAAACGTTAGGAGCTGAAGAGTTTCATGGACCACGACCTTACATCCCGCAAGGTTTACCAGAAGATATTTCATCCGTTCGTGAAAGCCTTCATACTAATATCCTATTACTGTTGAGATGACTAACCACTCTTGTGTACATGACTTTCTCGAATATTTTTGAAAATGTTGTAAGAAATTGTGGAGGTGACTGGATACAATCGAGTACAGTGCTATACCACACCCTGCGATCAGTGCATTTGGGCTAGGTGTTGGCAGCTGTACTACATTTACAAGCAATTTTAGAATGCAGACGGAGAGGTTATGTCATGATTGCATGAATAGAATTGACATAAAATGACAGAATTGCGAGAAATGACGGGGAATAGATATAAATTGACCGAATATACACCGAAATGCGGGGAAATTGAGGAAATACTTGTGTATCTTCTGGTTCGCGCAGAACAATTCGTACATGGGAACAAGTATACAGCATCAAGAGGAATCTGAGAAAATGTCGACATTGAAGTGAAGGGAATCAGGGAAGCAGTCAATTTTTTCCGTCGCGGTAGCATTATCCTGTATGCCTATTGAGGTACCAATGATGCACGCGAGTTGACTACTGTATTTGATACTTTTCAGGATGACAGAGAACCATCCACCTTAAACTTACTTGCATCTGTGTTAAAGGATAACAGAGAGTGGATGGGGTGATCGACTGAGATGGAGCTCTAACGAGGTACAATTTAATGGTGGACTGATGATGCATTCTAGAGAGGGGGAAGTTGCTGCAGGTCAATTTTTCGACTGTTCTGTCAGGATGCATCAGTCACGTGACATAGCCTATGTTCGACTCGTATACGGCCATGTGTTCTGTATGTGATTTAAAGCACTGTCTACTTGCGATCGTTAACGGTAAACCTGTCGGTCATCAGGGGACTTCCATCACATGTGCGATGAAACGTGGCACATTCCTCTAAACAAACTTTGATTTTTGCGATTTACTCCATCCCCCTATCGCATCTTGGGTGTAAAATCGAGACTTCAGCTTCATAATTAAGTTAGCGATGGATGCTTGTGAAGCACTGCAATCCTCAAGTATACATTTGCCTGACAGAAGTGCTGTTTACAGAGTTAGTGGCAGAATGATTTGTAATTTTCACATGTCGGACGCTGCTGCTACGCGTTTATCTGTTTCCATGTAAGAGGTATTCGCCATTACTAACGATCATTTTATATAGGGCTGATGCAGGCATAGTATAATTTCCGAACTGTGATCGGATGTGAACAGTGGGCGCTATACATCTCTCGAAAGCTATATTGTACTTGAATCACACAGAGCCTATGTTTTAAGGCAGTAGTTTTTTCGTTTTACCATTCGATAACATAGTTTATCGTAGAGAAACCGTGAAGAAGGACGTATGCCATTAGCTTGAAATATATTTCTTACATTGGAATATTAACAGCACCACATTCAATATGGAAATGCAAGTGATCTAACATTATAGAACGTTTTAAGTACAGAACGTTGTAGCCTTATGAGTGTGTGTGTTTATGTTCTCTCTTACCAATACCTTCCAGGTACTGATCCTAGACTCTAGAACAATACTTTAGAGTTGATAGCTTGATTGATTTACGTAAAAATGGGTCGAACTCCATCCGTCTGGAGCTCCATCTTGCATAAAAATCATCCATTTCTGTTTCTTCTTAACCGTCTGCTATTACATCACGCCACTTTCAAATCTGCTACTATTCGTCGATAAGGAGTGCTAACCTCCTCGACATGGGCACATCTCGAGAAATCTTGTGCACTTGGATGGGTGATGACTTGGCAAGCTCCATTCATTCACGAGACGGCCTACTTCTGGTCAGTTGCAGATTAAATCGGTAACGGTGCTGCAGGGCGGTTTGGTCAATGTCAGTGTGAGGAGGTTCTTTCACTTTCTAATTTTACCCTAAGACAGCGAGAATGCTCTGTAACTCCCATACGCAAAGATCGTAAATTAAGCACTAAGCTCGAGGAGTTATAAATATGTAGAGCGCTGTTTAATATACGTCAATGGCGTAAGTGATCGAGAATTAACAATGAATGGACGTACTGCACAGTCATCTATCCACGTTCGCAATGATACTCGCAAAGTCGAGTAGGGGTGGTTCAGCTAGGATACTGAAATTGGGAAACATGCTGACCCATCATTGGTCGGTGTTGAAAGATGGTGTCTTTTCCACTCCATCCGTCCACTGGCACACTGTTGGTTACCACATAATGACTGACATCGCTTGTTTGAGTTGGAGAAAGAGTTTTGGTGGATGGACAACACCTCCTGTGGGGGATACCACCGAAACAGTGATCGTGTACATGCTTGCAATATGATGAATCAGTCGAAACGGAACGTAGAGTCATCAGCTATTCCATGACCATGACAGATGAGTTGAAATGTAGAGCTCGTGAATCACTTTCGGATTGTAGTTTGGAAACCATCCACAACGCTGCAAAGCTCCCCCAATTTGCTTATGTTGTAACTCTCTTTTATTTAATATCATCCAGTGTTTGTGGTGTGTTATTGTAGCCACAGTAACAATATGATTTACAATGTGCGATGTCTAGTTTTCTGTGAGATCATAGCGTCTTAATGTCAGTTTAGGACCTGACACAGACCTCGAAGTCATGGCAGAAAAAAAATGTATAGCATTGCACAAAGCGTGTTAGAGAACAATGTTTCAAACAACGACACAGGGTCACAGGGAGCACCTCTTGTGACTTACAGTATAGTCTGTGGGATACAGCCATCCTCCTACAGTATGGGTGATGTAACCTTAAACTGGCCTCTGCAATGGATCAAACACTGTATATTTAATAGGATCGTCCCGCAGCAGCAGCAGTTTGACAGGTAAATTCGATGACGGATGGGGTGTCCCATTAGTAATGCTATTCTGGGAAGCATCACAACTCTCTGTCTGCATTGGGCCCACATCGCAGCTGTGTGTCATCGTGCTAGCAGCGGCGCCTAGATGAGTTCTATATCGGATGAAGTTAGTGGAGATTTTATGGTTCGTAATTTTTCTTTGTTGGATGGTACAGAATAACGATGATAGCATGTTGGGGAGATGGATGTGAATGGATACGGATCTGCTTCGGATTGTAGTATCTGTATCTAGTTTGGAGACACACCACAATGCGCGCATTTCCACTGAATGGTCAAAACATGGTCCTGTTGCACTGACTCACGTCGTTCTGTTTCTACACAGGTTGCATAATGTGCTGGATATGGCTTTCTCCGACTTCTGTTCAGTTGCGACTTAAATTGGAACGATCACATGCACAAAGCTGCAAAAATGGGAGCAGTTGCAGGATGCGTAGGGACTGACTAAAATCACTTTCGAATTTTACTGTAGCAGACAGATTCGAGAAAGGTGTATCGTTTCGAGATATTAGAGTGCCAGAAATATGATTCACTAGTGACTGTGATCGTTAGAGGACTTCTCCATAGGATCCAACGCAGGTATGTGGTTGAATGGAGAGGCTCGATTCTAAATCATAGGCATCATTTCTAGCAGATAATGTAACACTATAGATCTGAAAAGCTAGTGTACATTTCTTACGACCTTAATCAGTACACCATCTACTGCTGTTTGTGATCCTTCCCAACCAGTCATCGCCTTTAACTCAGTGGATACAGTGCAGAGCCTCTGACATGGTATCGAGACAGAATACATTAGACATACAGTAGAAATATCTAGCAGCGTGAGGGAGTTGCAGATAGCGGTTTCATACCACGTTCCTTTGCCGAAACACTTTCAAAATTGAGCGATTTTATGACGAGGTTGCATCGTGGGTTACGTGTAACCTGACTGCTGGTATGATAATATACACTCATACGATCATCGTCTCGGTATTTGTCCGGAAAAACGACGTGATTCGTAGATAATGCCATACCTCGATTTATAAAGCCAGTATAGCTTTTAACATGTATACTTGTGTGCACCTGAAGAACCAAGACCGCTTGAGACAGTAACTACAATAGTTGTTGCAATCGGGTTATTTTAACATCTGGCCGATTACGCCTCTGTTTCTAAGACACAGCGGTAACACTCGCATGAAAATCGTATGAGACATGTCCACCCATCGCTGATTTTCTCTCAGTATTATTTTGTATCGTGTGGTATCATTTATTGGTCAAATATTATACTTAGTAGTAGTAGGGGATGTGTGATAGGTTCGGCTTGAGCATCAGGCTTACAAAGTACGTGTTTGTGTTCCGACATATGCAAAGGAGATGACTGTGGAATACTGTGATAGCAGATTGAGGAGTATGTCAAGTCATAAGAATGGTACAGATATTTCTATTTCCAGAGACACAACGGTCAGCAGGGTGTATTTCCAGTACTTCGCTCATTGTCGAATGTCGTTCAGTTGAGACCATGATTGTAACATTTAATTGTAAGTGCAATGATAAAACATATATGTGAACGGTTTTCTAGGATGATTCTGCCCATTCGTGGTCTGTGGTGGGCATGGTTCACGTTTACCATTAACGGTAGGATCTGTCTGAATGGAGAGGATTGTAGGAATGTAGTTGAGTTAACTTTGTCGTCCTCTAGATGGCAGAATAGCGAACTAATACTTAGTATGTGTTGGATAGCTTTCGTGATCACGTGGAAATTTGAGAAGATTCAATATGGACGTGTGTTTGTGCTGGGTCATTATTCCAGCCCATGTAAATTGTTCAGGTCATTGCTTCTGCATATTTCGCGCCTTTATTTAGTTGAGTGTTATTTAGTTGGTGTGCGCATCTAGCAGGTCAAAGACATATTTGCTGATTCTCTAGACATGAGAAACACGTTATTTGACTTTGTAAATTATGGGGACGATTTGGAATCTGTTACATGATCGACATCGATTTTTGCAAATGGAAATACCAGTTTCCTCTATTTTTCTTTTATCGAGTTTTTTCACGTAAAGGTTCTCGCACACGGGATAAGTTTCTAGTTACTCAGTGGTCTACAGCACGCTCCACCTCGCTAGTGTTTGGGGTTTGTAGAGAAATAATTTCCAGTCTATATTTTGGGAATTATGTTGCATGAGTAGGATGCTGCTGTGTGCTTGATACGGAGAAGTAGCGCGAAAATGGTGTAATATTATCGCAAACCATGCGAAAATACATCTGTTCTCGTAATACCAGAGTCCGGAGATGGGTGTAGAAAAGCAAGAAAGCAATCACGACTGGACCAGAAACAGTAATGCGTTTGTGCCTTGGGAAGCGAGTCCAAATTTATAGAACTGTTCTGAGAGCGACTTCAGTCCTCTGAGGGCGTTCTGGTCACCCACTGGGCGTGGATGATAGCTGACCTCACAGGGAAATATCTAGTGCTGTGAGGGGTATATATGCCGCTGTCTGTCTTCGCAGTATATGTATGAGTGATGTAAAAGAGATGATTTTGTATGGCACATGATACGAATTGTATGTTTACTACATCGAGACAGTAGGTAGTGATATATTGCTGGGTTGGAGATCAGTTTCACGCTCTAATATTCAAGCTCCTGTCCTCAGTCGGAGAGCAGTGTAATTGAGTAAGAGTGTTTCCGTATTTGACGATATGTAGTGGCACTTTGCAGGGTTTAATTGTCGATGCAATATGGCGATCTGTGTAAAATAGTTTTTTGTCTCTGAAAGCGCCATCTGCAGAAAGAAAGAAAAGGCAGACAGTGCTTCCACACCGGCGGCATCAGTAATTCGGAGGATAAGTTCGATAAGAGCCAATCATAATGTTCTATTCATTCACAAGACATCCTTTGTACTGGGGTATTGGTGTCTCTACATAACAGTGAGAACGTTTGCGTATGTTGAGAGCAGGAAGAGTAACAAGAAGGCATTCGACGTTATTATGTGCTATTTTCGTAAACAGGTTCTGTTAGGACAAGAATTCCCATGCAGACAAGCTGAGACATCAAGAAAGCGGGCGTTAAGTATTTCTGGGGCACCATACAATTTCCGAGAGTTCGGCTTGGTTCTTATTTTGGTTAAGGATGTGGTTTGAGTATAATATTGAGAATGTTGTTAGATGGGCTTGCGATAGTATGTTGCTATGAGCAGCGATGTGTGAGCCACACATGATGTATGTCCCGTTAGAATCGCGAGTGGTCGAACAGATGTCAATTTGACGACCTGTGACGTCAGTATGTGCATCACACACATGTCGCGAGTTGTGGAATAGTTTCCTACAGCGCCTGCAAGGGTGAATAGTTCTGCAAATAGGTCTTCACTGGACAATAGGCAGAGAGAGGGGATGACGTCAGCAGTGGCAAACACATGCACACACACGGTCCAGAGGACGACTTGGCGCTTATTTAGACAGACTTGTGACATCAGTATAACATTCAAAGAACTTTCACATGCCATCAGCAACTGCATGAGAGTGATGGCTCACACTGGCTTGTGTCCGGCAGTCGCTCACGGTGGGGTCGACGCACGCACACTCTTGGAGGGTCTGCGCTCTGCAAATAGGTCTTCGCTCCCATCCAGTCGTGTCAGCAATGGTGCCTAGGCAATCGTGTATTTTGAGAGGAATTTCTCAGGTGTCAAGTATGAAAAGGATGTCGCCGTCTCCTGCTTGCGGGGACCTGTGTGTGGTTTGACAGCTGCCGGTGCATCTCAACTTCTGGGAGCATGTATGGTAGCCTTCTGTGCATGTGTCTACATGTCAGCACTAAAAAAAAAAAAAAAAAAAAAAAAACACGACTGTCCGGGCTAATCCTGAACATCTTTCAGCCAAGTTACGTCTCGATGAAGGAGCAGAGTCTGCTGGTTATCCTTTTGGGATACCGCTGCTTATGTTTGTCAGGAGCCCATGACTGTCATGTGAATAAGGAATCAGTGGGTTCTATAGGATCACACTCAGTGGCATGTTAGATCTCAATTGCACCATGTGATTAGCGCCTGAAAGGACAGACATACAGTGAAGTGACAAAAGTCATGGGATGGACCTCCTTTTGCCCTGTGTGGTGCAGTAACTGAACATGACATGGGTTCAACAAGTCGTTGGAAGTCCTCTGCAGAGATACTGAGCCATGCTGCCTCTATGGCCGTCCATAACTGTGAAAGTGTTGCCGGTACTGGATTTTGTGGACGAATTGACTGTTTGACTATGTCCCACAAACAGATTGCATTCATCATCATCATAAAGGTCCAGCATCCTATGTGATGGTACGAGAGCCATAGGGTACACAATTGGATCATGTCCGATTTGCATAGTCGAAATTCGGACAGTAGCTGTTGCATTTCTGACATGTTAAGGCTGGGAGCACTGTCCTATCTTCGTGCTTTTCGTGGCGTTATCTAAGATGACGCAAGACCTCTTGCTGCCCATGCTGTCCTGACCTACCTCCATACAAATGGCGCTCGACAGTTGTCATTGCCAGCAGTTCTCCAGATCTCTCACCCACAGACACATCTGGTCACATGTTGCCGAAGGACTGTCATATCAGAACTTGCCTGCTACTATGACTGATGAACTCTGACATAGAGTTGAAGTGGTATGGAATGACTTACCCGTATTTGTCGTCCAATCTCATTTACAATCGATGCCCAGAGCCACTATTTCTGCTAGCTCAGTGTAAAAAATTTCGCATTCTATATACCTTCAAATATTCTTCATATTTAATCATGTGTTCTATACCATATGTCCATAAATATAATCTAAGACGAAAAGGAGGCACTACAAAGGAGTTAAGCCAATTGGCCACAGACAGATATTGATACAAGTATCAGTGGGAAATTGAAAATTGTTAACTATGGCAGTCGATGAATGAAATGTTTGGTGCTACAATGCAATTTCACTGTGCAGCTGATAACGATAGTAAACAGGGGACATGCCGACACGAAGGTATAAATTCTTTGAGAATTTCCTTCCAATGTGCGACTGGTGCTGCAGTGACTCCAAGGACCATTAACAGATGGGGGTGGGTGGGGTGATTTTGGGGGAGGCGACCAGACAGCACAGTCACCGGTCTCATCTGAATAGGGAAGGAAGTCCCTTTCAAAGGAACTATCCCGGCATTTGCCTGGAGCAATTTAGGGAAATCATGGAAAACCTAAATCAGGATGGCAGGATGGGGAAATGAACCATCATCCTCCCGAATGCGAGTCCAGTGTGCTAGCCACTGCGCCACTTCTCTCGGTCATTAACAGACAGCTCACAGCAAGGGGTTGAGCTGAAGGCGCCCCTTGTGAAGACTAGCATTGACTTCCATACACCACCAAGCCTGTTTGGAGTGGTGTCGGAGACATTCGGCCTGGAATCTCATTGACTGGAGCAGAATTGTCTTCAGCAATTAGTCCCACTTTGAACTAATCCCCAATGACCAGCGAGACAGCCCAGACAGCGACTGGATACCAGCCTGAGTGTCGCTCGCCATAAGGTCCGATAACAATAGTTGATGGTTTGTGGTGCCATTCCTGTCATGCTATGACTCCTTTGGTTTTTTACCATCTAACGCACCAATTTGACGGAATTTGGCACAATATCTCTCAGTAGAACATCCAACAACTCTCTCAATCAATGCCAAGCCGAATAACTGCTTGCATAAGGGATAGAGGTGGGTGTACCCACTATTGATTTGCTCAGTTTGTGAAGTTCTATCTCTGGAAAAAAATCATCTAGTTTTTTTTTAATTTGTACTCATTTGTTTGTCTATACATGTCCATCATATCTACCGATTAATTTGTCTTGGACTATATTATTATTTTCTACCCTTCCTGCAGTTGCAGTTTGAATAACCAGCACTGCAGTCTGATGTAGAATGCATACATGAGGAAGTTTTTCTCTATCCTGACCACTCAATTTTGTCGATTTCCGCTGTATTTGGAATCTTTTTCTCGAAGCGAAATCCGACTCTCAAATTGTTTCTTCAAGAGATGTCTGGCATCACTGTGTTAGTAGTAGGTCAACAGCGCCATCAGCACAATTTGGGTGTCACCTACATCAGGGGCAAGTATACATTCAGGGGCAAGCTTATTGATCTCCTTTGAGTGACAAGTCCTTGAACTATTGTTCTGATAAGAGGATTAAGACACCCCTGGGGATACCCCATCCTTTTGATGGTTATGACACCCTGGGGATAATCCTTTGTTTTGAGTTGCACACCCTTCACCTATTGTTCCCCACCCCTCCCCCTTCTTCTCCTCCCCCTCCATCTCCTCCTCTGCCATCCCTCAGGGAACTCCCCTCTCCAATACAAGCATACTTTTGATATTAATTTGATTGGCTAAGTAATTAAATCGATCAATTAATTAAATCTACCCTCTGGTAAACACCCCATCCCTCCCTCTCCCATCCTCCTCCTGGAAACTGGCGGGAAAGACTCAGTTGATCGGTCATTTGGAGGGAAATCGATTGCAGTATATGGAATATTGTTTAAACAATTTAGAGAATGTGTGGCATAGTGTTTATTTAAACAATATATGGGATTCAAGGAGGTGAATGGAATATAGTTTATTTATTTAGTTAAAGAATTAGTCAGGAAAGCGATTGCCGTGAGTGGAATATTGTTTAAACAATTTCGACAATGTGTAGAATATTGTTTATTTAAACAATTTACAGGATACCAGAACAATTTACAGGATACAATATGGTACATGGAATGTAGTTTATTTAAAGAATTTGTCAGGAGATCAAGCGCAGTGTGGAATATTTAAACAACTGCAGCGCCTTTTTATTCTGATTGCGCTTGGAAACGCTGAGTAGGCTTAGTTATATTTGCTGCCAAAGTCAGGGATGTTAAGGCTATTATTGTTTATTTAGTCAGACTGGTGACTAAGCACAGATGGGAAAATCGGAACAACTACATATTTAAAGGTTCATGGCATACAGTGTGTTTAAAAAACAACTCCCTAGTTTTAATGTGCCCTAGAATTCATACAAACTGACATACGCCATTCTAGTTTGTGGTGTTTGATTCATCGTCTCTCCAAGTTTGGCTCCCCTGCAGTTGGCAGGTCTGCTTCGCCTTGAGAGGTCACCAGTGCTGCTTTTTTCCTCTGTTCCCTCAGTTCAATCCAGGTGTGCATGCAGTGCAGTGCAGAGCAACTCAGCAACAATGTGTACTCTGTAACAGAAAGCGCAGTGTGTTATTTCGCTTGTGAATACTGAGTCAGTTATAACAGCGCACCGTAATTTTAGACGTCAGTATGTTCGTGAACCACCTACAGCAAAAAGTATATGTCATTCGCTAAAGTCTTTCAAGGAAACCAGTGGTGTTTTTAAAGCAAAATCACCAGGTAGACTGAGAGATTCTGAAGATGTTGTTGAACAGATATGTGTTTCGTGTTTTCGGAGCCCAAAGAAGTCATTGGCCAGACGTAGTCTACAATTAGGAGTACCTAAAGGTATGTGCGTGCAGCTCTTGACACTCGCTTTCCAGGAAGATGGATAGGCAGGGCTGGCCCAATACCGTGGCCACCACGAAGCCCAGACTTAACCCAAATGGACTTTTTCTTTTGGTGCCACATAAAGTATGTTGTGTACAGTGAAAAGAACAGAGACATCAATCATTTACCAGAAAGAATCGTCGCGGCGGTTGAGACAGTTACACCTGAAATGTTGGTCAATACGTGGCGAGAAGCGGAATATCGTCTCGACGTGTGCAGGGCAACAAATGGATCCCCCGTTGAACCTTACTAACATTAAACTAAACTTGAAGGAATTCTCCTTCATCATATGTACTTATTGATGTAATTTTTCATTAATTTCCCCATTAAATTTATACTTAAAACTAGGGAGTTCTTTTTCAAACACTCTGTATTTCAAAATCCACTGTCACATTCTGCAGATGGACAAATTACTAGGGGTCAGGGAGGACGCGCCCGCCAACCACTACTCAATATTTTTTGAAAAGTAAGCACGAATCTACTTGGTATTGCCGTATGTTTGAAGGAGGGATAACCATGAGGCAGACAGCTAACAATCGAACGCCACGCGACAATCAGTTACAGGGCTGCGTTGACGTAATAAAAAAGTCGTAGTCACTGCAAGAGTCAACTGGAATTCTTTGAAGGTAGTTCAGGGCAGTTCATGAATTTTGTCTTTTTTAAAAGGCAAGCAATGATGGTAAGTAAATATTTATTACACAATGTATTCCAATTTACTAAATTTTACAAGAACAGTGTTGTAGAACACCTAGTTCGTAGGTATTTATCAGTTGGTTTTTAAATTGATCTAAATATAGCATATAGCCTATTATGTTCTGCACATATTATTTTTCCTTGATTCTTCCTACGAAAAGGTTTATAGCTAATAATTCACCAGTAGCAGCTTCTCCCGTGTTACTCAGGAAAAGAAAACTAAGCAGTACGGATTTTGGAGGGTATTCTTGTAAAGTAATAGATTTCCAGTTTTACAATCATAGGTCTATACTTTAAACTATGAAACACTTTGTTTTTCTGTCGGATTATTTTCACTTTCTGAAACTGGTTTTAACAATCAAGCTAATACAGTATTTAAAAATGTAGAGGTCTCATCTGTTCATAATCGAAAAATATGTTTTAACTGAGGCTTAAATTGGCAGGTTTTAGGTGTGAAATGTGCTGTCTGAGGCATCCTGAATGCTCAAAAATTGGTTTTAGATCCCAATTTTTTTTCACATTTGCTCAAGGGGATCTCCCATTTAGACTCCCTTGTGATTTATAGTCTATCTGCTGCTTCCCCCCCCCCCTCCCAATTAATCAGTGTTGGTGGACCTCGTGTCTGAAGTGATCAACAAACTACCATCCAATATTTGTGACATCGATCTTATGTAAAATTTTAGAATATTTTCTGAGTTCAAACATAATAAGGTATTTTGAATGGAATGACCTCACCCATGTCAACCAGCTTGAATTCCAAAAGCATTGGTCATGCATAAACCCAGTTTGTGTTTCTCTCACAAGACATACTGAAAGCCATGGACCAAGGCAATTGGATGTATGCAGTATTTATTGATGCCTGAAACTTGACTCAAACATGACGAATGCTTATTAACAAAGGAGCGATCGAATGTGTTAAGCAAATTTGTGACAGAACTCTGCGTATGTACATAGTTAGGACGTAGCATACTGCCTTGGAATGGAGGAGGGCAGCCAGAATGTCACAAGCTCATTTGACTCACGGGAAAGCCTGATGGAAACAGACGCCATCTCTCCTGTGAACCAGTATTATGTGAGTAACCTAAAATATAATAAAAACCCCTAAGTATCGTTCTTGTAGGGATCGCAAAGGCAAGATTAAAATAGTTTCAGCGCCCGTAGAAGCATTTATACAGTCATTTTTTTCACATTCCTTACTCGAATTTCTTTCTGGAGTGCAAGCTGTGCACATTACCTTCATAATTTGCGAATCTCTATAGCCATTTCTCCACTTAAACAGTCAGCAAATCGAGGTCTTGTAGTTAAAGTTGCCGACTCATAATCACGTGGTCCCGAGCTCGAATCCCCAGTGGGCCAGGAACTTTTTCTTCTGCTTGCGACTGGGTGTGTGTGTTGTCCTCATCATCATCAACGCGCAAGTCGCCGAAATGTTGTCAAATAAAATGATCTGCACAAGGCGACCGCCATATGCACATCTCAAATCCTTTACACCTCCCTCAGATTGTGTCATTATATTTATTTTATTAGGAAACTGAGCAATAAATTAAAACGAAAAAACCAGACTCTCTATTATCTTGTGAGTGTCATCAAGAGTGAAACTGAAATTCCTTGAACTTATTGTCTCTGTAAAGGATTAATTTTTGGCCAGCTTAGTTTCAAGGCAACCATAATTATTGGTGTTCAGCAAGACGGCGGCCCCTGAAATCTCCTCGGTATGAGCAAGGACGCCAGGAGCACAGGAGTCTATTCCAGAGAAAACTTTGACGGTTAGGACCAGCCAGATAATGGTAACCCAACAAATGTGGAGAATTCTCTCAGAAATTGCTGGTAAGACACATATAGCTTGTTGTAGGAATGTACATTTAGGGTTGCAATAGAAAATAGTGTCTATCCTTACAGTATGGTGTTTCCTTTCTGGGACCGAGTTTTAAACAGGACACATCAGGCTGAATCAGCTTCACTTTTGTCGGCGCCCTGTAGCAGGCAACAGGCAGCATCTGTGTCCATCACAGAAGACCTAGTGGACAGCTGCCAGGCGCCGTCGGCACAACACAGCGAGATGCTGCGGTTTACAGGCGAAGTAACACACACTATCATGCTAAAGCGTAACAGCTCATTGCTAGAATTTTTCTCGCTCGCTGGTCTCCAATTCATTAATTAAACTTTTGTAACTTTTATTTTATTTGATGCTTGATATTTAACGCTAGTGCACTCTTTCCTCCTGATTTCAGTGCTTAATATTCGTTTTCCGTAGTTTCTGTAAATTCTGAATGCAGAATATATCCGAATTAAGGAGTAGAATTTGGGCTTTTCCCATTGTTATGATTGTGATACTGCCTTCCTGTTCACCACCATCTCCATACTTAGCTTGTAATAATCAATGTATAAAGTGATTGCATATCTGCAGGTAGGATTGAGTTAGATGCATCCAAGATGACAAGATATGGCATCACTTCATTGGGTTCCATTTATTAGTAGAAGCGGTGGGCAGGCAATATTTAACAGCACATGTCGCAGTTTGGTAGACAAGCTTTCCTGGTCGCATATGTTTCCAGCCCTTTGTAACATTAGGACTGTAAAAATGGGTGATAATTCCCAACCAGCCCCTCACTTCATTGCAGCACCAGCTGCTGGCTGTTGGGGTAACAAGACTGAACAAAATTAACGAGCCCATCAGTGAAAGACATCCAGGAGGAGACGGTGCCTTTGGGAAAAAAGGACCAAGTTTCAGTAAGAAGGCATGTGGTATTAGTAGTGACACTATTGTGACTCCAGCACACTTTTGGAACACTTTGACATACATTGTGGACATTGACCTTCAAGGGCATCACATGATCATGAGGGTCACGCATAATGTCAGCTGCGATTTTGAACTCATGACACCATCACTCTTCCCATGACATCATCATCTTTACCAGTGGGAAGCTGTGCCACCTCCCCCCTCACCACTCTATCTTTAGCCAATTGTAGCACAGTATTAAAAATGGAACAACAGATTAAAACAATCCAAGATGGTGAAAATAGCCCAACTGGATTAAAGAAAAATTTAAAGCCTTCTCTCATTTTCCCTCAGTGGAAATAGCCCAACTGTGTTAATGAAAAATTTAGAATACCCTCCTCTTCCTCCCCCCCCCCCCCTCTACCCCTCCTCTCCTCACCTTGTCTCCAACCAATCATAGCACAGTATTTAACATCCAGATGGTGGAAATAGAACAATTTTATGCATTATATCGTGCTCCCCCCTCATTTTAACACATTGATGCATAGTATTAAAATGGTGTAACAGGTGTACAATAAAATATAAAGTAAATACCTCTTGAAAGTCAAAGTTATTCATTATTTCTGGCATAATGATGTCTTGATGTTGTGTTACATTATTTACACACACACACACACACACACACACACACACACACACACACACACACACACACACACACACACACACTCACACATGCACACACAAACATACACCCATACCTCTTATGTATTCTATACTCCTTACAAACATGTCTCTCTCTCTCTCTCTCTCTTATAAAGTAATTCAGATGGTATAGCGTGTTTCATCAAAAACAAGCCTTTTATGAAAGCTTTATTTCCTTTCCTTCATATGACTTTTTCTACTATATATGTGGATGGATTTTGTTTTTAGTTCTTTGCTGTAGAAATCTCCTGCTATAGGTTTTGACACATCATCTTGTGGCAGATACATTCTTGGTTTAGTCTCCTGAACTACATGAATTTTAATAGATCCATTTGAGGTATAGTTGTTCTCGAAAACTGCTTTGTGTTTACTTATTCTAACAATATCACTAACACTGAATTTAGTTTTTGTGGATCTATTATGTTGGCCTTATTAGATTTTGTACCATATCTGTCCATTTGAAAAAACTCTGACTGCTGAAACGTTTGAACATCTTTCCTTCAAGAGTTCTATTGAGTAGTTCCACAACTGGAGCTTTCAATTTGGAAAACGATGAATAGCGATTAATCTTATGTTTCTCCACCAGTTTCTTGAAATGGCTGTTGTAAAACCTTACCTTAGTCTGTAAATGATTTGGATTTCAGTTACTCTTTCTGTAAATTTTTCTAAAAGCATATCCAACCTCAGCGCCCGGTTTAGTTTTGGAAACAGCAATCCATGCATTATTTGGAGTACACATCGATTACTATTAATAAATAATTATAACCTGAACTGTATTTGGATTACGCAATCAGGCCAACCAAATCAGCTTGAAGAAAGCTACCAAAAGTTGTTCAGGTTCTGTAAGGTACCAACAGGGATGTGGATCCATGCTGATTCCAGTTCCATGGCCTGTGCAAGGTTTCTCGGTTGAGGATCCATGGTGCAAACAGCCCAGTTGGGGTGGTCCCACAAATTCTCGACTGGGTTTACATCTGAGGAGTTTGGTGATCAGATGAGTACAGTAAACTCATCCTGGTGCTCTCTAAACCACGCACTTACACTGTGGGTTGAGTGACACTTTGCATTGTTCTGCTGGTAGATACCATCTAGCTAAGGAAAAATAAATTGCATGTAGGAGTGGACACGATCCTCAAGGATAGATGTGTACTTGTGTTGATCCATTGCACCTACCAGAATGACGAGATCACCCAGGGAATGTGTCAAAAACATTTCCCAGACATAACCCACACAGGGTCTTTGCTTTCAGATGTTTCACACCATACATGCCAAAGGCCATCACTCCGATGGGGCATAAAACGTGATTCATCTGAAAAGGCCACCTGTCGTCACTCAATGGACATCCAGTAGTGTGTTAATTCCAGCCTTCATCGCCAATTAACAGCTGTCAGCATGGATGTATAGGGCCAGGCGCCTGCTGTGGAAGCTCATATGCAGTAATACATGCTCAACGATCGTTGAGGGGACATTGTTGGTAGCCCCTTGGTTCATCGAGGCTGTCAGTTGCTCAACAGTTGCACATCTATTTGCCTCTACACATCTCAGCATCCATTGTTCACTCCTGTCATATATGGCATGTTGTCCTCCACAGTTGCCTTGGAGTCAGTTTTGGATAGTGCCATTTTGCCATGCATTGTATACTTTAATTGTAGTGTTGTGTAAACAGTTTACAAACTTAGCGGTTTTAGGAATGCGTCGACCCTTGGCCCCACGACCAATGATCATGTCCAATTGGGTATCAGATAAATTGCTCCATTTCTGCATTACGACAACGACTGCACTGTTTTCTGTGTCCCCCCAATATGCTTTATATACTCTCCACTGCTACTGCTGCCACCTACCATGTGTGGGTGGTTAGTGCATGTTGACATCGAATACACACTGTCGTCACATTAATGGACTGGACTGTGTATTATTTTATGTAGAGTGTTACAGGGAGTGAACAAACAAAAACAAAAAAAATTGCTCTCTCTCTCTATATATATATTTTATGTTTAAAAACATTACATGTATTTCATTGTTCGAAAACATTACATTTCTTTCACTTTTCAGCTGCAGGATATAAATTTTACTATACATTTATTTCACTGCACAAAACACATTACATTTCTTTTATTGTTCAACAACAAGGTCCATTCCACTTGTTGGCGTCATATGAGAAATTTCACAACTGACAACCACACCCCCACTCTTCTAGCCATAGAGTGGCACTATGGTACCACTGTGTGTGCTTGGCTTAACAAATGTGGGGGAACTGAGCATTGTTTGTCCGAAACATTTTTAGATTTATTGGGCCATAAAGTTGTTATTATTACTACAAATGCAAATTGAGCACCAGATAATTATTGTAAATAAAGGTGATTTTAACAAGGGAATCACTATTTCATTAGAAATAAAATAAAACAGAGGCATTAAAACTTACAAGCTAGGTAACAGAATTTAGGTTCTCTTTCAAGACTCGTTTAAGTTTCATCCAAATGTCCATGTAAACAGGTTTAAGATTCTTTATTTTAGAAAACGGAATACACACAAACAATAGTAACCTTTACAAATGATAAAAGATAAAAATTCCAAACATAACAAGCAGATTACAGACAGAAATGGGGCCTCTAAAGACTGGTCAAGGTTCTCAGCTGACACATTGATCAAAACAGGCATGCACAAGGTCTATCCAGGCTGTGCAGGCACACACCAAGGCTGACATGAGGGACAACATTATAAATGACTTCTATAACACACCAACACTCTTTAAGACAAGTGAGAAAACGCTTATTAAAATCACCCTTTCTAGAGTAATTAAAAAGAAAGGAGGTACCCCGATAAAGGTTGCAACTTTTAAAAAATTCAAACGTGAAATGCCAAAAGGTGGCTCAAATAGCAAAAGTATTAACATTGGTTACACTAGCCCAAACATGATAACATATAAAGATCAACTCAATAAAACAGAAATGCTTGGTAATAGGAGCCAAAAGCAAAAGCAAATTACATCATAGAGGTAGGGTGAGCTTTGCGTTGCTCGATTGCCAAAGGTGCACTAAATAATCACTACGGGCACATGTCGAAATAAAGAAGAAAGCAGCGCAAACGGGCAAGCCGCCAAATTATATTCCAGAACTATGCTAACACTCCACTGCCCATACCTGAGAAAAACTGCCAACACGTGAGGATTATTACAATGCTCACCCAGTCTTTAAGTCCAGGAGCAACATCGCTTTGTACTCCAGATAAACCAGGACCAACAGCGAGATCTGGAAAACAGGTGTTGCCACAAGCCGCACGTCTTCTGGTCACGTGTGCAGGAACGTCCTCCTTAATCGCCCAGTGTTGTCGTTAATCACCCAGTGAGCTCCAAAGTCCTTCCTTATCCACAGCCTCAAAGCCAAAACAAAACCGCCTGCGATCTCTTTCAACGGAAACGGCCAGAAATCTTTCCCCTTATGCTGCCCCAGACTGCTCTGTTCAAGCAAACCAGAGAGCCTCACATCACAGCACCACAGACATACTCACAAATTGGGTGCGAGATATCGACCTTGCAGTATGGCTCACTAACAACTATACATTTAATTCTCCAGTCACTGCTTCCTATTTGTCAACATGGGTTTTCGACTGGAGCACAGTACATGAGGGATGGCCTTTCTTATCAATATTACATACATTATATTCTGGCAACAAGTCTTTAATCCACTTCACTTTCTCCAACCTCATCACATAGACATGTGACTCAGGTGGAGTACACAGTCATAGATAAAGCAAGTTTTACTCTTCGGTTCATTGGTAGAATACTAGAGAAATGCAAACAGTCTACAAAGAATAGTGCTTATAAAACACTTTTGCAAGCCCATTGTAAAATTTGCTCTAGTGTGTGAGACCAGTACGAGAAAGGACTACCAAGGGATATTGAACATATACAGAGAAAGGCAGCACAAATAGTTCCAGCTTTCTTTGACCGATTATTACCCCCCCCCCCCCCCCCCCCAGAAGAACTTATATTTCAGAATTGTGTAGAATATGATTCAACCTAGTCGCTAAACTTTGTAAATCACACACAGTTCTGTTACTGATAGCATAAACACTGTAGGATTAGACTCTACATCTGTTCACTTACCCCTATAATCAAAAATGGCTCTGAGCACTATGGGACTCAACCTCTGAGGTCATCAGTCCCCTAGAACGTAGAACTACTTAAACCTAACTAACCTAAGGACATCACACACATCCATGCCCGTGGCAGGATTCGAACATGCGACCGTAGCGGTCTCGCGGTTCCAGACTGTAGCACCTAGAACCGCACGGCCACTCCGGCCGGCCCCTATAATCATCAACAACCAAGTTATTATTCGTAAAAGTGTGGTAACATGATCCTAAGTACGATGTAAACATAGCCTGCTTGGTTTGACAGCTATCACATTCAGTTTTGCCCACGCCATGGAGCTTAGACCAGCAGTGGACAAGCACGTTTAATTCTTTTGGTTGGTGCCCAGAAAATAATAATGGACGCCGCTGTTTACGCTCGTGACCATATAAGACATTATGGTATGCCAACTCACGTTGAGAGTAACACTGCACATACATTTATAATACTTCCCTCTAGAAGTCACACACAAAAAAAAAACAAGCAAATGCAGCAGCATTAATTCAAAACAAAGGGATAATTGAAGCAAATGAAAAATGCTTATAACTAATGGTGGACAAGTAAGCTACACTGAAAGTTAGTAACTCACTTCCAGCAATTTGATTTACATAGCGAAAGTTAAGAAAAGGAAAAGAAAGAGTATCCTTTTATAATGAAACAAAATATTTGTAACAGGAACCGCTGGATCCTATTAGTGTCTTACTCGGGGGAGTACGCAGCAATGCAACTTATCTGTTCATTGTTGGAGAGACGTGGCGGAATGTTGAAATGAGGCTGGCAGCTTGTGATGATGCAGATAAAGTTACCACAGCAGCGCCGTTCATCGTAGTTTCACGGCGAAGTATGCTGGTAAAGTCTGTTCTCAGTTAAGCTACAAAGTCATCTGCCGTGGAGTTTAAAAGGCCACTGGCTGAAAAGAAGTAAATGTTGGTGATAATCCCCCAGGTTTAACATGAACCCGTTTATTACCCGTTAGACACATCTGTTTCTCATTTCAGTACCTTACACACCGTTCGCTATAATTTCCAATCCGATATAGCAATTCATCACGTTTGCATAAGACTACCACAGTCACAAATTCACAGTCAGTAAAGCCGCGCTCGCACCTGATCCACAATTATGTTCACCGCGACAGTTACGGCTTCAAACACTCGGCTGTTCATTAAGAAAACAAATACAGTGTGTACATAAAGTCCAGGAACACTTTCAATTATTTATTGCGCAAGAATTAAACATTTTACATATGTCATACATATTCCATTTTGAAGAGAAACTCTGAAAGTTTTCTTTACAAACATTCGATATGTGAACCATGAGTGACCTGGCAGACGTCAATGTGGTAATCGAATTCTGGCCATACCCGTCCTAGCGTGGTATCGTCGACTGCGGCAGTCGCTCAGTCGCTTCTCGTCGTTACGAATTTGTTGTGCCAGTGATAAATGGCCTTCCTTCTTGGTGGCTTCTTACCGTACTTTGTTCTAAACATCCGTTGAACACCTGTAGCACACTTGTTTTTGTCGAACTCCAACACACAGAAAGCTCGCTCCGCACTTGAAATCGCCATGTGTTCTACTAGCGCTGACTGTCGGCCAATTACTAAGCTACGCTGTGGCGGTATATATGAAAAAAAAAAACAACTTTCAGGGTTTCTCTTCAAAATAACATAAGTATGATGTCTGTACAATGTTTCCTTCTTGCGCTATAAATAATTGAAAGTATTCCCAGACTTTATATACACCCTGTACAGTACACATGTTTCAATGGAGCCTTGGCCCTCGCGACACGGTTAAATATAAAAATAGTTTCACTCACTCCGTAGCAATAACTGTAATTACTAGCAGCTGTTGTGTAAGAGCACATGAACAACCTAACTTTTGACACCTTGCGAATTTTTTTTATTTATTTATTTTTTAATGCCGTTAAACGCAACATAGATGCGGTACTATGATATTCACTGCACTAAATCTACCGCGCTATGGTACATTGCTGCTCCTCTAGACTCCGTGAAACTTTTCATCAGGGTCGCGAGCACACCTTCAGTCGTGCATGTTTTAAGAAGCTATTGCGCATGTGCAACGGACGTGACGAAATTGCCTTGCTGGGCCAAAATACATACGGCTTTGATAAACCACGTCCAGAGTTCACGGCGTGCCCTTGTTCAAGTTTACGTTAATGCACACTGCAGCAGACTTTTATCCCCTTTTGCTTGGCATAAACCTCGTTAGACGGCAGCACACTCCTCAGAAATGCCAATTCACTCACTACATGGGAAAATTAGATTGGACATCAATACATGATATAGTTATACTGATGGAAAAACTATTTTGTGATATTCTGAATGAAATATAGTGTATTAAGATTTGGATTTTATCATACAGTAATCCATTTGAGACGCTGAGAACCACAAAGCACATCATCGTCGATTGTGAGACTGTACCATTTTTTCACGGTTCTGACATGATCTTCTGGTGGGTCAGGTTTATCTGTACTGTAGGCCCATACTGTATATATGAACATTCACGAAAAGCTGCCTCACTGGTTCCTCTGGTACTCACTTAAATGTTGGGCTGAAGATGATGGCTTTTGGTCGCTACGGTTCTCAGCGCCTCATCTGCATTCTAGTCAAGAACTATTGTTGGCAGACAGTACTTGTTGGATTTAATCATTTCCAGAAACGGTTGTTTACTGCGCAAGAATCGGCTTCTGTGTGCAGTGGCAACATGAACTCTGTTGAATCCGTTTTAAGTGCTAACAGAAAAGAAAATACCCAAGAAAAGTTAGCTGCAAAGGAACTATGGCCTCCCAGACCACATCTTGTGACTGAGATAGTGACGAATTCAAATATGGGTGACTATAAGCGAACATTCAACAAAGAATTGTATAATAAGCGTAAGCTGTTGTGTGGGTGCGACGAATGAATGTCTGATTTTCAGCCTGTACGTTAATTCGTTAACTAATACATCTGTTAGGGATCTTGTACACTTGTCTGAAAAAAATTAAAAAAAGCACGTCAACTCCCACTTACACAAAAATGCCAAACAGACAGTAGCGAAAGCTTAAACACTATTTCCTCCTTGCCCTAAATTGTACTTAATTATGTACAAAACGACAAAACTCCAGAAATACAATTCTTTCTTTTTTCAGACAAGTTATGCCTATTGTTATTATTATCGTTGTTATTTTTATTATCGACTGTAGTTGTATAAATATGTTGATGAGCATAACTGTTACACAGCAGATGCCATTAATTTCACACTCTCAGATTTATCTGAATCTCAAAATTTGTGGAAACGGGCCGCCACTGACTTTAATGCCTACTCGCGTAAACATTGTAGGTACAAGTTGAGACACAGTCCACTTAATAAATACTCAAATCGTACGATCTTTCTGTTCATAATGATCGCTTCAGCTTTCATTATGCACTACTATGGCAATCTCAACAGTCAGTCGTTAAGTTTCACGATTCACAGTCTCGTCAAGTTTTTACGTATCAAATCGACAAATGTGCATGTTGTCATAGAGCCGCACATACACCGACGCTAACTCTCCCTGACTATATATCTAATAAAAGTCATCAGAAGTTAAAAATCAGTTACAAAATGATAAGTCAAGGTAAGAAAAGTAGCAATTAGTCCGAAACAATAAAAAGTGCGAGGCCTACCACATGAGGTCTAAGGCATTCCATTACATTTTGGTTACCGGATAAATCACACAAATTTAGAGATATAGAACGCGTTTTATTGGCAGAACACTTACAGCAGAAAGATCTACCCTAGAGAATGCCTCCACTACGCTTGTCCGTCGTCTTCTTGAGTATAAATGTGTGGTATAGGATCCTTACTAGATAAGATTGACAAAGGAAACCGAAAAAATTTAACGAAGGGCAGCTCATTTTGTATCATCGTGAAGTAGGGGAGGATTTCAGGTTATGACACACGAGTTTTAGTTGCAATTATTTAAACAATAGCCCTTTTAGCTGTGGCGAGATCTGGAAATACAATGTGGCAGTGCTTTCAGCCTTGTTTCAAAATTTCCATTTTCTACAGAAGCGCGCTCAGCCTGAGTCATTTGTTTGTGCAAAGGATCACATGCCTAGAAGGTTCGACAGGCCAGCGGCAGACATCTTTCTGCTCTGAGTGTCATATCTCGATCAGCTTACGAACTTCGACCGGCGAGAGCCAATGGGGGAGCAGGCCGCTAAAATTTAGGTGTACCGATAAGCTCTGAACGAGGAAGCTTTTGCTATGTCGTGTTTCAGACGTTCTGGCAGAAGATAATGGTGTTTCAGTGCTTCAGTATGCTGTATGGTACAACAGGGTGAGATTGCTGCCTGTTATAGGCTCGCATTGTGCAATTCATCAGTGTTACATTCGCGGTTCTTGCGTTGAAAGTGTATTTTCAAGTAATTTTTGTTCAAATCAGCTTCTCATGTCGCATAGTTGACGATTTGCAACGGGATTTCGTTATTTCTTTGTGACCTATTTGAATCCATATGCGCAACGTGAGTTGTAGTATACATTTATAACTATCCCTTCCACTAACATAAATGCCTTGCAATATCTCCCTCTCTCGTAAAACCCATAAGAAACATTTCGCAGCTTTCACTGTGGATTTAATAAACTGATTATATGGTTTGCAAACAATTGGTGGTTTCCATCCATGAATATAAATGGTTTGCAATCTCTCTTTCTCTTATAAAAATGATAGAAAACATTTTTCAGCTTTCATTACGGATTTTATCTACATTATTACTCTGCAATTCACAATTAAATGCCTGGCAGAGGGTTCCTCGAACCACCTTTATGTTATTTCTCCACCGTTCCACTCTCCAACAGCTGTGTGAGCTCTGATTTCTCTTCTTTTGTTATGATGATCGTTCTGTAGGTGGGCGCCAAAAGATATTTTCACACTCTGAGGAGAAAGTGGGCATTTGAAGTTTCATGAAAAGATCCTGCTGCCATGAAAAACGCCTTTGTTTTAATGATCGCTACCGTAATTCACGTATCATATCTGTTGCGCATTCACCCCTATTTCGCGATAGTACAAAACGAGCTGCCCTTCTTTGAAATTTCTCGATTTCGTCTGTTGATCCTATCTGATGCGGGACCCACATCACACAGCAATACTCCAGAAGACGATGTACAAGTGTAGCACAGGCAGCCTCTTTAGTAGACCTGCTGTTTTTTATCAATGTTGTGCCAATAAATCGTAGTCTTTGATTTCCTTTACTCACAACATTACGTATGTGACGGTTTCCACGTAAGTTATTCGTAATTGTAATCCCTAAGTAATTAGTTGAATTTGCAGCCTTTAGATCTGTGTGATTTATCAGGTAACCGAAATTTAGCGAATTCCTTTTGGTATTCATGTGGATGACTTTACACTTTTCATTACTGAGTTTCCATTGCCACTTTTGGCACCCTACAGATACTGTATCTCGTATAAATAGTTTTGCAATTTGTTTTGCTCATCTGACGACTTTACAAGACGGTAAATGATAGCATCATCAGCAAACAATCTAAGAGAGTTACTCAGATTGTCTCCTTAATCATTCATGTGGGTTATATGATTCACAAACTTGTGCATCACTTGTACTGATGTTTTATTTTGTCCATGTCAGACTACCTTTTCTGTAATATTATTCCGAACATTATAATACTCATTTCTCACATTTTTATAAGTGTATTAATTGCAGTAGATAATTTCCAAGTGCCTCAGTTAGTTTATATCGATATGACGTGGCCTTTGGTATCCAGCCCCATTTCCCTGTGTGGTTTGGTTTGAAAGCAAAGCACCATCACTTTGCTATGCATGCTCTAGCTACCTTTCGTAATATTTTACGGCTCCCAGGTAAGGATACCTTGGAGCAGAGCTTTGATAGTTTTCAGATCCACAACTGCTCACTGTTTAATAATTTTTCGAGTGACATTAAGTGTGTGTTATTTAGCAACGCATTACAAATAACCCTTGTCACGCTTGCGAAGGTTCTGATTTTCCGAGGTAGATTCGGTTATCTACGATTAATATTTGAAAATGTGCTATGAAAATATGGTGAAACTCGTTCAAAACTTCGTTTGCACTTTCAGTTTAAGTTTTATAAGATGTGGCAGGCTTTTAATCTCCTCAAGAAATTTTAGTCAACTCCTGGTGCCATAAAATTGAACTCATGGTCGAGGCTAGTGTACATGCTTATCTGGGAGACCTTCCTGACAGAGGTTCTAAGATGCGAGCTCATAGTCCCAGCTAGTGCAGCCCTCAAACAGCTTCTGCAAGATCTGCGTGAGAAGACAAAAGATGCTATGCAAAACAGGACCTGGATGGAAGCTAAGCACGAAATGCACCACGTGACGATGAGACTGGCAACCCAGGGTTTTCACAACAAGGTGCATTGCAACAAACTATTTCACAAACCAAATGATGAATGTGAGTGTGAGTTGTGCTTGGACTTTTGTGACCGATACCATATTATGAAATGCAGAAATAGACAGAAATTCATCATAGCTTGAGAGTTGGCATGCCTTTACTATGCACACAGTGATTTGCCCCCTCTCATATTTATATTTTTCTCTGAGCAATTCCATTTCGGGAAGTATAGCCGAGTATGGTCATTACAAGGCTAGTATTGAGAACTCAGGAGATATGAATATTTTCCTCTCTAATTGCATGCAGTGAAAAGTTGCTATTCCTTCACACGCAGACTTCCCACGCAGCGTCTCTCATCACCCAGGTGGTCCGGTGACAGGCGGGTTCTGCTGATCTTGAAAGGGTTATGCTGACGGGTGTGAGGGAGTCGAGTGGATGCTGTCCAGACGCCAACATTGTCATAAGAGCGGGGGCGACAAGCCCACAGAGGCCTGAAGGAGCGGCTGAGGTTAGAGATTCTGTTAGTTCACAGAAACTTAGTGAAAACACTTTCTGATGGGCTACCAGCGATGCGTGGGAATGACTTGTGTTCCCAGGCAGTCTTGGCGGGAAAATTCACACGTTTTCTGCAAAATCGTAACTGTGATTGGCTTGCCCAGAGGATAGCTCCGTGACGTAGCAAAATCGGCGCAGAAATTGGCGCCAAGTATCTCCATTAGTGGAATAGTAGTGCTTCGGCAACAGAGTTAAATTTTGCGCCGGTTTTCGAGTTGCTGATTGGCACGTTTAACTACGGCCACTGTGATGCAGGCAGTAATGTTCTGTGTTCGGCTTGTACGGGTGCGCTTGGTAGTGTCGAGTCCCGCCTTTCGGTCAGAGTAGGTTACAAGACTGAGCTCTCACTGCTCTGGACAACCTGCCTTCCGTTGGCTGTCTAATATACTTTCATTTAATTGTAACTGTTTGACAAAGTTGCTGAAGTTTCGTCTTCAACGTAACTTTCCGAGTACAGTTGGCAATTGAGCATTCTGCGTACAAGCGGCCTATGTTGTCCGCCTTGAGCAGTTTTGGCTAAAGTTGACTGTATTGGAGTTACTGTGTGACTCCGCTTGTTAAAATCAATCACTGTACCGTCAGTGATTGTGTGGCGAACCTTCTTCGTCTCCCTCAGAGGCGCATATGTATTGCTAGGAAGTCTTTAGTCTGGAACAACCAGACAAGGATAATTTGTTTCAGGCTACACTCGCGACATTATCATCACCACGTCGGGACATCGAAGCAACCAGCCATTGCCTCCGGTGCGCCAGATCGTGTCCTTGCAGTTAAGAAGACAGCTTGGTAATGTATGTCCGCAGCACCGGGAGTTTAGGGAATTTTGCTATGTGATAATCAGAACTCAGCAGAGTGCGCCTGTTCCCATCTTTCCTAAAGTAGTTCGGTCTTGGGTGTTCATTGTCTGAGTTCTCACTACTGTAGCAGCAATTAATGTTGGGTTGGCTTGGTATTTCTCTTAAGATTTGAGTTGCAAGGAATTGGCTCCACATACCACTTGGTCATAAATGTCACGAGCTAGTTTATGGACAACTTCACCTTCACAGCATTTATTTGAGAATCCAGTTTGGCGTATTGTAAATGTTTCATGTGTTTTGTTTATTATTTTGAGTTTAGTCGTAACAAATCAAATTGTTATTTTCGACAGAACTTTCATTCTGTAGATCGGTAGAGCAACCCTTTCATTTCTCATTACGTTAATGAAACTTTCCTTTATCATATTAAGTTCTATCAAATTAAATTATTGCAGGTGCCAAACTCTTTTCTACTCCACTTGCAGGGTCGATTACAGTCGGTTCGCGTTTCTTCTTAATCCATGTGCAACAGCAAAATTCGGTGATAGAAAAAGGGGGGGGGGGCTTAGAGCATCATTTCCATAAGAAGATTCTAGAAGAATTTAGTGTTAAATACACTGCTTGCCCCGGTCATTCGCAAGCTTATAGCAAAGACAAGTAATGTAATGTGAATGTAATCCGTTGCACGGCATGGGTGCGTTTCCAATGAATAAAAAAATTAAATTTGTTTGACTCTCACTAACAATGGGAGAAATTGTCATCATGATAAAGTAAGAGAAAACAAAGCTCGCACAGAAAGACTTGAGTTCTTCATTTTTCTCACTTTCCGCTCGAAAGTGGAACGATAGAGAAGTAATCTGAAAGTAGTTCTATGCGCCCTCTACCGGACACTCAGAAGTGAATTTCGGCGTAACCATTTAGATGTAGTTGAAGATTTTAGTCATCACAGATGGACGTGCTTGCGCATTATTGGAAGAGGGCGGCGCTGCTTAAATGACTGTGCAGGCTGCGTCAGCTGACATCAAAGCACGATCACGGTTGTTCGAAGCGTGGCAAATTTCTCATAATCATAGGTTTGGAAGTAACGATTGCTCTTCTTTATCGTATTGTCTTCTGTAGCTCCAGTCGGGGTTTAGCATGTTTGAAAACTGAAACCATTCGATTTGCCTCTATGTGCAAAAACTGAAATCTTACAATGTTCAGTTGAAGCTATGTGTTCGATATTATTGTTTGGTCCTGACACATTAAACTTAAATAGTTACGTAAGACACTGGACTCAGATAGAAAACACTTTACTGAAATACGTTTCCCACTGCACTGCGCGAAGTAGTCTCTTTAAATTATTTTGTTATGTGTGTGTCCGAATGCAGTATGGGTGTGCTGATAATTTGCTAATAATGACCATGATTCTTGTCTCTACGTGCCGGTCGTTGTGGCCGAGCGGTTCTAGGCGCTTCAGTCCGGCACCGCACTGCTGCTACGGTCGCAGGCTCGAATCCTGCCTCGGGCATGGATGTGTGTGATGCCCTTAGGTTAGTCAGGTTTAAGTAGTTCTAAGTCTAGGGGACTGTTGACCTCAGATGTTAAGTCCCATAGCGCTCAGAACTATTTGAACCATTTGTGTGTCTACGTATGCTGCTTTCGTGACGATATCAAGTTAACTGAATGTGTGAACTGACTGTTGATATCCAGCATCATGTCACAACACTCACTGATTTATCATTTGTGTATTTTAAGTTTCATTGTTTTGGTATAACCACCAGCAGACACCGGCACAGTAGCAGAAATCAATATAAAGGTATGGGTATTTCCAGGCAAATTAACACTGTCAGTTGGAATAGTTGTGCACAGTGTATATTCAGTAGTATGAGATCCAGTATACCGACAAATGCAGCCAAATGTTGTTGCATTTGATGTCATTAGTATAGTACATAACAGGACATCAACGATTCAGGTGATAGAGGGTCGATTCTGTGCGGTGTTGGTGAGTGCATACGCGTGTTCACTGCGTACTGGAAACAGGCACCATTAGTGACAGTGTGTGTTGTGCACATAGACCACGATTGTGACGATGCCACGCGGAAAACCGTTATCATGTGTTGAAAAAGCAAAAATCGGTGCTTACAAGGGAATGGGACATTCTGGTCGTCAGATCGCCGAGAAGTTGAACCTTTCGAGTACAGTGATCGATAATTTCGTTGATTGGGTGCACGATATGGGCAGAACGGAAAATGTGGGCAAAGTAGAAAATTATGAGGCATCGAAAAGGTTACGGCCCCAAACCATTATTCTTCTCACCTTGTCGCTAATTTACAGTCCCCAGTAACTGCCAGACGTGTACGTCAACTTTTGTCATATGACAAACATCTTTCATTCAAGAAACGGCTGCAGCAACTTTCTCTAACTATCAAACACAAACAGGCTAGACTGGAGTTTGCTGAAAAGCATATGTCATCGAGTTCAGAATGGTATAAAGTGATCTTCAGAGATGAGAATAAGTTTAATTTAGATGGACCAGATGGAGTTGAATATTAGCTACAGCTGGCGGCTACACGGGTAGCGGAGGCTGTGTGGCGTGGACTGGGCGGTTTTTTAGGTTAGAAGGCCTCGGGAAAGTACAGGATGGGCTGCAATCTCAAAGGGTGCATGGCAAATACAGGACGTGCTTGGGTCAAGGAAGAGTCGGAATTGTAGTTGTAAATTGTTGTAGTTGTGCTGGGAAAGTCCCTGAACTTCAAGCCCTAATAGAAAGCACAGAAACTGAAATCGTTATAGATGCAGAAAGCTGACTAAAGCCTGAAATAAGTTCTGCAGAAATTTTTACGAAGTCTCAGACGGTGTTCGGGAAAGATAGATTAGGCAGAATTGGTGGTGGAGTATTTGTGTCTGTCAGTAGTGGTTTATCTTGTAGTGAAGTCGAAGTAGATACTCCGTGCGAATTGGTATGGGTGGAGGTTATACTTAACACCCGAACTAAGTTAATAATTGGCTCCTTCTACCGACCCCCAGACTCCGATGATATAGTTGCTGAACAGTTCAGAGAAAATGTGAGTCTCTCAACAAATAAATACCCCACTCATACGGTTATAGTTGGTGGGAACTTCAATCTTCCCTCGATATGTTGGCAAAAATACTTGTTAAAAACCGGTGGTAGGCAGAAAACGCCTTCCGAGATTGTCCTAAATGCTTTCTCTGAAAATTATTTCGATCAGTTAGTCCACGAACCCAAGCGAATTGTAAATGGTTGCGAAAACACACTTGACCTCTTAGCCGCAAACAATCCAGAGCTAATAGAGAGCATCATGACTGATACAGGGATTAGTGATCACATGGTCGTTGTAGCTAGGCTCAATGCCGTTTCTTCCAAATCCACCAGAAACAAACGCAAAATAATTTTATTTACAAAAGCAGACAAAGTGTCACTAGAAACCTTCCTAAGAGACAATCTCCATTCCTTCCGAACTGACATTGCAAATGAAGACGAGATGTGGCTCAAATTCAAAGATATAGTAGCAACAGCAATTGAGAGATTCATACCTTATAAATTGGTAAGAGATGGAACTGATCCCCCAAGGTACACAAAACGGGTCCGAACGCTGTTGCAGAGGCAACGGAAAAAGCATGCGAAATTCAGAAGAACGCGAAATCCCGAAGATTGGCTAAAATTTACAGACGCGCGAAATTTGGCATGGACTTCAATGCGAGATGCCTTTAATAGGTTCCACAACGAAACATTGTCTCGAAATTTGGTAGAAAATCCGAAGAAATTCTGCTCGAATGTAAAGCACACAAGCGGCAAGACGCTGTCAGTACCTTCGCTGTGCAGTGCCGATGGTACTGTTACCGACGACTGTGCCGCTAAAGCGGAGTTATTGAACGCAGTTTTCCGAAATTCCTTCACCAGGGAAGATGAATGGAATATTCGAGAATTTGAAACACGAACAGCTGCTAGCATGAGTTTCTTAGAAGTAGATACCTTAGGGGTTGCGAAGCAACTCAAATCGCTTGATACGGGCAAGTCTTCAGGTCCAGATTGCATACCGATTAGGTTTCTTTCAGATTAAACTGATACAATAGCTCCCTACTTAGCAATCATATACAACCGCTCGCTCACCAATAGATCTGTACCTACAGATTGGAAAATTGCTCAGGTCGCACCAGTGTTTAAGAAGGGTAGTAGGAGTAATCCATCGAATTACAGACCTATAACATTGACGTCGGTTTGCAGTAGGGTTTTGGAGCATATACGGTATTCAAACATTATGAATCACCTCAAAGGGAATGATCTATTGATACGTAATCAGCATGGTTTCAGAAAACATCGTTCTTGTGCAACGCAGCTAGCTCTTTATTCCCACGAAGTAATGGCCGCTATCGACAGGGTATCTCAAGTTGATTCCGTATTTCTAGATTTCCGGAAAGCTTTTGACACCGTTCCTCACAAGCGACTTCTAATCAAGCTGCGGGCCTATGGAGTATCGTCTCAGTTGTGCAACTGGATTCGTGATCCTGTCAGGAAGGTCGCAGTTCGTAGTAATAGACGGCATATCATCGAGTAAAACTGATGTGATATCAGGTGTTCCCCGGGGAAGCGTCCTGGGATCTCTGCTGTTCCTGATCTATATAAATGACCTGGGTGATAATCTGAGCAGTTCTCTTAGGTTGTTCGCAGATGATGCTGTAATTTACCGTCTAGTAAGGTCATCCGAAGACCAGTTTCAGTTGCAAATCGATTTAGAAAAGATTGCTGTATGGTGTGGCAGGTGGCAGTTGACGCTAAATAACGAAAAGTGTGAGGTGATCCACAAGAGTTCCAAAAGAAATCCCTTGGAATTCGATTACTCGATAAATAGTACAATTCTCAAGGCTGTCAATTCAACTAACAAGGGAACCTCCCCATCGCACCCCCCTCAGATTTAGTTATAAGTTGGCACAGTGGATAGGCCTTGAAAAACTGAACACAGATCAATTGAGAAAACAGGAAGAAGTTGTGTGGAACTGTGAAAAAATAAGCAAAATATACAAACTGAGTAGATCAAGGGAAGATAGGCAACATTAAGGACGGTAGGAACGCAGGAGCGTCGTGGTCTCGTGGTGACGTGAGCAGCTGCGGAACGAAAGGTCCTAGGTTCAAATCTTCCATCGAGTGAAAAGTTTAATTTTTTATTTTCAGTTTATGTGACAAACTCTTATGTTTTCATCACTTGTTTGGGAGTGATTATCACATCCACAAGAAAACCTAAATCGGGCAAGGTAGAAGAATCTTTTTACCCATTCGCCAAGTGTACAAGTTAGGTGGGTCGACAATATATTCCTGTCATGTGACGCACATGCCGTCACCAGTGTCGTATAGAATATATCAGATGTGTTTTCCTGTGGAGGAATCGGTTGACCTATGACCTTGCGACAAATGTTTTCTGTTCCCATTGGAGAGGCACGTCCTTTCGTCTCCTAATCGCACGGTTTTGCGATGCGGTCGCAAAACACAGACACTAAACTTATTACAGTGAACAGAGATGTCAATGAATGAACGGACAGATAACTATGCAAAAATAAAGAAAGTAAAATTTTCGGTCGTGGGAAGACTTGAACCAAGGACCTCTCGTTTATCAGCTGCTCACGCTACCACGGGACCACGGCGCTCCTAATCCCACAAACCCCTTTATGGTGCTTATGTGGCCTATTGACTACTCAGTTTGTATATTTTGCTTATTTTTTCACAGTTCCACACAACTTCTTCCTGTTTTCTCAACTGATCTGTGTTCAGTTTATCAAGGCCTATCCACTGTGCCAACTTATAACTAAAACTGAGGGGGGTGCGATGGGGAGGTTCCCTTGGAAGTACCTGGGTGTAAAAATTACGAACAACTTCAGTTGGAAAGACCACATAGATAATATTGTGGGGAAGGCGAGCCAAAGGTTGCGTTTCATTGGCAGGACACTTAGAAGATGCAACAAGTCCACTAAAGAGACAGCTTACACTACACTCGTTCGTCCTCTGTTAGAATATTGCTGTGCGGTGTGGGATCCTTACCAGGTAGGATTGACGGAGGACATCGAAAGGGTGCAAAAAAGGGCAGCTCATTTAGTATTATCACGTAATAGGGGAGAGAGTGTGGCAGATATGATACGCGAGTTGGGATGGAAGTCATTAAAGCAAAGACGTTTTTCGTCGCGGCGAGAGCTATTTACGAAATTTCAGTCACCAACTTTCTCTTCCGAATGAGAAAATATTTTGTTGAGCCCAACCTGCATAGGTAGGAATGATCGTCAAAATAAAATAAGAGCTATCAGAGCTCGAACAGAAAGGTTTAGGTGTTCGTTTTTCCCGCGCGCTGTTCGGGAGTGGAATGGTAGAGATATAGTACGATTGTGGTTCGATGAACCCTCTGCCAAGCACTTAAATGTGAATTGCAGAGTAATCATGTAGATGTAGATGTAGATTATTGACATGATATGAGAACAGAGCAGCAGGCAAGAATGAGCAGAAATTTTGGTGATGGAAGCCATCTACAGTAAAGGTAAATCACGCGACGCTTGTCAGAGTGGTCGTGGCAAGTGCCACAGCAACACTCACTCTGCTTTCATTTACAAGAAGCGGAGCTTGGAAGAATGGTCTGAACCAGCTATTATTCAGATCCCAATGGACTGCATTTCCAGAGCCTAAGAGGCAATGGGGGAAATCGGAAACGCAGATTATAGTGCATTTAAAATTAGTTGCGACTTTTGACGTTTGGCTGCCGGGAGGGGGGGCATGACGCCATTGCCCAGGTAACACCAATGGCAAGCCGGCTCTCCCTACCACGCCGCCAGTGGTTCGGCTGGTAAATTGCCCCTGTGGCCAAACCGTGAGTAAACAGTACCATGTAGTGTCACGCTGCAGGTGACCAACATTTGTCAGCTCTCGTAGTAATGTCGTTTTTTCTGGCTGGTATTATGAACAAGTGTTTTGTGGTGACGTTTCACTAATGACAACAGTGCAGTACATCTGAATATGAGATTTACAACAAAAGTGTCGTCCAAGAACGTGTTCACCGACTGGGAAGATAACGTTCTGCTGTGAAACATTTCTCGAAACCTAATATGTCGAAGGCGAAGTTAATGGAACTTTTAGTGTTGTACAAGCGAAAACATCACACAAACTGACAAATGGTAAAGGACATAGTTTAATCAGTCTTCATCCGTATCATGCTCATTTAAATCCGACAGAGTATATGGGTCTAGGTGGCAAGTAATGTGGCAGGAAACAGCAAGAAGTTTCGCTCTGTGACTAAAAATGCTGATAAAAAAAGCTACTGCAAATGTTACACGGCAGGGCTGGTCTTGAGTTGTCAGTCATAATACCAAGTAGATAGTTGACGAGACAGTGATTTGTGTAGGACTGTGACGAGTTTTGAGAAATACATTATTTCTCCTGCTGCCACATTAAAATCTTCTGTTGTTAAAACACAGCAGAGTTTAGTAATATTCATCTAACTAACACTGTAATGCAATTTAAATTGCGACTTAATCCTGAAATAGTGTACGAGTATTATTAAAAACTGAATCCAAGTCAGTTCAGTAGTTTATGAAACAGCAAATTCTCAGTATAAAAGTAAAGGTGTAACTTTTTCACTTATATTGTTACAAAACCCACAGCAATTCTAGTTTCACCATGGTCCTCAATAATTATATTATTTCTTTGAAAAAATCTGTAGTCGCTTGACTATCGCTGTAGATATGCAAATTCCGCACATTAATCATACGGCAAAACAGCCTCACAATCGTTATCATTCACCAAAATTTTGTTTCGATATCTCAAAACATTTATGAGATACGAAGAATTTATGAATATTTCATTACAGTTTTTTCACTGACACACGAGCTCGTGCCAGAGCGCTCTATGTACATTTCATTGTCTCAAGATTGGAAACAGACAGCGACATCCCGGCAAGTTTAAAGAGTAATTCAATTTATTATCTACTTTTAATAGACAGAAACATGTTACCTAACACATATCAAACAAAAGGTAAATCACGCGTTGCTTGTCAGAGTGGTCGTGTCAAATTCCGCAGCAACACTTACTCTGCTTTCATTTACAAGAAGCGGAGCATGGAACAATCGGCTGAACCAGCTACTATTCAAAGCCCAATGGACTGTATTTTCAGAGTGTAAGAGGCAACGGGGGAAATCGAAAATGAAGATTATAGTGCGTTTAAAATTAGTTCCGGCTTTTGACATTTAGCTGACTGGAGGAGCACATGACGCCGTTGCCCAGGTAACACCAATGGCAACTGGCTCTCCCTACCACACCGCCAGTGGTTTGGCTGGTAAAGCGCCCCTGTTGCCAAATCATGAGTAAATAGTACCATGTAGTGTCACGCTGTAGATGCATCAACGTTTGTCAGCTCTCGTTGTAAAGTCGTATTTTCTGGCGTTGAAGTGTTGCGTGGTCGTCAGGTATTGTGAACAAGTGTTTTGTGTTGGCATCGCATTAATGACAACAGTGCAGTACATCCGAATACGAGATTTTCAACAAAAGTGTCGTCCAAGAACATGTTCACCGGCTGGGAAAATAACGTTCTGCTGTGAAACATTCCTCAGAATTCGACGACAGTAATGGACAAAACCCATACCACACTGTTGTGATGAGAAAAGCTTCAACAGTGCAATGGACGAAAGTGGATATTTTGCTCTGGATACAAAGAAATGTTCCATGAGATAAAGTTTAACCTAGTATGTATAAGGCGAAATTAATGGAACTTTTAGTGTTGTACAAGCGAAAACTTCACATGAACTGGCAAACGGTAAAGGACATAGTTTAATCAGTCTTTATCCGTATCATGCTTATTTAAATCCGACAGAGTATATGGGTCTAGGTGGAAAGTAATGTGGCAGGAAACAGCAAGAAGTTTCACTCTCTGAGACTGAAAATGCTGATAAAAAGAGCTACTGCAAATGTTACACGGCAGGGCTGGTCTTGAGTTGTCAGCCATAATACCAAGAAGGTAGTTGACGAGACATTGATTCATAAAGGATTGTGACGAGTTTTGAAGAATATTTAATTTCTCCTGCTGCTACATTAAAATCTTCTCTTGTTAAAACACAGCAGAGTTTAGTAATATTCATCTCACTAACACTGTAATGCAACTGAAATTGCGACATAATCCTGAAATAGTTTATTATTAAACTAACAACTGAATGCAAGTCAGTTCAGTAGTTTATGAAACAGCAAATTCTCAGTATGAAAGTAAAGGTATAACTTTTTCACTTATATTGTTATGAAACCCATAGCAGTTCTAGTTTCACCATGGCCCTCAATAATTATATTATTTCTTTGAAAAAATCTGTAGTCGCTTGACTATCGCTGTAGATATGCAAATTCCGCATATGAATCATACGGCAAAACAAGTCTTGTAATCCTTATCGTTCACCAAAATATTGCTTCGATACCTCAAAATATTTATGAGATACGAGGAATTTATGAATATTTCATTATAGTTTTTTCACTGACGCACGAGTTCGAACATTCCATTTTCTCAAGATTAGAAACAGACAGCGACATTCTGGCAAATTTAAAGAGTAACTCAATGTATTATCTACATTTAATACACGGCAACATGTAACCTAACACGCATCAAACACAAATTCATAGCGACACCAATGTTTCACTGCAAACTAAGAATTTCTTGCAGTAATTTACTTGCTTGTGAAATATCACAATAACTATGACCATTAACGAAATGATAGATGGTTTGTCATGAAGCTGACGGCTTAAACTATAGGATGTGAGAGAATGAGAGTTTATTACCGAAGAGTTTCTCTAAAATCGTTTCAGAAATATCGCAGTTCGGTCAGCTTGCTGTCCACACAGTCAAGCGACACTCCCACGTTCCGTGTGTGGTCATCTGCTGACGCCCGCTACACACGCTGGCAAACACGCTTCCCTCCACTTAACTCTGTGCTGAACTGTCAAAAGTCGCTACTTATTTTAAACGCACTATAAGTGGAAGTGCTTATGAGTCAAAGGGGGCCAGCAAGAAACCGTCAGAACTTAGGATAGGTATTGCATAAGAAAATAATAGTGGTAAACCTAGTAAAGGACTGAAAACAAAATGGTTCAAATGGCTCTAAGCACTATGGGACTTAACATCTGAGGTCATCAGTCCCCTAAGACTTAGAACTACTTAAACCTAACTAACCTAAGGACATCACACACATCCATGCCCGAGGCAGGATTCGAACCTGCGACCATAGCAGTAGAGCGGTTCCGGACTGAAGCACCTAGAACTGCTCGGCCACAACGGCCGGCGGCTGAAAACAGAATAGAGCCACACAGAGAACTTGTTACTTTAGACTGTACAAATGTAAGCTAGATTTAAGGCGGCCCAAGGGACTCGCTGACGGCGTGGGTAATGTAGTGGACCAACCACATTAGGCCATAAATGCTCAAAGTTAAAAGCGGGTTGCAGCAGAGCCAGCCGCAGGCGAGCGCATGTGTTGTGCTTTGTGAAATTGTTGTGAGGCAGGTCAGCCTGGTATCGTGTGGAAGTAGTTAACACAGCAGTACTCAAGCAGCAAGGTTTCACAAGCCTTTCCAAACCAGCAGCCGCCGAAGTGTCTCATGTTTAAGTGCCAAATGGTGTAGCACAAGCCAAACACGTACAACACTGATCAGCTATAACATTGTGCCCACCGACCTACCATGAATATAAAGCCGTCCAGGCCACAGCAGCGTCACCTGGCGAGGAATGAGTGCTAGTTGGCAGTAGCAGGGAAGCCAGAGTCAAATGCGGTCCATGCATGTTCAGTCAAGTGGAGAATGCTGAAGGAGTTTGTCCAGATAAAGGTGCAGCAGTTGTTAAATTTGGAGGATAAAAGCAGGCATGAAAAATGAAGGAAACCGAATTGCAGACGTGCTATATAAGGAAGATCACAGCATATTCAAACAGGGTAGCGAGGGAAGCCCAAAACTCATGCACAGTGAAATTATTGTTGGTGAACACACAGTGCATGCGTTATCAGTCAGTGTGCTCTCTGTGTACAACGGGGAAGGCACGCGATTTGTCTTAGCTTGACTGAGGGCAGATTGTGATGGGCTGGAGGGTGGGCCTGAGCATTTTGGAAACTGCATGACTTTTTGGGTGTATGAGGAGTGCTGTGGTGAGTGTCTTCAATACTTGGCGAAACCAAGATAAAACAACATACAGACACTGAGGGGTTTGGTGGGCAACCCTCATTACAGATGTAGGCCATCTTAGGCTGGGCAGACTCATAAAACAAACAGGTAACGAACTGAGGCAGAACTAACATCAGACTTTAACTCTGGGCTAAGCACAAGTGTGTCTGAACAAACAGTGCATTGTACACTCTTAACAGTGGGCCTCCATAGCCGACAGACCGTGCATGTGCCAATGTTAAAACTGTGACATTGACAACAACTACTGAAATGGGCTCGTGACCATTGGCACTGGAAGTTGACGCAGTGGCAGAGCATTGTATGGTCTGATGAATCCCAATACCTCCTTCATCGTGCCGATGGGAGGGCGCAAATCCGTCGTCTTCCAGGGGGACAGCTCCTTGACACCTGTACTGTGGGATGGAGACAAGCTGGTGGTGGCTCCATTATGATCTGGGAAACATTCATGTGGATATCTGTGGGACCAATGGAGCTCGCGCAAGGGACCATGATGGGCAAAGAGCATCGTGCATTGGTTGCAGGCCACTTACACCCTTTCATGACGGTCATGTTTCCCAGTGGCTGTGGCGTTTTTCAACAAGATGATGCGCCATGTCGCAAGGCCACAAGTGAGGGAGTGGCCTAAGGAACACAGCGGCAATTTCCAATTGATATGCTGGCCCCCTAACTCGCCAGATCTCAAACCGATTGAACACATCTGGGATGTGATCGAACGTGGCGTCAGAGCCAATTGCCCTTCTCCCCAGAATTTATAAGAATTAAATGACATGTGTGCAGATGTGGTGCCAACTTCTTCCAAAGACCTACTAAGCCTCATTGCTTTCACGGTACGATGCATCACTGCTGTTATCTGTGCCAAAGGTGGACCTACAGGCTATTAGGTATTTCGTCATAATGTTCTGGCTGATCAATCTATACCCAAGTCATCTGTACTAAAATCACTTCTGTCAGTACCATAGCTCTATCACCATGGGGGCTGTCGTCTGGCCACCATATGGGATGGTGATTGAGGACCACAGTTCTCTTCTACATGGGGACAACCACCCTGATGCTGTCCTGGAGCTACCACTGCAGCCAACTGACGTTGGCCCAGGGTAGCAGCCTGTCGACCAACAGCCAGGGGCAGTGAGTCACTACCTGCAACGTCACCAGTCCCCACCTTCCAACAACACAGGGAGGAGGGGATGGGTGAGGATTGCACCATAGCAGCACGAGGGCCTTGCAGGGGCCGTTGAGCGTAGAGAAGCACTGGTGGCATAGGAGGTAACGCCACGATGCACTCCGTAAGCTACCCCAGGCATCAAAAATACCCAAGGCAGTGGATCTCCTCGGGTGAATTGCCGCCATCCTTTACTCGGGGGCGGCAAGATGCAATAATAAAGAGCACTGAAAATTTTCTGACTGTTTTTCTGGCGCCGTCAGGCGTCCGTCCAACAACTCCCAGGTACCGACATCCAATGGCTGCATCTACAAGGGGGTACCAGAAGTCACCAGCCTCAAAGTAGTAACGGATTCGCTCTTTATGGTCCGCGACTTTCAATTCTTGCACTACTGTCTATACGGGAACAATGTCAGTGTTTGCCTCACTGCTTTATGCACAGTTGCAAGCCAAGTATCTTTTACTTTTGCCAACTTGCACAATGATTTTGTCAGGCTCTGATGCATAGAGTCAGTAATATCCAACAATTTCTGTTTACTTATTTTAGGTGGTCTTGCACTACATTTGACATCTGACGTGAGCCTGTTGCTCGAAATTTCTCAAATAGTTGATGAACTGCTTTACGATGAGGCAGAGCCGTCTCTGGGAATTTTTCAGCAAATGTCTCTAGCACTAAATCCATGTATACTTTCCCCAGTGGAAAGCACCATAATTTAAAAACAAATTGAATATCTAAATGCGCACGTCACACGCAATAGCTTTCATCAACTGAACCAAACGGTTAAATGTCATACAACATCAGAACGAGTTAAAAAACAATCATGTATTTATGAAATAAGTTTGCCAACTTGTGTTCTGGCTAGTTTTTTTCTAACTACCAACGTAATTTAAGTCCATATCCTGTAGTCCAGTGCACAGCTACTTTCCGGATGCAATGTATATAAAAGAAGCACAGCAAAGGAAGCTATTGAAAATGGCCTGTGGTGGCCTCATGAACAGAGACAGAGGCTACAAACTGAGCCCTGCTTGGGGCCCATTACTGGCTATAATATGTTGCGAGCACCTGCTCGGATAGCAAATACAGGGTGTACAAAAAGTCTGGAAACAATTTCAATTATTTATTGTACAAGCACCAAACATTGTAGAGATATCATAAACATGTAATTTTGAAGAGAAACCCTTAAAGATTTTTTTCCATGTATATCGGCGCAGCGTAGTTTGGTAATTTACCGTTAGTGAGCGCTAGTCACAAACATGGCGAGTTCAGGTGCGGAACGAGCTTTCTGTGTGTTGGAGCTCGACAAAAACAAGTGTGCTACAGCTGTTCAACGTATGTTTAGAACCAAGTACGGTAAGAAGCCACCAACAAGGAAGGTCATTTACCACTGGCACAACAAATTCGTTACGATGGGTTACTTGCGCCTGGCAAAGAGAAACGGACGTCCCACTGTGAGTGAAGTGAATGTGCAGCGTGTACGAGAGATATTCATAAGGAGTCCAAAGAAATCGGTACGTCGTGCATTCTGTGAATTCGAAATGGCTCTAGTAACAGTATAAAAAGTCCTGCGACAGAAGCTTTCTATAAAACCATTCAAATTATAGCTAGTGCAAAAGCTCAATGAAGACGACAAAGCCAGCCGTGGTGGCCGAGCGGTTCTAGGCGCTTCAGTCCGGAACCGCGCGACTGCTACGGTCGCAGGTTCAAATCCTGCCTCGGGCATGGATGTGTGTGATGTCCTTAGGTTATTTAGGTTTAAGTAGTTCTAAGTTCTAGGGGTCTGATGATCTCAGATGTTAAGTCCCTTAGTGCTCAGGGCCATTTTAACCAAGACGACAAAGACAATTGTTTGAGTTTTGTTCGCAGTTGCAATAATGAGGATGGGGATGGCATTGTTAACACGCTTAATTTTTAGCGACGAAGCCACTTTTCACACTAACGGTACGTCGAAAACAGTACGGGCCATTTTTCTTCGCCGAGAGCACTGTCGCTGGATATTCCTACTAGGACATGTTGCAGCAATGGCTGATGCCTCAAATGCAATCCGACTCTCCGTTCATCTTTCAGCGGGATGGGACTTAATCCCACTTTCATCGCGACCTTGGGACCCGGGGGGCCCCTTTTTTTTTAGCAATTGCAGACCCTCATGAATCGAAACATGACTGCGGCGCGTCGTTTCATGATTCGAGGGTCTGCAATTGCTAAAAAAAAGGGGCCCCCCGGGTCCCAAGGTCGCGATGGCGGCGTCACTGTCCAGCCGAGATAATTTGTCCTTTTAGGACAATTATCTGAGCAAGCACCCACGCCAGCAAAAGGTTGCGCGTGTAAAAGTTGTCTTTTTGGAGTGATAATAATGTAAGTATTGATAACTTAGCAACTAATCTAGTATATAAGGGGCATAAAATTGTTTTCTTCACAGTATGTCCTCTGACTACACGTCGAAAACGTCTATTGTCTGTGACGAGCTGCCAGAAACAGTAAGTACATTTCTGTATAATGGACACTTTGTACAAACTTGCACGTATTGCTGTTTGTGGAAGACTTGCAAATGCTTTAGATGTGTATCAATTAGAAGTACCACAAACCATACGAGATGATATTTTACTGGAATTCAGATATTCAAAATTCAATTTCATGCTGAATTCATATAGACTGCCAGAATGCTATATTTTTCATAGAAGTGAAAATGTCCCAATGATTAACGAAATTGTAAATGATGCAATAGAAGCAGCTTCCAAAATAAGAGCTGGAATTCCAGTTGCATGGGAGACACTTGCTTTAACCACAATGTCTTTCTTCGATACTACTACATTCTGGCAAAGTCGATTTAAAATTAAAATGTTTTTTTATGAAATTACTTATAAGCAATTCGTATTTACCATTTGTGAAAATTGCTTATATAAATTATCAGATTCCTGGCAAAATCCGCTACTACAACCACTTCTAACTGATATGAAAATTAATATGGTTACCAAGCCACCATATTTTTCAAATGGTGTAATTTGTCCTCCACAAATTAAGCAATATAGCCTTTGGTGCATGTTCTGTGCCAATTGTCCTTTATTCAGAAGTGTACGTTGTGGTGGCTCATTAAGCCAAGTATCTGATTCCGAAGACGACGATGATGATTTACCTGCTTTATTACTTGCAGACCTCTAATGGAGACGCTGACGGAGATCTTTCAGTCCATCTTCACGCTGGTTCAAGCTCACCTGACGAATCCAACCCTGAAAATCTTCATTTGGATTGCTACGAGATTACACTGCCAGTTGGGAGCAACCGATGGACCCTTAGGAACATACATATTCACCATTTTGAATTGTTTGACGAAATTCGAAAATTCCTGTTCACAATTATCGTTTGGTTGCCAGAACTTTTGCGAATATCTGAAATCTCAGAACGATGGTATTACACTGATGTCATTGTCATCAGAAGACCGAACGATATTGATGAATTTGGTAGACGAATTGCTTCTATCGCATCAGTCTACCCTGGAGAAATTATCATATGGAAACATGATGACGACCACATCCACCTCGTCCACGATTGTACATACTCCTCAAGACGATGTAGATGCCGATTTAGGGTTGACCCATTTATTGCCACCAGAATTAAGAAATGTCCACGACGAAGGAGAGCAATCACAGCCATGTCCGACCTCGACTGGTTCAATATACTCATATATTTCTTCTTGCAAAAAAGGCCAAGTCGGGGACAAGTTTGGATTAGAGGAACCCATAAGAGAGTGCCTGGTGAATTTGAAATTGTACAATGGGTCAGTTTCATCGAGGGATCCCTCTCAGTATTGGAAAGGGAAAACCCTCGAATTAATGATCAGTTGCAACAAGAACTCACCAGAGATGGCTCACGTAAATGGCCTCATACACGGAGCTCCCGAATCGATGGATCGTCCTTGCTACAGAAGGGTACAACTGTTTCATGGTTCGCACATCGAATGTTTGTAAAAAAAATTTTTTTGTAAAAAAAATTTCAGAGTTTCTCTTCAAAAGGCAATATGTATGACATCTGTACAATGTTTAGTTCTTGTGCAATAAATACTTGAAAGTGTTCCCGGACTTTATGTACAGCATGTATTTATATATTCAGATGGCATTCTGATACCTCACCAGAAGATGAGAGAGTACCACGCTTTGGAACGTACCGCCATTTCTACCAACTCGCCAAGCTGGAAATCCGAGAAGCTTCTACTAAATTACATCATTTTATGTGTTTGTGAGGTGCGTTATAAAATAATGGGACTTGTTCTGTCACAGAGTAAGCACGTATGAGCCAAAAATGAACGACCAGTAGCTGTGAATCGTGAAGCATTCTCAATGACAGACGAATGTGGCATCTCTGCTGTCTCTAGAAAAATCAGAGAGGCCGTGGCTTTCGTTCATGTAAAAGCTGTTAATTTGTTTTTTCAGAAAAAATCGTAAGTGCAATAATAAAGCAACGAATTGTTGTGAGATTTCACATGAAACCTATATTTGACTGAAAGAAGTGTATGACGAAGACAGTTTATCATGTGCACGAATTTTTGAGTGGTTCGAGAGTTTCAAAGATGGCCGAGAAGACATTGAAGATGACACGCCCGAGACGCCCTTCAACATCAAAAACAGATGAAAATATCGAAAAACAGGTAATCTTATTCGATCTGACTGTAGGTTCAGTATGCGACCGATTGCTGAAAATTAGGAATTGAAAAAGAATGCGTAAGGCAAATTTTACATAACCAGTTGAACATGAAAGAAATGTGTGCGAAACTGGTGCCGAAAACTCTCACTATAGAACAAAAAGAAGCGCGTATAGATTTTTGTCCAGACACTTTGAATACCACTGAAAACGATCTTAATTTCTTGGAAAGAGTGATCACATGTGACGAATCTTGGGTTTTCACTTACGATCCAGCAACTGAGCGCCAATCCATGCAATGAAAGAGACCAACTTCTCCGAGAACGAAAAAAGTCCAAATGGGCAAATCAAGATCCAAAACTATGATAATTTTTTTCCCCAGTATTCATGGAAATATGTCTCTTCGCTGGGTTGCTGAATGCCTATGTCTCTTCGCTGGGTTACTGAATGTCTAACTATTAATCGACATTATTACCTCGAGATTCTTGCTCAACTCCGTGAAAAAATGAGAAAAAAGACCCGATTTGTGGAAGAACAAGTCATGGATTCTGCAAGACAACGCACCGGCTCATACTGCATTGTCTGTTTATTTAAGATGTTTCTAGCGAAGTACAGTATCCCACTGTTTGAACACCCACATTGTTCGCCTGATCTAGCACCATGTGCTTTCTTCTATTCCATGATGTCAAACCTGCATTAAAAGAAACAAGATGTCAGTCTATTGAAGGAGTGAAAGAAAAATCAGCGCGCCTCATCAAGGAGCTCTCAGAGGAAGACTTCTAGCACTGTCTTCATTAATGGAAAATTCGCATGGAGTGTTGTAGGGATAGCAGAGAGAAGTATATTCAGGGTGACAATTACTAAATATGTTTGTTTCTTAAGTAAAAAGTTTTACAGCAATAGTCCCATTGACAAACTGCCTATTGGCTTCTGTCTCGGGTTCATCGGCCGACGTTCATCTAATGATTTTTCTGACGTTTCGCCAGCACGAGTAGCTGGCATTGTCAAAGCTTCACCCTCCATTGCCGGTGGTGAACCGGAGCCGAGCTCGTGGGCGCAGACTATATGTACCTGGCGCGCCAACGTCCGAGGGCTTCTCCGCGGTCATTTCCGGTTTGCAAGGTGTGGTACAGGTACGTCGATGATACTTTCGTGGTGTGGAGCCATGGTGAAGAACAGCTCGGTGACTTCCTAAGACACTTGAACAGCCTCCATGCCAACATAACATTTACCATTTACCATGGAAGTAGAAAAGGACAAGAAACTGCCATTTCTAGATGTGCTGGTCACAAGGGACGCCGAAAACCTGGGACACAGCGTGTATCGAAAACCGACACACACGGACCGATACCTGCACAAACTGTCAAACCACCACCCGAGCCAGAAAAGAGGCATGATTAGTACGCTCGTAACGAGAGCAGGACGAATATGTGAGCCGCAACTCCTCAAACGAGAAATGCAACACCTGGAAACTGTCCTGAGGAGCAATGGGTATTCCAAAAATTATATTAGAAGTGTAACAGAGCCAAACACTCGGCGAAGTAAGGAACCAGAAAAAGAAATGTCGGGTACGGCCTTTCTGGCATACATTCCCAGTGTGACGGACAGAATCGGCCGTATATTGCGCAAACATGGCGTAAAGACGATTTTCAAACCGACAAGGAAGATCAAAGAGTGTCTTAGATCGGCGAAGGAGAAAAGAGACCCACTTGCAATGTCGGGAATATACCGTATACCATGCACATGCGGAAAAGTTTATGTCGGAATGACTGGACGATCCATCAACACCAGGATCAACGAGCATAAGCGACATTGTAGGTTGGGGCAGGTGGAGAAATCGGCCGTGGTAGAGCACGCACTCAATGAGACCGACCACGTAATAAAATTCGCCGACACGGAAGTTCTGGCTGTAGAGAAGCACTATCACACGCGCTTGTTCAGAGAAGCTGTAGAAATACAAAAACACGCGAACAGTTTGGACAAGAAAGAGGAAAGCCTTAAGGTCAACGGATCCTGGCTTCCCGTACTGCAGCGAACGACCGTCGCAGGTAGCAAGAGGAGAACCGCATCGGAAATGACCGCGGAGAAGCCCTCGGACGTTGGCGCGCCAGGTACATATAGTCTGCGCCCACGAGCTCGGCTCCAGTTCACCACCGGCAATGGAGGGTGAAGCTTTGACAATGCCAGCCACTCGTGCTGGCGAAACGTCAGAAAAATCATTAGATGAACGTCGGCCGAAGAACCCGAGACAGAAGCCAATAGGCAGTTTGTCAACAAGTGGCCACGAAAGCCTTAACAATTTTGTAATAGTCCCATTATTTTATAGCCACACCTCGTACATGAGAAATATGAATCCTCATTGATCAGAACTTTTGTAGCTCGAGGGATATAGCAGTCACTGCATTCTGTTGCGAATAAAAACAAAAAGATATATAATTGATGAAATTTAAATAAAGGATGGTTCTTTTATTTTTAATACAAAGTCCACCTTTCCTAAGCATCCAACACTCCATTGAGTTTTTGAGGGATGCAGTGAAGAAGAACTACAAATATGTTGATGGCGCTTCATGGTCTCCCACATGAGACTGATAAGTCTCTCGCATATCAAGAAACAAACGAATTAAAGACATTAGCTACCAGTGGACACTGATTTATATCAATGGAGCAAGTTGAATATTTGTGCCAGACCGGGATTGGAAGCTGGGTCTCTTGCTTATCAGGTAGATGTGCCATACAGACACAGGGGTCATCACAACCACATGGACTACCTTAGCACGCCTCCCATCAGATAAAATTCTCAACTTATACCACACATTACTGATGTAGTGCCCCTGCTCATTAGACTCATTACTCGCGGCATCTCGGTGGTTCTCTTAAGAGTTGGAGCTTAGTGTGCATCTGCACTGAAGGAATCATTGATCATCATTAACTTGATGATGGCCAGTGAGCACTTCAGTGCAGACGCACACCAAGTTCGAACTCTTACAGGAATTGGTGAGAGGCCATGAGCAGTGAGGCTTATGAGCAGGAGCACTACTTCATGTATGTGGTATAAGTTGAGAATTTGGGTCTGGAGCGAGGCATGCCAGGATAGTCCGTGTGGTCATAGTAACCACTGTACCCAGATGGTGTAGTGGTCGGCGCATCTTAGTAAGCAGGAGGCCTGGGTTCGAATCCCGATCTGGCACAAATTTTCAGCTTGCCTGGTTGCTATAAATCAGTGTCCACTGGCAGCTAATGTCTTTAATTCGTTTGTGTCTTGATTCATAGTGGCTGCAGGATCAAAATCGTGTCCGTTCTTTTGGACGTGTCCAAAAGAACAGATACTACGTATATCTCTCGGGTATGTCAATTACCAGGAGGCGTGGATCTATGAAGAAGAGTGGGGAGGGAACTGTCAAGACTTCCCTCCCCTCCCCCCCAATAACGTATGGCATGAAAACAAAGTCTCGAAAACTAAAGAAATTTTGGAAAATAACGAACTGTGCTTAACACAGAGTATATGTAGAAACAACAGACCATACGAGTTGAGTAAGGTAATGCAGAAAAGGAAAGATTCTGTGCTAAGAAATAAACATAATACAAAGACTGGCGTTCTCGAACTTAGATGGAAACGACTGAAAGATACAGCATTCTTTACATGTGCTTACTCCCACAGCTGTACTCTGTAGACCTTTGTACACACCCATAGTGCTAAGTGAAACACTGACAATGGTTACTACACGTGATTTTATGTAGTTTAAATTAGGACTTTGTCAAATATGTGTGACTTTGTCACTACTATGGCTCTTAAATCAATTGGGTGAGACATTCTCAGATTTTCGGACAAGTGCTTCTCAGATGATGTACTGCTCAGAATTGCAATTTATTGGAAGTTACTCTGGTGTACTAAGCATTAATGTCAACAAATTATTTTAGTTATATTAAAATATTTGATATACACTACTAGCCATTAAAATTGCATACCATGAAGGCAGCAAGCAACAAAAATTGAACTGGCAAGAAAGGTACTATATTCTTGGGTGTGAAAATGATTAGCAATTAAGTGTAGCCACAGAAACTAGGTAGGAATAATGCCATCTAAATTCTCCGTTAAGAAAAGGTAATGCAGTGTATTTTCATTCAGAAATGTTGGTTGTTTCTGAAAAGATCGAGCCGTGCCTCACCCTAGAAGAATAAACGTGTAGCAGCATGTGGCAGATTCATCAATGGCAGGATCGAGGTCTACAATGGACACTGCTGGTTGCATTAGTCGACATCCGACAACTCATTTCAATATGGAATCGATGGGTTCGGGAAGGTCATACTCAACGTAGGAACTCAACAGCTCCGCGTAACTAGGGTCTGAGAAGGCAGACATATTGTTCAGTCGGCCATGCAGGATCGTACAACTGCGCCACATACCTTGAGTGATACTGATAACAACAAAACAAGAATAATGCAATAGCTCACACATCACTAACGTCACGCCTAAAAATCACACAACACAGGAAAAATGCACTTGATAATCGGAATTATTTCCCGACAAGCGTCGGGCAGAAAATAACAAAGGAAAATTGTGACTGGCAGCAGTAAATCTTAGTGTATAACAAACAGAAGCATTGTCTTTACAGTCCCATGTTTTCATAAAGCATTTCTAATGATGAAATAAAGATAATAATAAAGATATTAATCTTGTTTTAGGATTCAGACAAAAACATATTTTGTAGAATCTTGATTTATCATCTCATCACACATCTATATTACTAAACTGCTGCTCTGATTCATGGTTCATGGTGTACCGTCCCAGCTGTAGGCTGCCTATGTAACGGCTTCCACGGACAGCAAAAATTTAACTTCAGTATTTCATACAAATATTGAACGAATTTAAAAATTTAAAACACTGTCGTGATGTACTCATTTATAGGTATAATCTTATATTAAATATTTAACACAGTAATGAAGTGTTACGGTTAGGAACTGTATACATGTCTTAAGGCTGTGCAACTCGCTGTATGCAGATTACCCAGACTATATTCATCCACTATTTGAGAATGAGAGCACTTAGCGTTTTTTTAACAAACTTAACACGTAATTTCAAATCTTAAGATAATTTTTTTTCACTGACACCCACCACAAAATCAAAGGAAAACAGTTTGGTTCAAATGGCTCTGAGCACTATGGGACTTAACTTCTGAGGTCATCAGCCCTCTAGAACTCAGAACTACTTAAACCTAACTAACCTAAGGATATCACACACATCCATGCCCGAGGCAGGATTCGAACCTGCGACCGTAGCCGTCGCGCGGTTTCAGACAGTAGCGCCTAGAACCGCTCGGCCACTGCGGCCGGCGAAAATAGTTTATCACTTACTATTTTTCGCTGTTCATGGAGTAAAACTTCAGCATCCAGCATGGCGTTTTAATTTATTACTGCTTCCTTGCTAATTGTAACATATTTTGCAGGTAGTGTTCACAGGTGCCACTGAATGTACTTGCAAATTTCTATCATTGTATGATACATAGTCCGGGACATATTGAGTCAAACATTTAAATGCGTGTGAAACTATCTCTACTTGTTCAATATTCATGTCAGTTACAGGAATGAAGCTGTAGTAGGAGAGAAGGTTGCTGGCCTCAGTGAAGTAGGTTGCTACGAGTTGCGACATCTCAGCATAAGCATCTCGGCCTTGAGGCAGGCAATGCGTGAGGGAAGCTGCCCTCAAGCGAAGGCCGCGGCAGCTCCTCATGGCTTGGCTGCTCTGTGGTATCTGGCATGGCCAAAGACGACGGCGTGCACCCATATGGGGTGGAGGTCAGCAACAGTGTAGGCCCACACAGACTGGATGCTAGCAACAGTGTAGCTGGGGCAAGTCAGTCCACGCCTGAACTCGTGATCCACCAAGGAGGTAGCCAGCAACAGCAGGTAGTCACCCAGTGGATGAGACAGCTGAGCAAAGGCACCAACATCAGGTGGGAGCCTCAGGTTACTGGCAGCTATGTCTGTGGGTGGCAGACAGTCATTAGCTGGCATAGACTGCGCCACATAGCATACTACTGCACCAAGATACTGCTTACTGCTCAATACGACGAATATCAGAGAATGATCGTCTCATTTGTGGGCGACGGGGGGGGGGGGGGGGGGCAGGGGGGGTGTATACAATGGTGTCCAAAAGTTAAAGCAACAAACTGCTATTTCACAGAAGGCTTCGGCAGAGTGGTCTGGTCTTTACTGTCAGAGACGTGCGTCTTCACAGAAGGGAACGTGCCACCTGGATGGTCGAAAAGTGGGCCAAAGTTCTTTTCACAGATGAGTCCCGAATTGGTCTGGGGAGTGATTCTCAACGGATTCGTATCTGGAGGGAACGTAGAACGCGATTTCGGGACCCAAACATCGTGGAAAAAGACCTATTTCGAGGAGGATCCCTAATGGTGTGGGCAAGGATTACGTTGGCCACTCAGACTACTCTTCGTGAAATTATATGGGCGAATCGGAAAGGTTTAACTGGTGTCAGGTATCGTAACAAGATCTTGAGAGCTCATCTGCGGTTACTGCAAGACGCTTCGGGCGCAGGCAACGTACTGATGGACGATAATGCTCGACCTCATAGAGCACAGGTTGCTGATGTGTTTTTGAAAACGGAAGATATTCCACGCACGGCGTGGCCTGCTCGCTCTCCCGACTTCAGTCCCATAGAGCACGTTTGGGATGCTCTGGGGAGACGGGTTGCTTCACTTCAGCATCCACCAAGCACTCTCCAAGACTTCTTAGCTGCTCTGCAGAAAGAATGGACGTTATTGCCTCACCGTGAGACTGGCGATATCGTTCACAGCATTCCCTGATACTGTCAGGCCTGTATCGCTGTCAGAGGTGGTCACACTCCATACGGAGCACGTTAACCAGTTGTCGGAATGTGACTGCAAATACCTTAAGTTGTAAAAAAATGAAGAACATTGTTGTCTACCGTTATGCATGTTGCAGCTTTTTAGGATTTGTATTCATTACATTGTTTCTTCTATACTATCACCTGTTTGTACTGTTTTTTGACAGAATAAACGCAACCTTGCAAAATTTCCGTTTGTTGCTTTAATTTTGGACACCGGTGTATGTGAACCCCTGTACCCCTGCTAGTCATTTCTGTTTCTGTTCCACTCGCAAATACTTGTAGAGCGAGGGGAAAACGACTGCTATATGCCACGATACGATTTCTAGTCTCTCTGATCTTATTTTCATGGTACTTCTGGTTCAAATGGTTCAAATGGCTCTGAGCACTATGGGACTTAACATCTGTGGTCATCAGTCCCCTAGAACTTAGAACTACTTAAACCTAACTAACCTAAGGACATCACACACATCCATGCCCGAGGCAGGATTCGAACCTGCGACGTAGCAGTCTCGCGGTTCCGGACTGCGCGCCTAGAACCGCTAGACCACCGCGGCCGGCATGGTACTTCTGCAAAATGTACGTTGGCGGCACTAGAATCGTTCTGCAGTTAGCCTCTAATGCCCATTCTCTAAATTTCCTCAGTAGCGCTGCTTAAAAAGAACGTCACCCTCAGTCCAGTGATTCCCCTGTGAGTTCCCGAAGCATCTCCATAATACTTTCATGTTGTTGTAACCCACTCGTAACAAATCCAGCCTTCCACCTCTGAATTGCTTCGATGTATTCCTTTAATCCGAGCTGGTGTCGATCCCAAGCACTCAAACAGTACTCAACAGTGGATTGCGCTAGTGTCCTATATGCGGTCAACTTTACAAATAACCACACTTCCCTAAAATTATCCCAAAAAATCGAAGTCGACCATATACCTTCCCTACTACAATCCGTAGATGCTCATTCCGTTTGGTATTGCTTTGTAATGTTACACATAGATATTTAATCGACAGCACAGTACTAATACTGTATTCAACCACTATAGGTTTTTTTCCTACTCATCTGCATTAACTTAAATTTTTCTACATTTAGAGCTAGCTGCCATTCATCACACGAACTAGAAATTTTGTCTAAGTCATCTTATATCCTCCTACAATCACTCAACGACGTCACCTTTCCATACACTGCAATATCATTAACGAACAGCCACAAATTTCCACTTTGTCAGCGTCCTGAAGGAGTGATCTTGCCGTCTGAGTACACCCTCTTGCATAACGGTACCTGGACTTCAGCCTGTCAACCACTTCCCTATCTATGATGTCGTTCTGCTGACTGACACAGGAATGGTTCATTGCCCCGACAGAGACATGGGGCGACATAATTTAGAAAAAGATCTTCCACTGTGAACTACTGCGACTGGTAATGTAAGTTAAGGTCAATTGTAAGAGCTGGAACAATATTTGGAAATACTGAAATAAATTTGTTTGAAAATAGCTTAGTGATGGATGGTGTACTCAGCCTTCATTTCACGCTAGACACAGCAAAGCTGCATCTCTTGGTAGGGCCACTTCTACATGTATCTTTTCTGTGTTCTGTAGGCAGAAGTGGTATCCACACTCCTGGGAAACTATCATAATGGAACTTTCTAAGAAGATATTAATGTCGTCGTAATATGCACTGCCTGACAAAAAAAGTTGAGCACCCAAAAGAGATGGTAAGATTTCATTGTATCCTCTCTCCCTCTCTCTCTCTCTCTCTCTCTCTCTCTCTCTCTCTCTCTCTCTCACACACACACACACACACACACACACACACATACATATACACACACACACGCACTTAGTGATTTTTCTAAAAAAAATTACATTATAATGCATTAAAAGAATAAGATTTGCGTTATCAACCCTCCTTTCATATTAATGAAAGTATTTTATTTTTTTAGATCATTGACTTACATTCAGGTTAAATGGCTGTTATGAGGAACTTGTTTTTTAACAGTTCAGACTGTTATACATTTAAAAGTTAAAAAATCTTTCCGAGGCTAGTTGTGTGAATGCTGTCCAAAATCCGTTGCATAACTTTTTAAAAAAGTTCAAATTCCATTGAGTACAATTAGTATAAACTATTAACTAATATACAGTTCAATTTCATATTATTCTACATACGAAATAAACAGAAAGCGAAAGATATGATACAGAACGAACCACAAAAACTATACGTAAACAAAGGATTTTTCACCTGAGTGAGATTTGTGAAATGTTAATGCCTATTGCTGAGCTTTCCAGAGTAGACGTTTAAGTGTGTTCCGTTTTCTTTTCCACTTGCCTAATACGCTCAATACAGAAAAATTTGGTACACTTAGGTTTAATTTTGAAATCAGCCATGTTGCTAGCGGCGGATTTTTATTTTCCAAAAACATCTCGAAGACACTGTGCATAATCAGTATCTCGCTGCTTTCTTAGATTTCTCCGCGGCTATGTTTCACTACAGAACACGGAGAAACTTCTCACATTTTCACAGCGCATACAAACAAGACCATATGGACACTACTGGCTGGACAGAGAAAGTAACTGTCCATGTCAATGTTTTCGCATTCACGCTAGAATAACAACGGAATAACTGTTCTGTTATATATATATATATATATATATATATATATATATGGGTTATCTCCAGCGGCGCCAGAACGTCTGGAATAGTTGCGCTGTACTCGATTACCAATCAGAAAGCGGGCACTGTTTTCATCAGATTTAAACATGCTATGAACAAAGCATAAATGGTGTGATTACCATTATTAAAGACTGTTGTCAATAAAACAAATGACAACCCACAATCCTCAAGAAAGCGGCAGAAGCTGCACAGTCTACCACGAAGCAGTAAGGATTCCTGTACCTTGAACTGAACAACAAAATTCACAGCCGAGCAGGGAAAGGGACGAAGTTGTACTTCGGTGTGCAGAATATCTGCGGCAGAAACAGCTATGTAGTTCCGTAGTTGATTGCGTTCAGATGCTGCTCGTTAAAGGGCAATATTGATTTTTGCAGCGTTGTGATAGCTTCTCACTTTTCTGCGCACTTGGTCTGTTAGGTTCAGACAGCCTGACTCGTAAAATAAACACGTTGCATGGGGAAGCAGAGAATACAATGAAAACGAATCACAATAACATTACCGATGGCAAGCCTCGTCCGCAAGCGACTGAGACAACCAGTATCTGAGGTAGTAGAGCGATATGACGACAGAACAGAACAGAGTGCGACAACGGGTATTCATCAACAACTACTTACATGTTCTGAAAACTACTGTGAAGCGAATGGGAAAGATACTTCTCTTTGTACCTGTTACTATGACTCCTTCCCGTCCCATTCAGGAAGAATGAGTGTTTAAATGTCTCTGTGCATGCTGTAATTAATCTAATATTGTCCTTACAATCCCTATGGGGCCGATTGGTAGGGTGTTGTAGTATATTCGTAACGTCATCATTCAAAACCGGTTCCTGAAACTGTGTCAGTAGGCTTTCTCGGGATAGTTTACGTCTATCTTCAAGAGTCTGCTAATTCGGTTCTTTCAATAACTGTGTTACACTCCCTCGCAGGTCAAGCAAACCTGTGAGCATTCGTGCTGCCCTTCTCTGTGTACGTTCAGTATACCCTATCAGTCCTACTTCGAACGGGTTCCACACACTTTAGCAATAATCTAGCATGGGTCGCACCAGTGATTTGTAAGAAATCTTCATCGTGGACATTGTATATTCCTAGCATTCCATCAATACATCAAAGTCTGCTACTCGCTTCATCCACGACTGGGCCTATGTAATCGTTCCATTTGATGTCCCTACAAAGTGTTACACCCAGGTATTTGTTTGAGTTTACGGGTTCCAGTTACGACTCGCTGATATAGTAGACACTTGATTTTTTAAAGTGCACAGTTTCAAATTTCTGAACATTTAAAGCAAATTGTCAATCTATGCACCTCTTTGAAATCTTTTCAAGAACATTTGTGCAGTTTCTTTCAGACTGTACTACGTTATACAATGTTCTACAGAATGAAAAGATCGCTTTTTCTAAACCTCGCAATTGTGTCCAGTCGCGATGTATAAGTTAAAAGCAGAGCGCCCTACGACCTCACACTCGGGTTCGGCGATGCTTCAAACAGTCAGGTGCCCAAACATGGGCAAAAAGGCCCCAGTTCGGAAGTTCATGTGACGTGTAAGGTGGGTTAATGATGTCACATTGGCACCAAACTTCGCCACAATTCTGTCCACCGCCATCGTGTACTTATCGCATGGTGGAAAGGTCGTCACAGTTCGTTTGAAAACTCTGCGATGGAGGTCAGAACAGTGACGGAGTGGCCAAGAAAAACGTTTCAGACACACTGCCACTCAGAATAGACATAAATGGCGTCAATGAAACCACCTCATTCACTGGGCGTTGACTGCGACACATTTCGTGGCCGAAAACGACGGCTCGCAGTGCTATGATCAAGAGAACGACGTTCTTGACGAACTTTGACACTCGGACGTTTCCACCCTTCTCTAAGGAGATTGTGGGGCTGCACTCCCGTCAAACGTGGTCTGACCGTTTTGGAGGGCAGAGCGACCGCAATTTTTGCTCTCGTGTGCGGGTTGGAAGTATTAGGACCATTCACAACCATTCGACGAAATCTGAACGTGATCCGTGGTGCAAAAGGGTTTGCGCATTTTCATTCCTCCTATTTCGCGACCTCCTGTGGCGTGATCATGGGGTCTGCGACGTTCACACACGTGAATAAAACGGCTAAGGGTCGCACTAAAACGCCCCATTTCGGCAAAACCTTTGATGGCACCTGCTCACCTTTACTGAGATTTTCAAAATGATCGTACACTGAAACAACCTGTAAAGCAGTCAGAGGGCGTCTGCAGATAGGCCACATCTACATCTACATCATTACTCTGCTATTCACAATAAAGTGCCAGGCAGAGGGTTCAATGAACCACCTTCATGATATCTCTCTACCGTTCCACTCTGGAACGGCACGTGGGAAAAACGAGCACTTAAATTTTTCTGTGCGAGCCCTGATTTCTCTTATTTTATTGTGATAATCATTTCTCCCTATGTAGGTGGGTGCCAACAGAATGTTTTCGCAATCGGAGGAGAAAACTGGTGATGGAAATTTCATGACAAGATCCTGTCTCAACGAAAAACGCCTTTGTTTTAATAATTGCCACTCCAATTCATGTATCATGTCTGTGACACTATCTCCCTATTTCGCGATAATACAAAACGAGCTGCCCTTCTTTGTACTTTTTCGATGTCATCCGTCAGTCCCACCTGATGCGGATCCCACACCGCACAGCAATACTCCAGAATAGGGCGCACAAGCGTAAATTAGCCAGTCTCTTTGGTAGACCTGCTGCACGTTCTAGGTGTTCTGCCAATGAATCGCAGTCTTTGGTTTGCCCTACACACAATATTATCCATGTGATCGTTCCAATTTAGATTATTTGTAATTGTAATCCCTAAGTATTTATTTGAATTTACAGTCCTCAGATTTGTGTGACTTATCGCATAATCGAAATTTAGGTGACTTCTTTTAGTACTCTTGTGAATAACTTCACACTTTTCTTTATTCAGGGTAAATTGCCACTTTTCGCACCATACAGATATCTTATCTAAATCATTTTGCAAGTCGTTTTGATCATCTGATGACTTTACAAGACGGTAAATGACAGTATCATCCGCAAACAATCTAAGACGGCTACTCAGATTGTCTCCTATGTCATTAATATAGATCAGGAACAATAGAGGGCATATAACACTTCGTTGGGGAACGCCGGATGTTACTTCTGTTTTACTCGATGACTTTCCGTCTATTACTACGAACTGTGACCTTTCTGACAGGAAATCACGAATCCAGTCGCACAACTGAGGCGATACTCCGTAGGCACGCAGTTTGGTTAGAAGACGCTTGTGAGGAACTGTATCGAAAGCCTTGTGGAAATCTAAAAACATGGAATCAGTTTGACATCCCCTGTCGATAGCACTTATTAAAAATGGCTCTGAGCACTATGGGACTTAACATCTATGGTCATCAGTCCCCCCCCCCCCCCCCAGCACTTATTACTTCATGAGTATAAAGAGCTAGTTGTGTTTCACAAGAACGATATTTTCTGAATCCGTGCTGACTATATGTCAATAAATCGTTTTCTTCGCGGTACTTCATAATGTTCGAATACAGCATATGTTCTAAAACCCTTCTGCAAATCGACGTTAGTGATATAGGCCTATAATTCAGCGGATTACTCCTACCTCCCTTTTTGGGTATTGGTATGACTTGAGCAATTTGCCAGTCTTTAGGCCACTCTTTGACACCCGTGAAAAACCAGTTGCCTGTCTGTAAGCGCCGGCCGGGGTGACCGAGCGGTTCTAGGCGCTACGGTCTGGAACCGCGCGACCGCTGCGGTCGCAAGTTCGAATCTTGCTTCGGGCATGGATGTGAGTAATGTCTTTAGGATAGCTACGTTTAAGTAGTTCTAAGTTCTAGAGGACTGATGACCTCAGAAGTTAAGTCCCAAAGCGCTCAGACCCATTTGAACCATTTGTCTGCAAGCGTCTCGGACTACTGTAATTGTTCTTTCTGTACACGTTCAAATGGTTCAAGTGGCTCTGTGCACTATGGGACTTAACATCTGTGGTCATCAGTCCCCTAGAACTTAGAACTACTTAAACATAACCAACCTAAGGACATCACACACATCCATGCCCGAGGCAGGATTCGAACCTACGACCGTAGCGTGTACACGTTCATTTTTAAAATTTCTGGTGAAGGTGGGCGGGTTCCACAGAAGGTTTTGCCGACTTGCCGAACTGGGGCGTTTTAGAGGGGGCCTTTGCGGTTTTATTCATGCATGTGTCAACGAACGTCGCTACCCCACCCCTACCTCTCCTCCCCATGATCTCACCGTAGGAGTGCGTGAAATAAGAGGGATCAAAAAGCATAAGAACCCTTCGCTGCTTTGTGTCGCGTTCAAATTTCGTCGAACGGTTTCTGAAGGTCCCTGGCGGCTCCAATCCGTTCACGAGAGACAGTTACGGCCACGCTGCCCTCCAAAGGGGATCCGGCCTCACATTGTCCTTAGACAAGGTTGGAAACGTCCGACGGTGCCAGCAGTGCCAAAGTTTGTCAAGAACGTCTCCTGTTGCTCATCGCACTGCGATCCATCAGTTTCGACCACGAGATGTGTGGGAATCAACGCCCGGTGGAAAGGGGTGACGTCACTGAGCCCTTTATGCCACCCCATGAGGCCTTTTCGTGCCGATTATGAGCGACGGTGCCTCTAATATGTTTTCCTCGGCCACTCATAAGAAAACTGCGTGATTTCAACGCTGTGCGTCGTGGTTCTGACCTCCATCCCAGAGGTGCCAAAGATGTGGTGAAATGTGGGTAAGAGGACCTGTGACGGCCTATCCACCATGTGACAAGTCCACGGTAGCTTTGGGCACAATTGAGGTGAAGTTTGGTGCCAAAGCCTTGCAGACAAACAAAAATTACGCGAAGGGAAATGTAGTGTAAGGAGGGCTATGCGAGAGGCGTTCAATGAATTCGAAAATAATGTTATATGTACTGACTTGGCAGAAAATCCTAAGAAATTTTGGTCTTAGGTCAAAGCGGTAGCTGGATCAAAACAAAATGTCCAGACACTCTGTGACCAAAATGGTACTAAAACAGAGGATGACAGACTAAAGGCCGAAATACTAAATGTCTTTTTCCAAAGCTGTTTCACAGAGGAAGACTGTACTGTAGTTCCTTCTCTAGATTGTCGCACAGATGACAAAATGGTAGATATCGAAATAGAGGACAGAGGGATAGAGAAACAATCAAAATGGCTCAAAAGAGGAAAGGCCGCTGGACCTGATGGGATACCAGTTCGATTTTACATAGAGTACGCGAAGGAACTTGCCCCCCTTCTTGCAGCGGTGTACCGTAGGTCTCTAGAAGAGCGTAGCGTTCCAAAGGATTGAAAAAGGGCACAGGTCATCCCCGTTTTCAAGAAGGGACGTCGAAGAGATGTGCAGAACTATAGACCTATATCTCTAACGTCAATCAGTTGTAGAATTTTGGAACACGTGTTATGTTCGAGTATAATTACTTTTCTGGAGACTAGAAATCTACTCTGCAGGAATCAGCATGTGTTTCGAAAAAGACGATCGTGTGAAACCCAGCTCGCGCTATTCGTCCACGAGACTCAGAGCGCCATAGATACGGGTTCCCAGGTAGATGCCGTGTTTCTTGACTTCCGCAAGGCGTTCGATACAGTTCCCCACAGTCGTTTAATGAACAAAGTAAGAGCATATGGACTATCAGACCAATTGTGTGATTGGATTGAAGAGTTCCTAGATAACAGAACGCAGCATGTCATTCTCAATGGAGAGAAGTCTTCCGAAGTAAGAGTGATTTCAGGTGTGCCGCAGGGGAGTGTCGTAGGACCGTTGCTATTCACAATATACATAAATGACCTTGTGGATGACATCGGAAGTTCACTGAGGCTTTTTGCGGATGATGCTGTGGTATATCGAGAGGTTGTAACAATGGAAAATTGTACTGAAATGCAGGAGGATCTGCAGCGAATTGACGCATGGTGCAGGGAATGGCAACTGAATCTTAATGTAGACAAGTGTAATGTGCTGCGAATACATAGAAAGAAAGATTCCTTATCATTTAGCTACAATATAGCAGGTCATCAACTGGAAGCAGTTAATTCCATAAATTATCTGGGAGTACGCATTAGGAGTGATTTAAAATGGAATGACCATATAAAATTAATCGTCGGTAAAGCAGATGCCAGACTGAGATTCATTGAAAGAATCCTAAGGAAATGCAATCCAAAAACAAAGGAAGTAGGTTACAGTACACTTGTCCGCCCACTGCTTGAATACTGCTCAGCAGTGTGGGATCCGTACCAGATAGCGTTGATAGAAGAGATAGAGAAGATCCAACGGAGAGCAGCGCGCTTCGTTACAGGATCATTTAGTAATCGCGAAAGCGTTACGGAGATGGTAGATAAACTCCAGTGGAAGACTCTGCAGGAGAGACGCTCAGTAGCACGGTACGGGCTTTTGTTGAAGTTTCGAGAACATACCTTCACCGAGGAGCCAAGCAGTATATTGCTCCCTCCTAGATATATCTCGCGAAGAGACCATGAGGATAAAATCAGAGAGATTAGAGCCCACACAGAGGCATACCGACAATCCTTTCCACGAACAATACGAGACTGGAATAGAAGGGAGAACCGATAGAGGTACTCAAGGTACCCTCCGCCACACACCGTCAGGTGGCTTGCGGAGTATGGATGTAGATGTAGATGTAGAATGTGACGTCATTAATCCACCTTACGCGTCACATGAACTTCCCAACTGGGGCCGTTTCTCGCATGTGTCGCATTGCTGTTTCAAGCGTCATCGAGCCCGAGGTTGACGTCGCAGGGCGCCGTGGTTTCGCACCCTTAGAGGCGAAGGTTCTAGAGAAAAGAAACATTTGAGCCAAATTTCAGACTTGCTAGTGGCAATGGGAGACAATTATAGGTTTTCGAAAAAGCGATCCTTTAATTCCGTTGCAAATTATAGGTAACCGCATCATGTGCAAAAAGTCTGAGGTTACTGTTAATACTATGAATGGTGGGCACCATGTGGTTCCCTAGTTGTGCAGCGACCGTAAACCATAAAATTACCATATATGCAGCAACCAGTCGCAAAATCTTGTTTTATTTATTCACTTTTGCAAACCTCTGTCTTAAGCTGAGCTCAAACATAAAGTCACAGTATTACCACTCAGGGCACATATTGGTTGAAAGCACCGATGATGGCTGACAATCAGTTGAAATCGATTTGCAAAAGTGAATAAATAAAACATGATTTTGCGACTGGTTGCTGCATATTTGGTAATTTTACTGTTAATATTGTCTGCAAGGTCATTTAACCCTTTCATGAGCCGTGGGAAACATGCTTCCCACTACAATGAACTCGCTCCTAGTCCCGTGGGATTCACAGTTCCCACCTCTGTATGGTGCTACCACTCTAGTGAACAGTATAGGGTACTACTTCCAATCGCAAGTTCCCGCCGTTTTTGCTATACCTTCGCGCAGAGGCATTGTATAGATGAGTGTTGCTCTGCAGAGGAGCCTTTCAGTGTTACTTGCGTGACATTTTGTGATTTTTTCCTCAGAGCAATAGAATAAGGTAAATACTTTTGATTTACCCCAATTTATGAAGGAAAACTTAAAACTGGAACGAGGAGAATTCCAGTTTGAAACAAAAGGAGGCATTTCTGCAGTAAAATGGATGGACAACCGTCCAGTCACTATCCTGTCCTCAATTCATGACCCATGAGAAACAGTCACAGTGAAAAGGAAAAACAAGGATGGTACTAGTACAAAGATTTCTTGTCCTGAAGTTTTGGCAGAATACAACAAAATAATGGGTGGTGTCGATAAGTTTGATCAATTACGAAAAAGGTATGCTATTGGCAGACGTTCTGTAAAATGGTGGCACAGAATATTTTATTTCCTGGTGGACGTTGCTGTAGTGAACAGTTTTATCCTGTGGAAAATAAGTAAAAGAGAAAGTGGACAGCATGATCAGCTCACATACAGGATCCATCTAGTCAGACAATTGATCGTTGATTTCTCATCCCAAAAAAGGCGTGGACAAAAACCTGTCTTTCTGACAAAAAGGGGTAAAGTACCTGAAGATTTTCCTCATGTGGCTGTAGGGGAGCATCAACCCATTTTAGGAGAAACCTACTGGACGTGCCGTCATTGTAGTACCAAAGCTGCGGAAAAGAGCACTCGCTGTGTTTGTACATATTGTCAAATACCACTTTGCATAGACCTATGTTTCAGAAAATTTCATGGCAAGTAATTGTGAACAATCATTGTAACAAGAGAAGTAAATTTATCAAATAAATAAGACATATATTGAACAAGTTGTTTTTGTCATTTAACTCCAAGGAAGGGCAGTGGGAAGAATACTTCCCACCTTGTGTGACCTCACTTTCACAGTTGGAGCAAATTTGATATTCTGTATGATTAATATACCTATCTGTTAACTACTATCTGCTCTCCATTCTTAAAAAAATTTGCTCAATAATTTTGCCCACGAAAGGGTTAACGTATGACAAGAATAGCATGAAACGCAACACACTTCTCTGGAAAACGTCCGAAGTTACCTCTACATTTGTCGACGACTCTCCATCCAAAATTGTCGTAGCTGTGTTGGGAAAGTACTAGAGCGTCAAGCGCCAATAGAAAGCACTGATGCTCAAATCGTTATAGGCACTTAAAGGTGGCTAAAGCCGGATATAAGCTCAGCCGAAATTTTTGCGAAGAACCTAACGGTGTTCCGAAAGGATAGGCTAAACACGGTTGGCGGCGGCGTGTTTGTTGCTGTTAGAAGTAGTTTAACTTGTCGCGAAATTGAAGTAGATACTTCCTGTGTGTTAGTATTGGCAGAGGTCATTGTTGACAACCGGAATAAAATAATAATAAGATCCTTTTACCGACCTCCCAATTCAGATGATACAGTTGCTGAAAGGTTCAAAGAAAACTTGAGTTTCATTTCAAACACGTACCCGACTCATACGATAATAGTTGGTGGTGACTTTATTTTACCCTCGATATGTTGGCGAAAATACATGTTTAATTCCGTAAGTACGCATAAAATATCATCCGAAATTTTGCTAAACGCGTTCTCTGAAAATTACTTCGTGCAGTTAGTTCATGAGCCCAAACGAATAGTAAACGGTTGTGAAAACACACTTGACCTCTTAGCAACAAATAATCCTGAGTTAATAACGAGCATCAAAACCGATACAGGGATTAGTGAACACGGGGTTGTCATAGCGAGAATGAGTCCTACAATCCCCAGATCCTCCAAAAATAAGCGAAAAATATACCTATAAAAAAAGCAGATAAAAATTCTCTTGGCGCTTTCCTGTGAGAAAATCTCCACTCATTCAAAATTAATAATATAAGAGTAGAAAGATGTGGCTTGAATTCAAAGAAATAGTATCGGCAGCAATTGAGAGATCTATACCAAATAAATTAACAAACGACGGAGCTGATCCACCTTGGTACACAAAACGGGTTAGAACACTGTTGCAGAAACAACGAAACAAACATGCCAAATTTAAACAGACGCAAAATCCCCAAGACTGGCGATCTTTTACAGAAGCTCGAAACTGAGCGCGGACTTCAATGTGACATGCTTATAACAGTTTCCACTACGAAACTTTGTCTCGAAACCTGGCAGAAAGTCCAAAGAGATTCTGTTCGTATGTGAAGTAGGTTAGCGGCAAGAAGCAATCACTGTCTTCTCTGCGCAATAGCAATGGAGATACTATCGAAGACAGTGTTGCCAAGGCAGAGTTACTAAACACAGCCTTCCGAAATGCGTTTACAAAAGAAGACGAAATAAATATTCCAGAATTCGAAACGAGAACAGCTGCCAACATGAGTAACGTAGAAGTAAATATCCTCGGAGTCGAATGGTTCAAATGGCTCTGAGCACTATGGGACTTAACAGCTGAGGTCATCAGTCCCCTAGAACTTAGAACTACTTAAACCTAACTAACTTAAGAACATCACACATATCCATGCCCGAGGCAGGATTCGAACCTGCGATCGTAGCGGTCGCGCGGTTCCAGACTGAATCGCCTAGAACCGCGCGGCCACATCGGCCGGCCCCTCGGAGTCGTGAAGCAACTTAAATCACTTAATAAAAGCAAGTCTTCTGGTCCAGACTGTATACCAATAAGGTTCCTTTCGGTGTATGTTGATGCATTAGCTCCATACTTAACAATCATATACAACCGTTCGCTCGAAGAAAGATCCGTACTCAAAGACTGGACAGTTGCACAGGGCACACCAATATTCAAGAAAGGTAGTAGGAGTAATTCACTAAATTACAGGCCCATGTCGTTAACGCCGATATGCAGCAGGATTTTGGAACATATATTGAGTTCAAACATTATGAATTACCTCGAAGAAAACTGTCTATTGACACACAGTCAACATCGTTCCTGTGAAACACAACTAGCTCTTTATTCATATGAAGTGTTGAGTGGTATAGACAAGGGATTTCAGATCGATTCCGTATTTCTGGATTTCCAGAAGGCTTTTGTCACTGTACCATACAAGCGGATTGTAGTGAAACTGCGTGCTTATGGAATATCGTCTCAGTTATGTGACTGGATTTGTGGTTTCCTGTCAGAGACGTAGTAATTGACGGAAAGTCATCGAGTAAGACAGAAGTGATTTCTGGCTTTCCCCAAGGTAGTGTTATAGGTCCTTTGCTGTTACTTATCTGTATAAACGATTTGGGAGACAATCAGAGCAGCCGTCTTCGGTTGTTTGCAGATGATGCTGTCGTTTATCGACTAATAAAGTCATCAGAAGATCAAAACAAATTGCAAAACGATTTAGAAAAGATATCTGAATGGTGCGAAAAGTGGCAGCTGACCCTGAATAACGAAATGTGTGAGGTCATCCACATGAGTGCTAAAAGGAACTCGTTAAACTTCGGTTACACAATAAATCAGCCTAATCTAAAAGTTCAACTCACTACCTAGGTATTACAATTACGAAAAACTGAAATTGGAAGGAAAACATAGAAAATGTCGTGGGAAAGGGTAACCAAAGACTGCGTTTTATTGTCAGGACAGTTAGGAAATGTAACAGATCTACTAAGGAGACTGCCTACACTACGCTTGTCCATCCTCTTTTAGAATATCGCTGCGCGGTGTGGGATCCTTACCAGATAGGATTGACGGAGTACATCGAAAAAGTTCAAAGAAAGGCAGCACGTTTTGTATTATCGCAGGACATGGGAGACAGTGTCACAGAAATGATACAGGATTTGGGCTGGACATCATTAAAAGACAGGCGTTGTTCGTTGTGACGGAATCTTCTCACGAAATTCCTATCAACAACTTTCTCCTCAGAATGCGAAAATATTTTGTTGACACCGACCTACATAGGGGGAAACAATCACCACGATAAAATAAGGGAAATCAGAGCTGGTACGGGAAGATACAGGTGTTCGTCCTTTCCGTGCGCTATACGAGATTGGATTAATAGAGAAATGTGAAAGTGGTTCGATGAACCCTCTGCCAGGCGCTTAAATGTGATTCGCAGACTATCCGTATAGATGTAGAACTGTGGGTGGCTGTGTATCATCATATTGTCATATTTATACAAATACTTCAAGAAACTGAGATGTAATTTCAAAGTGATCACCAAATGCTTCGTGACAATGGTTTAGTGTGTTGTACATTTACAAAGGTGGGCCATTTTATTGGCTTTCACGTACAGGTGAAATTACTGTGCGGAGTGGACATATATGTAACCTGAGATCACCACATTGGAAATTGCCAGTTCAGCTTTACAGTAACTAAAGCCAAATTTCCTTCCCTTCCTTGTATCTATCTACATCTACATCTATACTCCGCGAGCCACCTTACGGTGTGTGGCGGAGGGTACTTATTGTACCACTATCTGATCCCCCCTTCCCTGTTCCATTCACGAATTGTGCGTGGGAAGAACGACTGCTTGTAAGTCTCCGTATTTGCTCTAATTTCTCGGATCTTTTCGTTGTGATCATTACGCGAGATATATGTGGGCGGTAGTAATATGTTGCCCATCTCTTCCCGGAATGTGCTCTCTCGTAATTTCGATAATAAACCTCTCCGTATTGCGTAACGCCTTTCTTGAAGTGTCCGCCACTGGAGCTTGTTCAGCATCTCCGTAACGCTCTCGCGCTGACTAAATGTCCCCATGACGAATCGCGCTGCTTTTCGCTGGATCATGTCTATCTCTTCTATTAATCCAACCTGGTAAGGGTCCCATACTGATGAGCAATACTCAAGAATCGGACGAACAAGCGTTTTGTAAGCTACTTCTTTCGTCGATGAGTCACATTTTCTTAGAATTCTTCCTATGAATCTCAACCTGGCGCCTGCTTTTCCCACTATTTGTTTTATGTGATCATTCCACTTCAGATCGCTCCGGATAGTAACTCCTAAGTATTTTACGGTCGTTACCGCTTCCAATGATTTGCCACCTATGGCATAATCGTACTGGAATGGATTTCTGCCCCTATGTATGCGCATTATATTACATTTATCTACGTTTAGGGAAAGCTGCCAGCTGTCGCACCATGCATTAATCCTCTGCAGGTCTTCCTGGAGTACGTACGAGTCTTCTGATGTTGCTACTTTCTTGTAGACAACCGTGTCATCTGCAAATAGCCTCACGGAGCTACTGATGTTGTCAACTAAGTCATTTATGTATATTGTAAACAATAAAGGTCCTATCACGCTTCCTTGCGGTACTCCCGAAATTACCTCTACATCTGCAGATTTTGAACCGTTAAGAATGACATGTTGTGTTCTTTCTTCTAGGAAATCTTGAATCCAATCACAAACCTGGTCCGATATTCCGTAAGCTCGTATTTTTTTCACTAAACGTAAGTGCGGAACCGTATCAAATGCCTTCCTGAAGTCCAGGAATACGGCATCAATCTGCTCGCCAGTGTCTACGGCACTGTGAATTTCTTGGGCAAATAGGGCGAGCTGAGTTTCACATGATCTCTGTTTGCGGAATCCATGTTGGTTATGATGAAGGAGATTTGTATTATCTAAGAACGTCATAATACGAGAACACAAAACATGTTCCATTATTCTACAACAGATTGATGTAAGCGAAATAGGCCTATAATTATTCGCATCTGATTTATGACCCTTCTTGAAAATGGGAACGACCTGCGCTTTCTTCCAGTCGCTAGGTACTTTACGTTCTTCCAGCGATCTACGATAAATTGCTGATAGAAAGGGGGCAAGTTCTTTAGCATAATCACTGTAGAATCTTAAGGGTATCTCGTCTGGTCCGGATGCTTTTCCGCTACTAAGTGATAGCAGTTGTTTTTCAATTCCGATATCGTTTATTTCAATATTTTCCATTTTGGCGTCCGTGCGACGGCTGAAGTCAGGGACCGTGTTACGATTTTCCGCAGTGAAACAGTTTCGGAACACTGAATTCAGTATTTCTGCCTTTCTTCGGTCGTCCTCTGTTTCGGTGCCATCGTGGTCAATGAGTGACTGAATAGGGGATTTAGATCCGCTTACCGATTTTACATATGACCAAAACTTTTTAGGGTTCTTGTTTAGATTGTTTGCCAATGTTTTATGTTCGAATTCGTTGAATGCTTCTCTCATTGCTCTCTTTACGCTCTTTTTCGCTTCGTTCAGCTTTTCCTTATCAGCTATGATTCGACTACTCTTAAACCTATGATGAAGCTTTCTTTGTTTCCGTAGTACCTTTCGTACATGATTGTTATACCACGGTGGATCTTTCCCCTCGCTTTGGACCTTAGTCGGTACGAACTTACCTAAGGCGTACTGGACGATGTTTCTGAATTTTTTCCATTTTTGTTCCACATCCTCTTCCTCAGAAATGAACGTTTGATGGTGGTCACTCAGATATTCTGCGATTTGTGCCCTATCACTCTTGTTAAGCAAATATATTTTCCTTCCTTTCTTGGCATTTCTTATTACACTTGTAGTCATTGATGCAACCACTGACTTATGATCACTAATACCCTCTTCTACATTCACGGAGTCGAAAAGTTCCGGTCTATTTGTTGCTATGAGGTCTAAAACGTTAGCTTCACGAGTTGGTTCTCTAACTATCTGCTCGAAGTAATTCTCGGACAAGGCAGTCAGGATAATGTCACAAGAGTCTCTGTCCCTGGCTCCAGTTCTGATTGTGTGACTATCCCATTCTATACCTGGTAGATTGAAGTCTCCCCCTATTACAATAGTATGATCACGAAACTTCTTCACGACGTTCTGCAGGTTCTCTCTGAGGCGCTCAACTACTACGGTTGCTGATGCAGGTGGTCTATAGAAGCATCTGACTATCATATCTGACCCACCTTTGATACTTAACTTAACCCAGATTATTTCACATTCGCATTCGCTAATAACTTCACTGGATATTATTGAATTCTTTACTGCTATAAATACTCCTCCACCATTGGCGTTTATCCTATCCTTGCGGTATATATTCCATTCTGTGTCTAGGATTTCGTTACTGTTCACTTCCGGTTTTAACCAACTTTCCGTTCCTAATACTATATGCGCACTATTTCCTTCAATAAGAGATACTAATTCAGGAACCTTGCCCTGGATACTCCTGCAGTTTACCAATATTACGTTAACTTTTCCTGTTTTTGGCCTCTGAGGACGGACGTTCTTTATCAACGATGATAATGTCCTCTCTGGTAAGCCGTCAGGTATTTTATCGTTTCGCCCAAGGGGGGATCCCTCTAACCTAAAAAACCCTCGTGTGCACGCCACACGTACTCTGCTACCCTAGTAGCTGCTTCCGGTGTGTAGTGCACGCCTGACCTGCAGTTATCGCGAAATATGGGAGACAGTGTCACAGAAATGATATAGGATTTGGGCTGAACATCATTAAAAGACAGGCGTTGTTCGTTGTGACGGAATCTTCTCACGAAATTCCTATCAACAACTTTCTCCTCAGAATGTGAAAATATTTTGTTGACACTGACCTACATCGGGAGAATCGATCACCACGATAAAATAACGGAAATCAGAACTCGTACGGTGAGCTATAGGTGTTCGTCCTTTCCGGGCGCTATACGAGATTGGAGTAATAGAAAATTGTGAAGGTGCTTCGATGAACCCTCTGCCAGGCACTTAATTGTGATTTGCAGAGTATCCATGTAGATAGATGTAGATGAATATAACTTGCTGTGTGCTCCATACCAAGAAATTCTTAATCCAGTCACAAATTTCGCTTGATACCCTATACGATCATCCTTTTGATAACAAGCGTTTGTGTGGTACTGAGTCAAATGTTTTTCGGAAATCGAGTAACACTGCATGTACGTGACTGCCTTAACCCACGGCTTTCAGTACGTCGTCTGAGAAAAGTACAAGTCAGGTTTCACATGATCGACTTTTTCGAAATCCGTGCTGGTTGGCATGGAGGAGGTCATTCTGTTCGAAGTATCTCAGTACCTTTGCGCTCAGAGAATGTTCTAAGTTTCTGTAACAAATTGATGTCAAGACTATTGAACGGTAGTTCTGTGCATCACTTCTGCTACCCGAGAGTGACCTGTGCTTTCTTCCAGCTAAATCGACAGGATTTTTTTTTTTTTGTTCTAGGGATTTACAGTAATTAATGGATTATTGTTATAGTTAATGGAAGGTGTAACGTACAGCCTCTTCTTGAAGCTGAAAATGTCATATTTTAGGTCCTCACGGTTGGATTATCTAAATAACTTTGAAGATTGTTGTTGTAGAATTTTTGTTGCTGTGTTAATATATTTTGCCACATTTCAGTATATCATACAGTCTTTCGATTTTTCACATTAACAAAGCCGAAATTACATTGTTCGAATAAAATGCAAAAATACGTCCGATCACATCATATGCATGCATACTACTGTCTCACTAACCGGAAATACCAGCATTCCAAAGGGTTCTACTAGTTGCTGTTACGTTATTACTTTCAATTATTATTTCATAAATGGATCCAGAAATAAACATAGTAACTGTGCAATATCATGTAATTAATAATAGAAATTTTAAGTATGCCCAATAATTTGTAATTCCAAATATTTCTTTAAGAAGTAATTTTGACGGTACATTCAGAACTAGTACTTAACGATTGAAACATCGAAAATAAAGTAATTTCTTTTCACAAATTTTGGCTTAAAATATAACATACTGTGTATAAAATTATATGAAAGTTTTCAGAAAAGCAGCTGAGATAATACTGACCTGTCCAAAATTCGAAAAATAATACTGGTATCGACAACTACTGTTGAGGAAAAGTAATTCTAGAGGAGGATGTCCCGTTACAAGGGGCTAACTTATCTACAAATTGGGTTTAGAATCTGACAGGGATGCCATCAGGCCCTGGTTTGAAGTGTCTGTCAGTTTAGTTATTCTGGAATCTCCATGACGCACTCCCTTTGGCTAAACAAACCTGTGACTATTTGTGCTGCCCGTCTTTGAATTTGATCAGTATAGTTCGTTAGTCCTGTTTAACACGAGCCCTGGGGGCTGAACTGCACAATAACCCTGAGTTTGGTGTTTGGTGTGGGGTGGGTGGACTGCTGTCACCGGTTGTGGGGTTGCAAACAACTGAGGGCTTCCGTGGGATGAAGCCTCTCTGTCACTTCTAGGTCCCCGGATTAATACACACATTCATACATACATATCACCTTGTGATATTTTTTTCTTTGCGGACACTTAAAGGGTGAAATGCACAAAAATAGCCCCTCAACCCTGCAAGCGTGTAAGGAGGTAATTACCCAGAAAGTGGCTGCCATTGCTTCGGAAATGACCCAAAGAACTGCGGACAACTTCTGGGAAAGGCTTCTTCAGTGTGTCAACAATGGAGAATGCCATTTTCTGCTCATAATTTTTAAAACCAGATGATGTAAAAAGGTGTAGTATTTATTGTTCACAAATAAAGGTATTTTCACCATTTCTTTTTTTTTTTTGCAATTACCTTTTGAAATAAGCGAGGTCCTTTTGGTGGACCTTGTAGAATGACTCGCATTGAGTGCTTTGTAATCAATCTTTTTTGTAGATTGCTTAGATTTTTCTAGTGTCCTGTCACTGTCACCTGCTTTATTTATGGCTGAGCTTATGTCGTAACCACGTTATATATCCCTACAAACTGAAACATACAGATATTTGTATGAGTTTACAGATTCCAATTCTGACTCGTTGGTATTATAATCACAGGATACTACATCTTTTCGTATTGAAAACTGCACAGTTTTCATTTCAGAACATTTTCTAATCAATATCTGACTGAGTATTTGTGCAGCTTTTCACAGGCAAAACAATTACAGATAAGTGCATCATTTGCAAAAAGTTTGACATTGCTATTAATTTCACTTGCGTGGAAGATACCTGAAGTTACGTCTACATCTGTCAATGATTCTCCATCAAAGATAAAATGCTGCATCCATCCTACCATAAATCCTCAATTCCGTCACGAATCACGCTCGATAGCACATGTGTGGTCTTACTTTTGATAATATGCGTGGGTGTGCTAATTTGCCAAACACTTTTCGGAAATCAAGAAATACTGCATCTACCTGACTGCCGTGATCCACAGCTTTCAGTATGTCATGGGAGAAAAGTGTGAGTTGGGTTTCACATGACCGATGTTTTTTGGACTCTGTGTTGGCTAGCATGGAGGAAGACATTTTATTCGAGAGACCCCATTATATCTGACCTCATAATGTGTCCCAAGATTCTACAATAGATGGGTGTCAAGGACACTGAACAGTGGTTTGGTGGATCACTTCTGCTACCCTTCTTATAGATGGATGTGAACTATGCTTTCTTACAAGTACTGGGTACAGTTTTTTGTTCGAGGTGTCTACAGTATGTTAAGGTCAAAAGAAGGGCTTACGAACGCAACCGCAAATTCTATAAAGGATCTCATGGCGATTCCACCGGCCTGGATGAACTTTTAGCTGTTTCTAGATGTTACTGCTAGTAATTTAAATGACCTGAGTCAAAGGAACATGTTGGAGTGTGTTTCTTGAAGTTTTCCCAGCAGGTAGAATATTCCACCATCTTTCGAGAGTACATCTAGGATAGCAATAATCCTTCTTCCTATGCTCCGGCTAGTAACAGCATAGCTATCTTGAAAGTGAGTTGGTTACTTGAAGATATCAGGACAGTTAATTGCCGAAATATCAGAAAAGGAAATATTGTTATCCCAGGTGAACGGCTGAAAGATGATTGAATAGGATGGAGAGTCTTTGACCTCTATGGAGGTAACTGGGGGATATTTGAAGCGTGTCGCTTAGATGTCGTCTACAGCACATCCATTTCCTAAACTGCGATCTTCTGGGCTGAACAGGTTGTAGATTATAGCATTATCGGTCTGTGATTCATCATTTTTCCTATTCTTGCTTCCTTGCATTGTATGCTCTCATTTATTGAAGAATATGATCAGATGCATTGAACTTGAGGACAAGTAAGCGCTTGTTAAGAGTTGCATTCTTTGTGAGGAGGGACACGTACTCATTCTGCTGAACGGTTCTTGTGCAACAGTACCAAGAGAAAACCCACTAAGGTTCCCTACTCCTTGTCCACGCTAAAACGTTTAGGAGGCTATCTGTGCCAGAAATGACGCATCGTAAACGCCAAAATAAACTCTATTTTCTTTTAAAGAAAATCACTTAGTTCGTGTGAGTTTCTTGAAGATATAATCTGGAGTAAGAAAGAACGTAATTTCCGAAGAAAACTCAAGGACAGTCAGGCATTTCCCACGCTCCTGTGTCTTCAAAGGGCTCCAAAACAGTGGAAAATTATATGCTTCAGCGAAGATTCGTATAAGATTTGTTATAATTTTCAGTTTTATTAAGTTACAAACCAATCTCATTGTGTAATTGGTGACAGGAAAAAGGCGGGAGGATAACAGTAGCCTGGGGTGGTTAGAAGTTTGACTAAAAATCTTAAGGTCGGTCCTCGGAATTGTTTTCTGTCGCTTATCGCTTCTATCCATTCAGGGAACACTTTGTGTCTGTGAAAAAAGTTGGGTTGTTCTGTTTTTCTCACTGTGGGTTTGACTATAAGTCAATCTAAAACTGGGAGTGTAACTCAGCCATGCAACAAAGGGCACTTTGAGAACAAACAAATATCAGAGTTGATAACAGCTTTGCTTTACTCTCTCAAGGAGCGTTTTCTGCTCTTTGTCTCTATTGTGCAAAACCACCCTGTATGTACAACTGTTGGTGTATAGGTGTACTAACAGCTGTCAATGCTGTGAAAAATTAATAACAGAGAAAAGCGAGCCCTTTGACCGAAGAAAAATGACTGCCAAGGTGTTAATTTCTGAATTTTGTGGCAAAAAGGTTTTGTAAAAAGCACTCCAAATCACCAACAGAGAATTGCGTGGATTAGGAGGAGGAAGTAGTCTTCTTATTTCGTTAATTCAGAAAGCGACGCCCTGACGGCGTGTAGCAAGTACTTTTGACACGTAACGAGACGTGATATGAGGAACAAGCAAAATACGCAATAGCCCTGAGATACTGCTGTGTTCATCTGCCTAAGCTGGCTGTTGCTTTTACGCTAATATTGCAAATCGTTCCGAAAATATGAATGACTGTCCGACGATATTAATATGATGACCAGCAAGCAATATAAAACGCACAGATCCTTGACGAATCTCTTATGGATACAGGGAAAACAACCCGGTGTAATATCACCAAGGAACTGTATGATTTCGAATGCATTGAAAGCGCGGCGGTCTTTTGTTTCTTACGAACTTGCGTCAACGAACTTGGCGTATAAATAGGACGCGGCTAGATCCCGAGGCGGTTGACCGCAGAGTGCGGAAGAGGGCGGTGGAACGTGCGCGTTCAGTACCGCTGGCTTCCATCCTGAGGTCAGTGCTTTGCACCGTAATATGGAATTTATACTAACTCGTTCTAATCACTGCGTAGACCTTTGTACTTGTGCCTCAGACAAATGTTTCGCTACAGTCATTTGTGTCAAATGTGCTTAACCCAACAAATGCATTTAATGACAGCGGAAACAGAGTGGTCAATATACTGGGAAATATGAGTGATGAAGTATACGGAAGCAAAACATGCATAACTGTGCATGAGGTTGAATGTAAAAAGATAGACAATTACGAAGACCTACTCGCTGCAAAAAGATAATAAAAAATCACTGTGGACCATATATCCGACATTCGCATGCCGTCTGGAACTTGATGGCATTTCTTTCGAGAAAATGTTTTAATGGATTTGTCACTGCAATGACTTTCTCTTCCCTTCGGTTTCAGAAAATAAAATTACAATAAACGACTGTGCAGATATTTCCAGTACTGTAGCAAGAAGTCTCTTTTTATAGTTTTCAGTCCTTGACATTTCTGACAGGGAACGATAAGGAATCCGTACAAGTAATATCGAACATATCAGTCGACAGCTCTAGATCGATTTTAACACAGCGCTATACTGGATATACACGCCCCTCCACGGTCTCTTGACAGAATTGGAATCGCAAATCCGTACTGTGAGGATAGTTCATTTTCATATGGTTTTCTGTCTGAGCTGCAGCTATTGAATGCGTTCATACGTACTTGATTTCCCTGCTACCATTGCTTTTCCGTTTTTGTGACTGTGATTCTTTTACTTACAATAAATACACCTGTAGCAGGTATACCACCATCAAATGAAACAAAAGCCACCTGATTCCCATTCATTACATATTTTGTTTTGAAACAAAAAACAATAGCATACAAAATGGACATGTTTTCGCGATCGGTTCATTCTTCCTGTAAACACAAGGAGAAATTCGTTGGAAACGAGGAGTGACATGTCGGATAGGGAAGTGTGTGTACGTACCTTCGCGGCAAGTATAGTGTTGTGCTTCAAACAGCCGAATGCAGAGATGTTATCCGTGCTTCCAGGTGTAGCATCTTTGCAGTTCCTATCGTCCCAGCCAAACTTATCGATCAATTATATTTGCAGACCTGTCTTTAAATTATTTGTTTTGATGCCCATGATTAAATGTTCGTGTACAGTTCTGCATAGTAACCTTTGTATTTTAAGCAATACAGAAATTTTGCTTACGATTTTATAAATTCTGTGCTGCGCAGTCAACAACATTCTATGAGCTCACAAAACAAGGAACACGAAAGGGAGGACGGCGAGGCCTCAAGGTACGTTGAGTGGTGTGTAGCTAACGTCGTGGAAACATAAATATACGGATATCTTTGAAATGCGTATTTTACTACGTTTCTTAATCTGCTGACTGCGTATTGTGATGCGTGTAGTTCTTCAGCTGCATCGTCTTCAGAGTTAACATCAACGTCGCATTCAACAGACACAATGAAGCGAGCAGCTGCCAAGAAATTGATAGAGCGTTATTTTTACCAGTTAACCGATGGCTGTGGTAACACCAACTGTGATAATGAATTTTGTGCGTCGAGTGGGAAAGTATGTAAACATTGTGTGATTTCCTATTGGTTATATGTTACATTGAATTTATTCTGGTTTATTTACGTAACTAACGTGTTAATTTCGTGGTGAACAGGTTAAGTCGTTGACACCAAACCAGGCAGCTGTACAGGCCATTCAGTTGTTCTCTCAGGAAGCACGACTTTGTGATGCACAGCCTACAAAAGTTGCAAGGACACAGCAAACCATGACGACCAAAAATAATGAAAAGGATTCAGTGAAGGGAGATGATGTGACAAAGAATGACTCGTGCATGGGTGCAATAACCCCAACTAAAGTATTTACCATTCTCAATAAATTGGAGACGAATGATTCAGCACACTGTACAGGTAAGGAAGATGGCACAATATAAATTTTCATTTTAGCGTCTAAATGGTTTCTATGTTTCCTGTGTAAAGATATTGACGAAATTTGTTACTGAATAGTTGTGAACAAGGCCTGAATTTATCTTTGCATAACAAATATATGCTGAGACATTCATGAAGCAATGGAAATTGGCATACATTTCATTTTTCTTTCTTAAGCCGTATCAGGAACCTGAAACTATTATTTCGGAACGAGGTTGAGAGGAACAGATGATATTGTTTGAATCAACAAATTATGATTGATTTTGAAGAATGTAGCCTACATTTTCTGTATGGGATTACATACGCTCTGTATAACCACACACACACAGTATTATTGTGTACCTTTTTGAATGAATGAAACTCATGTGTTTACCATTTACCTAACTGATTTAAGCTATAATAGCGTAGACAGCCTCATATTCTGTAGTTAGATGTTCTGCTGTGCTCATCATTATCATTAAATATCACTGTCTCCCGCATATGCGGCCTACTAGAGACAGTGAATGTAAAAATAGATTATTAACTGCCCCCACTCAAGGGGTATAAGCAACCATTCTTTTCTCTCATCAGTGACTGAAATGATAAGAATCCTAAAGAAACATGTGTGGTAGGACACAATACTGTCCCATATGAATTGCAGATTAGATGTAGAACAGTTTTTAGGAGGATGAAATGGCAAGCAGGCGTGAGAAAAATGCTGAAATATCTAACAGAAAACTTCTGTTTTTTGAGTTACTGTAGTTTGGTTCTGAGGATAAGTACTGATTGCAGAGTGATGCAATTGTCATACTCACAAGGAGAGGTCCCCAGCAGTTTGATAGACTTTTTTAAACTGTCTGTACTGTGGTATAGGTTAATGTTCCAGCTATCACACCTGCAGCCATTCACCCTGGTAGGCACTCATTTGTGAGTTATTGTTTAAGAAAATTATGGAGTTTTGTATGGCACTCAATAATAGCAGCATATTGACTGGTTGATGATGTAATGAAATGCAGAAGCTCATGGGTTCAAATCTCGTCACGTATTTTAATTTTTTATTTTTAAATATGTATTGTAGTTAATTTGCTCATTATTTTAATTCAGTTAATTGGATTAAATGTAATTTCTTATTTCTATTCCTATGTCACATCATTTTAATCGTCATATCAGCTTCTTCGTTTGCTCTTTTTCCTCCCTATCATTCATTTTGCACTTGAAATCTTTGTTAATGTGATTTTAATTAATTTTGATTTAATTTCTTTACTTGTCCAACTTTTTTGTCCATGTTATTGCAATCATTATTTCTGTTCCTCATTTTTGTTGAATTTGGTTTTATCTATAATTCCTTCTTTTGTTTAAATCTTCATCTCCGTTATTTTGTCCATAGTGCATTAGGAATTAAGGCTATGTTTTAAATGTTTGTACAGTAATTACCATAAAAAAAACCCTTGTAATGAAAAATGTTTTGACACTGTTGCACAGCCGATGTAAATAGATAATTTCATGTTTTGTTTTTAACCAGTAGATTGTCATTTTCAGAGATTTAAATATTATAATAGATAAATATAATTAAATTCACATTCACAAAAGTTTCAAGTTGAAAAAGATTGACACAAAGAAAAAATGAGAACAGATGAAAAAATTGATAAATTATGATATGACAAAAGAAACAGAAATAAAAAATACATTTAAACCAATTAATTGAATATAAATAATGATCAGTTATTTTGATAAATATTTAAAAATAGAACAGATTTAAGGCACGTGATGAGATTCGAACCAGTAACCTTCAGCATGTGAAGGCCTTACACCATGCGACCACTGTCCATAATTCTTCTTTTTTATAGTATTGAACGTCACATGAAATTACAAATTTTCTTCCCCCTTCGATTACTCTCTAACGAGGGCCCACCATGGTGAATGCCTGCTGGGTGTGATAATCTTAACACACATCACCACATAGGTGGTTTCCAAAAGTTGGTCCCACCACTGGGGCTCTCTCCTTGTCAGTGTGGACTTTAGGCTATGTGGAGCTGGGAATAATTACCAACAACCTGTGGTGTTGTAGTTGATTTAAACCAACTAAACGCATTCTCTGAAAATTATTTCGAGCAGTTAGTTCATGAACCCCTCACGAATAGTAAATGGGTGTGAAAACACACTTGATCTCTTAGCAACAAATAATCCTGAGTTAATAACGAGCATCAAAACAGATTCAGGGATTAGTGAACAGAGGGTTGTCGTAGCAAGATTGTATATTGTAATCCCCAAATCCTCGAAAAATAGGCGAAAAATATACCTATTCAAAAAAGCAGATAAAAATTCGCTTGACGACTTCCTGAAAGAAAATCTCCACTCATTCCAAATGAATAATGTAAGCGTAGACCAGATGTGGCTTGAATTCAAAGAAATAGTATCGGCACCAATTGAGAGATCTATACCAAATAAATTAACAAACGACGGAGGATCATCCTTGGTACACAAAACTGGTTAGAACACTGTTGCAGAAACAATGAAACAAACATGCCAAATATAAACAGACGCAAAATCCCAAAGATTGGCAATCTTTTACAGAAGCTTGAAATTTAGTGCGGACTTCATGCGAGATGCTTATAACAGTTTTATAAATGTTTCCACAGCGAAACTCTGTCTTGAAACCTGTCAGAAAGTCCAAAGAGATTCTGATCGTATGTGAAGTATGTTAGCGGCAAGAAGCAATCAATGCCTTCTCTGTGTGATAGCAATGGAGATACTATCGAAGACAGTGCTGCCAAAGCAGAGTTACTAAACACAGCCTCCCGAAATGCCTTCACAAAAGACGATGAAGTAAATATTCCAGAATTCGAATAGAGAACAGCTGCCAACATGAGTAACGTAGAAGTAAATATCCTCGGAGTAGTGAAGCAACTTAAATCACTTAATAAAAGCAAGTCTTCTGGTCCATACTGTATACTAATTAGGTCCCTTTTGGAGTATGCTGATGCATTAGCTCCATATGTAACAATCATAGACAACCGTTCGCTCGACGAAAGGTCCATACCCAAAGACTGGAAAGTTGCTTAGGTCACACCAATATTCAAGTAAGGTAGTAGGAGTAATCCACTAAATTACAGGCCTATATCATTAACGTCGATATGCAGCAGGATTTTGGAACATATATTGTGTTCAAACATTATGAATTACCTCAAAGAAAATGGTCTATTGACACACAGTCAGCATGGGTTTAGAAAACATCGTTCCTGTGAAACACAACTAGATCTTTATTCACATGAAGTGTTGTGTGCTATTGACAAGGGATTTGAGATCAATTCCGTATTTCTGGATTTCGCGAAGCCTTTTGTCACTGTACCGCACAAGCGGCTTGTAGTGAAATTGCGTGCCTATGGAATTTGTGATTTCCTCCCAGAGAGGTCACAGTTCATAGTAATTGAAGGAAAGTCGTAGAGTAAAACAGAAGTGATTTCTGGCTTTCCCCAAGGTAGTGTTATAGGTCCTTTGCTGTTCCTCATCTACATGAACGATTTGGGAGACAATCTAATTAGCCATCTTCGGTTGTTTGCAGATAGTGCTGTCATTTATCAACTAATAAAGTCATCCTAAGACGAAAACAAACTGCAAAATGATTTAGAAAAGATATCTGAATGGTGCGAAAAGTGGCAGTTGACCCTAAATAACGAAAAGTGTGAGGTCATCCACATGAGTACTGAAAGGAACTCGTTAAATTTCGGTTACACGATAAATCAGTCTTAATCTAAAAGCTATAAATTCAACTAAATACCTAGGTATTACAATTACGGACAACTTAAATTGGAAGGAACACATAGAAAATGTTGTGGGGAAGGCTAACGAAAGACTGCGTTTTATTGGCAGGACACTTAGAAAATGTAACAGATCTACTAAGGAGACTGCCTACACTACGCTTGTCCGTCCTCTTTTTAGAATAGTGCTGCGCAGTGTGCGATCCTTTCCTTATAGGACTGAACCTCAAAGTTTTTATTTCTTCTCCATGGATTTTAATACCCACTCCGAACTTTTCTTTTGTTTCCTTTATTGCTTGCTCAATATACAGATTGAATAACATCGGGGATAGGTTACAAGCCTGTCTCACTTCCTTCCCAACCACTGCTTCCCTTTCATACCCCTCGACTCTTATAACTGCCATCTGGTTTCTGTACAAATTGTAAATAGCCTTTCACTCCCTGTATTTTACCCCTGCCACCTTCAAAATTTGAAAGAGAATATTCCAATCAACATTGTCAAAAGCTTTCTCTAAGTCTACAAATGCTAGAAACGTAGGTTTGCCTTTCCTTAATCTTTCTTCTAAGATTCAGGTTAGGCGTGCGCAGTTGTTCTCCAGTTACATTGCACACGTTTGTAATTCTCCTGCGCATCTGAATTACCGTCTCCTTTTCCCGCCCATGGCAGTTCATCTCCCTCATTGGCAGCCCAGGTCAGGGCTTACAATTGCAGTTCATGTGCGATCCCATTTCTCCAAACTGGAGTCCTTGCCTTTACCACCTATACTTGAGGTTCATTCACGAACACCTCCATTGTATACACCTAGGCCACAGCTTCGCCTGGACCTTTCACATAGCCCTAAGGACTCTTTTAACCCTGTGACTCTCTGCTGTGACTTCCTCTTGGTTCTCGACATGTACTTGGGCCGTGAAGTGGTTTACACCGACGGCTCGATGGCTGATGGTCTCATTGGCTTTGCCTATGTTCGTGGAGGACATATAGAACAGCACTCCTTACCAGATGGCTGCAGTGTTTTCACTGCAGAGCTGGTGGCCATATCTCGTGCTCTTGAGCACATCCGCTCATGCCCAGGTGAGTCATTTCTCCTGTGTAGTGACTCCTTGAGCAGCCTACAAGCTATCGACCAGTGCTACCCCCGTCATCCTTTGATTGCGGTCCAGTCATTCAGTGGTGTTTGTCTGGATCCCAGGTCACGTGGGAATCCCAGGCAACGAACTTTCCGACAGGCTGGTCAAACAGGCTACGTGAAAACCGCTTATGGAGATTGGCTTCTCTGAAACTGACCTGCATTCAGAATTACGCCGCAAGGTTTTGCTGCTTTGAGAGATGAAATGGCATAACCTCAGTACGCACAACAAGCTGTGTGCCATTAGGAAAACTACAAATGTGTGGAAGACCTCCGTGCGCACCTCTCACAGCAGCTCTGTGGTTTTATTTGTGAGGTTGAGTTTTAACATTTTCTCTAAGTTTTAGCACATGTCCTTTGTCCCTGTGTGTCCTCCACCCTAGTGCTTTCAGGGTGGAAGTTTTAGTGTGTTGCAGAGTGGCTGGCTTTTCCTTTTTATCCTCATGGTCAGCCAGCCATGGTAACCTGCTATCTTGTTTTAACACCTTCTACCTGTTTCTTGCATCTTTGTGGTTTTCTTTTCTGCTTTTGTCCGTTTTAGTGTTTGTTGCCCTCCAGTCGTTGTTGTGGTTTTTCCTTTCATTCTGTTTTGTGCTGTAAGTCTCATTGTCTTATTCTCACCCTCGTGGCATTGTTTCCTTCGGAACAAGATACTGATGAATTCGTAATTTAGTCCCTTCTGCCCTCTTTTAAACAAACCAACCAACCGAGGAAGTGGAAGTTACTGGACTGCCTGTCTTGTGGACTTCAGAGGGCTCCATGGGAACGCATCTTGGATATGCTCGACATTTTCATCAGCCATGCTGAGTGACCAGTGGTCTTCCCTTTGCATATGCAACCAACTTCCAAGAATTTTGTATACCATTGTAACTATGACTGTGCCCCCCTGTGGGTTCGGGGGTTAGAATAGGCCCGTGGTATTCCTGCCTGTCGTAAGAGGCGACTAAAAGGAGTCTCAAACTTTTCGGCCTTAATGTGATGGTCCCCTAAGGGGTTTGACCACTAGATTTCAAGATTTTCTGTTAGTGCGTACCATTTGGGGAAGGACGCCTTACGTAGTGCATTCTATATCCATCTTGCCCTAAGATCTGGCACAACCGATATGGTCATGGTGTTGGTCTTACATCGAGCATCCGGCCACGTCAGCTGCAGTGTGTTCCGGGTGGCGTACGTGCCCTCCATTATGCACTTCCATCTTCGCACTCGTGACACATATGGATATTTGACACCCGACATCCAGCACGGTAGCCAGTCCGTTGTGGTGGGGTCGTCATGTACCCTCTTGGTGGTAGCCCCCTGACTACACAGGGATCGCACTGATGATGCCTGAGCTGCTACCTCCCCACGTCTGCCGAGGAGTAGATGCCTATCCCTCTGGGGCATCGGGACTCCCGGCAAAGGCCATCCTGCCAGGTGGTCTTTGCTGCGGCTGGGTGGCGCCCGTGGGGAGAGCCCCTGGTCGGAGTGGGTGGCATCAGGGCGGATGACCCGCAATGAAGCGTGGTACATCATCTCTCGCTGGTGGGCCTCCACCAGCAGTCTCTAAGCGATCGAAGTCTAACCTCAACGGCAAGCAATACAATCGAAGATCATTTCCCTCCCTAGCCACTCCGTGGGAGGAACGCATGGCTAAAGCCAGCAGTGGAGATTGTTCACCCCAGTACCTTGTCTGTACACGGGTTGATAGTGAATCTTTTATGCCAACCAAGCCACAGTTTTTTGTGGAGCATTTAGAGGACAAGTTCGGGGAGGTGGAGAGCTTGTCCAAAATACGCTCTGGGTCAGTTCCCATCAAAACAGCTTCCTCTGCCCAGTCACGGAGGTTGCTCGCTTGTGACAAGTTGGGGGATGTTTCAGTTAGCATCACGCCCCATAAGAGTCTCAACATGGTCCAGGGTATTATATTCCACAGGGATCTTCTTCTGCAGTCCGACGATGAACTGCACGCCAACCTAGAACGACAAGGTGTTCACTTCGTCCGGCGCGTCCATCGGGGTCCAAGGGATAATCAGGTAGCCACCAGTACCTTCATCTTGGCCATTGAGGGTGATGTCTTACCCAAAAAGGTTAAGGTGATGGTTTACCGTTGTGATGTGAAGCCATATATCCCTCCTCCGATGCAGTGTCTTAAATGCTGGAAGCTCGGGCACATGTCATCTCGCTGTACTTCCAGCATCACGTGTCAGGATTGTGGACGTCCTTCGCATCCCAAAACTCCATGTGCCCCGCCTCCTATCTGTGTTAACTGCGGAGAACACCATTCCCCCTGCTCGCCGGACTGTAGGATATTCCAGAAAGAAAGGAAGATAATGGAATATAAGACCCTGGACCGCCTGACCTATCCCGAGGCTAGGCGGAAATATGAGCGGCTCCATCCTGTGGCAATGACGTCAACCTACGCCGCTGCTGCAACGACAGTTCTCCCATCGTCACAAATCGGCTCTAAGATCGGTCAGAATTTACCAGCCCCCTTGCTTGTGGGGGGGCACTTAACAACCTGTTGCTCCTGCTCCATCTACTTCAGGAGCAACACACCCCCCCCCCCTCCCTCCCCCAACAATCGGGGACATCAGTTCCCCCTTCCCAGCCGAAGAAGCGTAAGACTTCTTCGGCTACTCTCGCAAGGAAGGGGTCCCTTGGGGACTTCCCTTCGCAAGTTCCGACCAGCGGCACAGCAGACACCCGCAAGTGGCTCAAACAACCACCAGTCCCTGGTCATAGGGCCTCACGGTCGTCGACCGTCCCTGTGACTGACCCTGTGTAGCCCTCCAAGCCTGCACCACCGAAGGCACAACGAGAGAAACAGAAACAGAAGAAAGTCCCCAAGAATACCGACATTGCGGTGCCACCCGTCCCACCGCTTCCTACAAGCTCTACGTCTAAGGACGAGGTGGAGATTCTGGCGTCCGCTGAGGACCTCGATCTCGCCGGTCCCTCAGACGCCATGGATAGCGCTAGCACCGGTGCTCAATTGGAGGCAGCAGGTGACTCCGCAGTGTAATCTGCCTTCCACATCCCGTCAAGCTTTTCTCAGACATGACCAATACCATCCTCCAGTGGAACTGCAGCGGTTTCTCCCACCATCTAGCTGAGCTCCGCCAACTTATCAGCCTTCACCCTTTCTTCTGCATTGCTCTTCAGGAAACTTGGTTTCCAGCAATGCGAACCCCAGCTCTGTGGGGTGGGTCGGTGGCGACAGGTCGAGGCGCCACCATTGAGCATTTATTGGCACAGCTCGATCTTTCGCTTTTAAATGATGGTTCCTTCACACACTTCAGCGTGGCGCATGGCACGTACTCCGCCATCGACCTTTCGATTTTGCAGCCCTAGCCTCTTACCGTCTGTTGACTGGAGTGTGCATGACGACCTGTGTGGTAGTGACCACTTTCCGATCTTTCTGTCACTGCCACAGCGTCAGTCCTCTGGGCGGCCTTGTAGGTGGGCCATGAATAAGGCTGACTGGGACTTGCTTTCCTCCACTGCTGTTATTGAGCCTCTCTCTAGTGATGACATTGACGTGGTGGTTCAATCGGTCACCACCGGCATCGTTACTGCCGCCGAATCTGCCATTCCCCGTTCTTCTGGGTCCCCTCGGCGGTGGACTGTGCCTTGGTGGTCGCCTGAGATCGCTGAAGCGATTAAAGATCACCGGCGGGCGCTCCAGCATCACAAGCGACATCCCTCCATCAAAAACCTTATCACCTTCAAACAGCTGCGCGCGCGAGCCCGACGCCTTATCCGCCAAAGCAAGTAGGAGTGCTGGGAGCGGTATGTGTCCACCATTGGCCTCCATGTCTCTCCATCACAGGTCTGGGCCAAGATCCGACACCTCTATGGCTATCAGACCCCTGTCAGCGTCCCTGCGCTCTCACTGAATGGAGCAGTTTGTACAGACTCCGACAAAATTGCCAACAGCTTGGCAGAGCATTTTGCTCTGAGTTCCGCTTCTTCCAATTACCCACTGGCCTTCCACCCCATTAAAGAGCGGATGGAATGTCGGAGCCTTTCTTTTCGCATCCACCAATCTGACTCCTACAATGCTCCATACAGTGAGTGGGAATTTCACAGTGCGCTTGCCGCTTGCCCTGATACCGCTCCTGGGCCAGATCGCATCCACTGTCAGATGCTGAAACACCTTTCAGTGGACTGCCAGCGACAGCTCCTCGACCTTTACAACCGCATTTGGGTCGAGGGTGAGTTTCCGTCACAATGGCAAGAAAGTATTGTTATCCCTATTCTGAAACCTGGGAAGAACCCTTTGGAGGTGGACGGCTACCGTCCCATTAGCCTCACCAACGTTCTTTGCAAATTGCTTGAACGGATGGTGAGCCGGCGGTTGAACTGGGTACTGGAGTCAAGGGGCCTCCTGGCTCCATCTCAGGGTGGGATCCGTAAAGGCCGCTCCGCCACCGACAATCTGGTGAGTCTGGAGTCGGCCATCCGTACTGCCTTTGCCTGCCGTCAGCACCTGGTCGCTGTCTTTTTTGACATGAGGAAGGCGTACGATACGACATGACGTCATCACATCCTTTCTACACTTCATGGATGGGATCTTCGGGGCCCTCTGCCGATCTTTATCCGCAATTTTCTGTCGTATCGTACCTTCCGCGTGCAAGTTGCGGCCTCCCATAGTTCCTCCCACGTCCAGGAGAACGGTGTGCCCCAGGGAACTGTTTTAAGTGTCTGCCTGTTTTTAATAGCCATTAACGGGCTTGCTACGGCGGCGGGGAAGTCTGTCTCAGCGTCCCTGTATGCTGACGACTTCTGCCTTTACTACAGCTCTACTGGCATTGCAGCTGTTGAACGTCAGCTACAGGGCGCAATCCGCAAGGTGCAGTCTTGGGCTGTAGCGCATGGTTTTCAGTTTTCGGCTGCCAAGACCTGCGTTACGCATTTCTGCCGGCGCCGAACAGCCCATCCTGAGCCGCAGCTTTATCTTGCCGATGAACTCCTTGCTGTGGTGGAGACCCACAGGTTTTTGGGTGTAGTTTTTGATGCCCGGCTGACTTGGCTGCCTCATATTCGGCAGCTTAAACAGGCGTGTTGGCGGCATCTAAATGCTCTGAGATGCTTGAGCCACGCCCGCTGGGGCACCGACCGATCTAGCCTGTTGCGGCTCTACCAGGCGTTAATCCAGTCCCGTCTGGATTATGGGAGCCTGGCTTATGGCTCAGCATCCCCATCTGCGTTGCGGGTGCTGGACCCGATCCTCCACAGCGGGATACGCCTAGCCACTGGTGCTTTCCGTACCAGCCCTGTGGACAGCATACTAGTGGAGGCAGGTGTCCCTCCCCTGTGGTTACGGCGCCAACGTTTGCTGGCCGCTTATGCTGCCCATGTTTTTAGCTTGCCCGGGCATCCAAACTATCGTCTCCTGTTCCCGCAATCGGTCGTCCATCTGCCAGAACGTCGGCCCCGGTCAGGTTGTACGATCGTGGTCCGCGTCAAAGAGCTTCTCTCCGGGCTTAGGGTTTTCACTGTTCCAACTCCTTTTCGGGCCACTTTGCATACATCCCCATGGTGTGTTCCTCGCCCTTGCCTTTGGCTTGACTTGGCACAGGTCCCGAAGGACTCAGTCCCTCCAGAGGCCTTCCGCTGCCGCTTTTATTCCATCTAGGCCACGTATCAGGGCTCTGGAGTTGTATACACTGACAGTTCGATGGTTGCTGGTCGTGTCGGTTATGCACTAACTCTAGGGGACCATTCCGAACAACGTTCCTTGCCGGACGGCTGCAGCATTTACGCTGCTGAGCTGGTCGCCATCTTTCGTGCCCTAGAGTATATCCGCTCCTGCTCAGGTTGAGTCCTTCGTTACCTGTAGCGATTCCCTGAGCGGTTTACGAGCTCTCGACCAGTGTTTCCCTCGTTCTCGTCTGGTGATGAGTCCCTGCATACTCTTGTCCGTTGCGGCCGCTCTGTGGTCTTTGTGTGGACCCCCGGTCATGTCGGTATCCCGGGCAATGAACATGTTGACCGCCTGGCCAAACAGGCCACCAGTGAACCCACTCTAGACATTGGCCTTCCAGAGACTGATTTGAGAGCGGTCTTACGCCGCAAAGTTATCTTGCTTTGGGACGCTGAATGGCGCGGTCTGGCCACCCCTAACAAACTCCATGCCGTCAAGGAGACGACGACTGTGTGGCACTCCTCCTTGCGAGTCTCTCGCAAGGAGTCTGTCGTCCTCTGCTGACTGCGTATTGGGCACACACGGATGACCCACGGCCACTTATTGCGCCGTGAGGACGCCCCTCTCTGTCGCTGCGGCTCGGCATTGAAAGTGGTCCACATTTTGTTGGACTGTCCACTTTTATCTGTGCTCCGGCAGACGTTTGCGCTGCCTGACACACTCTCTGCCCTTTTAATAGATGACTCTGCCATGGTGGACTTAGTTTTGCATTTTATTTGGGCAGGGGGGTTTTATCGTTTAATCTGAGTGTTCTTTTTTTTTTTATTATTATTTATTCTGGCTTTTAGCCTCTGATTTTAAACTGTTTTAAACTGAGTTTTTAATGTGTTCTTGGTGGTTGGGTTTTCCTCTTTTTTTTTCTCTATGGTCGGCCAACCACCGTTACACTCTGTGTGATTTTAATTTGTTTTGTCTGATCTCTGTCGGAGTATTTCTTGTCCTGTGTCGTCTGACGTCTTTCCTGCTGTTCGTTTTTATTCTCTTTGGGTGGTTTTAATTTTTTGGAAAAGGGGACCGATGACCGTCGCAGTCTGGTCCCTTTAATCCCACAAACCAACCAACCAACTATGATTGTGCAGAGTTGGCTTCTTGCTGAGTCGACGGCAGAGTACACGTTGCATTTCAGCAGTGGTTTCACTTCATGCAAATTCAAACATACACAGGATGATTTCTCTTTTGGTGTAGTTGCCATATTGCTACAAACAAACAACAGCACCCCTGTCTCAAAACTTTGAACCTTCCTCTATCCAGTGACATGTTCGTGTGTTTATCTTTTATAGTTTGTTTATAATAAACAATTAAAATCTGTTCTGGTTCTTGAAGCACCAAGTACTTACCCAAACAAAGTTATTCAAAAGTGAAGTAAGCCAAAATTACATCAAATCCACAAAATTGGTGTTGGAAATTTCATTTGACCTGTGTAATTAGAACGAAGTCGACATCCAAAACTTTTGCTCTGGTATTGAATACATCTAGGACAAAGCCAACAACAGAAAAAAAAGATAGAAAGAGCCTTGCTGGTATAACTATTATCAAAAATCTAATGTTACTGAAATAGCTAGAACAACCTCTTTGATACCCACCAATCTTAATTAATCATTATTGGCTATAGCTAACACATACAACATGCAAACTCAAAAAAATTACATAAATATCGATTTCCATGTAAAACACATGTACCATACTTCTAGAGTAAACAAGTCATAAAACCATACATAACACTGGCCATATTCAACCACCAGACCAGACGACTGGAGGACATGTATCTTTGTCACCAAATCACCCATTGTGTGTGCAATGATGTGATAGTTAATTTCTTTGTCGCAACAAATATAAAGCAAAAATTAACTCTCCAACCATTAACAACATGCCAAACTAACAATGTCAAAGCCAGAAACATATATGTAGCCAGGAACTATTGGTACTATAACTCATTGACAAAGCTCTAAATACACAATTCCAATACAAAGCCTTCAAGTAATATACAATGACTGACAAAGAATTCTACACCATTCCATTCAATGCTAGTGCCACAACGTACTGCAAAACACCACCTTCAAACCCAATCCATTTCAGGCATACCGGCAACGTTCACATAATACAACACAGTTACATCACGGATCAGACTGACATCCAGTACTGGGTGTTTCAGTTGACCTGGGTTAGGGTGGCATATCTCACGTAGTGTAGAGCATAGAGAGCAGAGAATTCAGTTTGCTTCCCTATAGAACCAAGGCTCTCGACATGTACAGTAATGATATAATCCTCAGAAGTATTGACTGATTCTCACAGATCAGGCAGTGACATTCTCTGATATGTCATGCTAGTAGAGGCAGAATGAGAACACAGCCCAGGTAAACAATGCAGAACATGTTACTTAATGAACACAAAAACAAAAAGCTGCTTCATGAGTGAGGTTTTGTTAGGACTGTTCATAGTAAAGTTTTGGTTAGTACTTGATTAACAGAAGTTCATAATTGGGCAGATGACCCCAATAAATGACAAAGCTAAAGTATGAGCTCACTTTGGTGTTGAAAGTTATAACACAGAGTAACGGTAATGCCCAGTACTAAAATCCACTGCAGTCTTCAGTGCAGAGGCCCCTTCCTGGCAATGCCCTAGGTAGTCACTGACGGGTCCATTTTGTAGTGGTGACTGGCAGTAGTGTGGTGTTGGAGATTCTGATGATTTCCTTAAGAAAAACTCTGAGTGATGGACCACTAATGTGGTCAGCACATGGCCCAGAGGACTCATAGGAATGAACTGACCAGGCACAGATTGGCGCCAGCCTAAATACACTTGTAACGCCAGGATACAGCTGGATCTGTTTGTGGCCACCCACAGAACCGAGCAGGTTCACTGGGCCAGGGACCTTTGGTGACGTTCGTGCTGCCACCTGTCAGCCCAGCAGGCATATGAGATCTTCTGGTAGTCTTCAGTGGGTGAAGCCCCTGTGGCTTCACTGTGTAGGCCACTCGCATGATGGTGGTGTGAGAGGGGTTAATGGAACAGCCCACCCATGTTAACACTAGTTCATCCAGATCAAGTCTAATTGGGTTTACTTCTAGGAACAATTATCCTGTTAAATGAATTGCCAGTAAAGTCCAAGTGGTCATATGTATTGCCTTTGTTGTACCAGAAAACACATTTTGTCATGCGCAAAATGAACACTGCGCAACAGAATCAAGCACAGCATTCAACAATAGCTGCTACAGTGCTACTTTGTGTATTGTTGTTTCGTACTTAATGTTAGCTGTAGGTGGGTGCAAGAGATTGGAGGCTGCAAATAATGTTCTGTTGATAACAAACCAAGACAACAGCTTTCACAGCATTCTGGTTTTTCCATCACTGTTGTATTCCAAGTGTTGCTGCCTGCCATTGTTTAAACAGTTTTTCTGGCTGGTGAATGAATAATTCTGTACATTAATTGGCCAATATTGATGTGGCATATGTGATTACTTTTGTTGTGAATACTAAATCCAGTATCAGAACATTTCGATGTTTTTTCATTTGCGTTGTGTGTTTTGTTAACATCAGATATGTTACCTTTGTGATAAATCTGTTTTATTGAAGTTACATCAAGAGAAGTTGGTGTGCAAGTGGAAGTCCACTCTTCAATAACATAAAAAGCTTAAAAGGCAAGCGAGTTCTAAACAGGGAATAAAAAGCTTAGAGGTGTGGAAAAAATATATAGTTGAGCTGTACAGGAAAGGATGTAATGGCAGTATTATGGAAAGAGAGAAGAAAATGGGTTAAGATGAAATAAGGATACAATATTGTGAAAATAATTTATCAAAGTGCTGAAAGACCTAAATCTAAACAGGAAGCCTGGATTAGACACCATTTCTTCACAATTGTTAAAATACTTGGCAGAACCAATCATGACAAAACTCTTCCGTCTGGTATGCATAGTATATGAGACAGGCAAAATTCCCCCAGGTTAGACACCCAGGGGTCTAATGACCTTGGTTAGTTCGTGTGTGGCGCACAAGGGCCCCAAGCTGTTGCTGCCCTTTCTTCCTTACTGGCTGCATTATCTTCCCTGTGCCCCTCCCAGTGTTCACTCCTTCCCCTCTCTTGGCATCCTTGCTTACACCAGTTGGCTATCCTCCTGGTTTCTGCCATCCCTTACAGTTTTATTCTTTTTTTTTTCTGGCATTTTTGGTCTTCGCTTTGGGGTTTCACCTCCATTTCTAAATCTTGTCTCCATATTGCGAGCCAACTGGGGAAGAACACCTACCTTAGTGTGTTTGGTGTGTGACTGTACTGTCTCTTCCATCCGTTCATTGATGCTATTGTCCTTTCAGCACTATATAGCCCGCACAGTAACCAGTCCGTGTGATGGTTTCATTATGTACACTCTCGGTTGAGACTCCCAATGAGACAGGGATCACACTTCTGACACCTTACATGCTACCTTCCCGTGTGTGTCTAGGAGTGGTTGCTTGTTATTCTGGAGTACCAGATCTCCTGGGAACAGCCACTGTTGCAGAAGGCTGGTGCTATGGCTGGTTGGCGCCTGTGGAGAGAACCCCAGACTGGAGTGGTTGGTATAAGGTGGATGCTTTGCATATGAAACATATTAAGTTCCAAAAAACTGTTTGTTCTTCTTCAGCAGTCTTTTTAGTTGGGAATGGATACTTTAATGCTACTTATTATGACCCCGTGGCCTTCTCCTCCCTGGCTACTCCTTGGAAGGTGGGCCAGGATTGCCAGCTTGGATTGAAACCCTCTCCCCACTACCTGGTCTGCACCAGGACTGACTGGGACACTTTCGCTGCCACCAAGGCATTATTTTTCATGGACACTACGGAAAATAAGTTTTGCGAAATGGAGTCAGTGAGATATGGTCAGGTTTGGTGTTGGTCAAAACTTCTTTTGCCACCCAGTCTATCACCACCTTGGTGACATCCTGGTGTCCATTGCTGCTCGCCAGTTTTCGAATATGGTTCAGAATGTCATTTTTCATGGAATCTTTGAAACTGGTAAGGAAGTCCAGGCCAGTCTGGAATGGCAGGGCATCAGTTTTGTTCAGTGTATTCAAAACGGCCATGAGGACAGTCACATTGATACTGACATATTTTTTCTGCCATTTGAGAAGGTCAAGGTTATGGTTTATTATTGTGATATAAAACCGTACATCATGCCACCCATGAGGTGTTCTCAGCATTTGCATTTTGGATCCATGTCTCCTGATTGACAGGGGACCCTCTATGTTGTGAATGTGGATGCCCACACCATGAGGGGGAGCTCTTATGTACCACCACCAGTGTGCATTATATATGATGACCATCACTGTCTATGCTCGTTGGATTGCCTAGTTTGTAAGAAGGAAAAGAAGACATAGGAGTGTAAATCCTAAGATCGTTTATCCTATCTATCCTGAGGCTCAACGTATTTGCCCGGTGTCTGTGACATCCAACTTTGCCTCAGTTATATCCTTTCCCCCCTCTCCTTTCCCTCACCCCTGTGGTTCCCTGACCCTCCCCTCTAGCTCCCCCCCCCCCCCTCCCCGACCCAGCTGGTGAAGTGTCCCCATTCTGCTGCATCTGACATTGAGAGGCTCCTTCCTGCTGAGACCCCTCCACTGGTGTCTCCCAGATTGGAGGCATACTGCCACATGTCGGCTGCACGACCCACAGTCTGTGCGCCCCAAGATCGCCTGATCTCTATCTTGGTGAAGCCTGCTCTCTCTCTCTCTCTCTCTCTCTCTCTCTCTCTCTCTCTCTCTCTCTCTCTGTGTGTGTGTGTGTGTGTGTGTGTGTGTGTGTGTGTGTGTGTGTGTGAGAGAGAGAGAGAGAGAGAGAGAGAGAGAGAGAGAGAGAGAGAAAACTAAGTGCCTGGAAATGGCCCTCTGGTGTCCATATATTGTGTCTGACCTCTTGTTCATGGATGTTGCCCTGTCCTTGTTGATGATGGATGGTGACCCAACGGCATGACTGGGTTTGGGCTGTTCACCTCCCATTTGGATCACTATTCCATGCTTACTCAATGGAGTTGTATCAGATACTGCTATCACCTTCTGGAGTTGCAATCCATTATTTCCTTTTACTCCATGGCTTGTGTCATTCTACAGAAATCTCATTTTACTGATACTCACTCCCCGACCATTCGTGAGTTCTGTGCTTTGTCAGGATCAGGTCAACCCTTTGATGGCATCCAGTGATATTTGCATGTTGATCCTTATGAACATTGTTAGTGCCTTCCTACCACATTGGAAGCATTTGCTGTCCAGATACAGTTGGACTCTGCTGTCACATTTTGCAATCTCTATCTCCCTCCTGACAGACCACGTACCCCATCAGCCCACCCTCACAGGGGGCTCACAGTTCTTTTGTGAGTTTGTGCATGGCACACACAGGGCTCCAAGCTATTGCAGCCATTCTTACTTCCCGGGCTGCATTTCCATCCCTGTGCTTCTCCCTCCCCATTCTTGCTCCTTGCCCGCTGCTCCCTCCTACCCCTCGCTTGATGTTCTTACCAATGTCGACCTCACTACCCACCTTGTTTCTTGTATGTATTGCAGTTTTGTGTCCTTTCCTCTTTCATCATTTGTAGTCCCCTTTAGGAGATGATTGATTCTACATTTTCTGTCTGTAGTGTGAACTGTTTGGGGAAGAATTCCCCCCTTAGTGTCTACTGGGTGGATTCCTCCCTGCCGTAGCCCCCCCCCCCCCCCCCCCTCCATCCCACTAGGTCACCAGTCCATGTGGATTACAACACTGGGATTACACTTCTGACACCTAGCTGCTGCCACCCCATCTTATGCATAGGAGTGGTTGCATGTCGTTCTGGATCCTAATACCTTCCGGCAGCAGCCTTTTCGACGGCCATCTCTTAGATTGGTAATGGATCGTAGATTGCAACTTTTATGACCCTGCAACCTTCCCTTCCATGGCTACACCCTGGGAGGAGGTCTAGGTTGCTGGCTTTGGGTGAAACACTTTCCACACTATCTGGTTTGTACCAGGATGGATGAGAACACATTCAGCATCACAAAGCAGGTTTTTTTTTTTTTTTTTTTGTGGGAAATACTGAAGACAAGTTTGGCAAAGTGGAGTCTCTCAGTAAGAGAACAGTCAGGTTCCTTGATGATCATAGCTGCTTTTGCCACCCGATGTGCAGCTCTGTGCTTGTGATAGTCTTGGCGATGTCCCAGTTCTTATTACACCTCACCAGTTCTTCATTCCGGTCCAGGAAGTGTTTATCATAGGGACTCGTGCTTCAAACTGATGAGGAATTCCAGGCCATGATGGGGAAATCATTTCATGTGCAGAAAAGTCGTAAGGACATCTGCACCTGTAGCTACACCTTTATTATGGCTTTCAAAGGAGATACACTCCTGGAGAAGATAAAGGTCAAGTGTTAATGGTGTCATGTGAAGCCGTACAACCTGCCACACACGAGGTGCTTTCAGTGTGTGCGTTTTGTGCTCATGTTTTCCCAATGTACCGAGGACCGTCTGTGTGGTGACTGTGGACACCCATTCTGTGAGGGAGCCTGTGTTCTGCCACCCATATGTGTTAATTATTGTGACTGTCACTCTCTGTGCTCACCAGATTGCCTGGCTTATAAAAAAGAAAATAAGGTCTGGGAGTGTAAGTTCCTTGATCAGTTATCTTACACTGAGGCTGGTCAAACATACGACTGACTTCACTGTGTGTCCATGACTTCCACTTTTGTCTCTGTTACGTCCTTTTCCCTCCTCCCTCTTCCTTACCCCAGTCCCATCCTGCTCCCCTCCCCTGCTGTTCCCTCACCCTCCCCAACAGGTATGACTCCCCCTCCCGGCTGAAGAAATGCAGCCGTCTTTGGTGCCCACAGAGACGGGGCTCCTTCCTGGGATCCCCCTCCCCCATAGCCTCCAGAGGTGCCATCTCCCACCTTGCAACCTTTTATTTATGGATGCCACGCCGACCCCATCCTTGGTGATAATGGATGGTGATCCGGAAGTGAGATTCCCTCCAACCCACATGCCTCCCATTTGGATACCTACTCTGTCCTTAATCAATGGAATTGTAATGGTTACTATCTTCACCTCCCACAGTTGCAGTCCCTTATTGCCTTTTACTAGGTCATTTCTGTCATTCTACAGGAATCTCATTTTAAAGATGCTTACTCGGTGACCCTTTGTGGGTTCTGTGCTTTCTGTTGGAACTGGGTCAGCCCTTTGTGGGCTTCCAGTGGCGTCTGCACGTTGGTCCTTATAGATGTTGTTTGTACATGGATCCCACTTCATACCCCATTGGAAGCAGTTGCTGTTCATGTCCACTTGGATTCTGCAGTCATGGTTTGCAATCTCTGTCTTCCTTCTGACAGACCACCTGTATCTGCCACCCTCCCTCCCCTCCCAGGGATTGTAATGCCCATCAGCCGTTGTGGGGCAGTGCTTTCTCATCTTGTCAGGGTCATTGACCGCTTGTGCACCATACCAATGCATTCTTAATGATGTTTCCCCTATTCATTTTAGTGTGGCATATTGCACTTTCTCTGCCGTTGATCTTTCACTTCCTTCCCCTCCCATTCATCCTTCCTTACACTGGTCTCCACAAGATGACCTGTGTGGTAGTGACCACCATTTCCTGTTGATTCTCTCATTCCCTTCCCACCTCCCAATGACCAGGTTACCCCAGCGGGCTTCCCATTCATACTGATTGGTCTCTATATAACTCCTAGATTGTTTTTCCACCTTCTTTGTCAGGTTGTATTGATGAAGTCATCCGTGATCTTACTGATAGGGTCATCTGTGCTGCTGGCATTGCTGAGCTTGCTTGACTGGACCCGCTTGCTGACTGACTGTGGTCCCCCAGTTACATTTCTTGGGTCTTCTTTGTGACAACAGGCTTACTTGGTTTCCCCATATCTATCATCTGAAGATTGCCTTTTTCTGTAAACTTTGTTCATCGCTTCCTTACTCACACGTTTTGAGGTGTAAATCATTCAACCCTTCTCCACCTATTCCAGGCATTACTTCTGTCTTGTCTTGACTATGGTTGTCAATTGTATGGATCAGCTGCCTTTTCCATGCTGTTCCTCTTGGACCCAGTTCACTATCATGGTATCCGTTTTGCACTAACCCTGTCGATAGTCATCTGGTTGGCACTGGGATCCCTTCCCTTTTGATTTGGTGGTCCCAGCTCCTGGTTTCCCATGTCATTGCTATCCACTCTTCCCCTGCTCAACCCTCCTATTCTCTTCTTTTTGTGGCTTTGGACAGTCATCCGCCCGCTGCATCCCTCGGTTGGGTTTACTGTTTGAGCTCTGCCTCACTTCTCTCTGCTGAGACTTCCATATTTCCTCCTTGTCCTCTTCCCCACATTCTCTCCTGATCATCCCTCCTTGATTAGTTGCTCAGTGTTGGATCCGGACGGATTTCTTAAGGGATCCAAAAGCCTCTACTGCTCCAACGGTGTTCCATTGTTTGTTCCAATTACTCATGCAGGAGTTTCAAAATGCCATTGGTTTCAAGATGCCATTGTTTTTTGCGCCAAGGCTCTAAATCGGTTCATTATGTGGCACATGCCTTAATGTCTCCTGTTGGCATGGAACACCATCTCTTCTTGCCTGCTACATGTGGGGTGTTTACTGCAGAATTGATGGCAAACTACCGGGCCCTCTGCTTCCTTAAACAGCCCTCACTCAGCTGAGTTTTATTATGTACAGACTGAATAGTGGCCTTCAGGCTGTCGCTCAGTTTCTCCCGCAACTCCTTGGTTTCTGCCATCCATGACTTTCTCACTGATGTTGGTGATGCTGCTTGTTAAGTTGATTTTCTTTGGGTTCCTAGCCATGTAGGTATCCCTACTAATGAGCTAGCTGCTCATCGGGCTGGGGGAAGGGGGGAGGGAGGGGGTGGCTTCCAACTACCCATCTCCATTCTCCATGACCCATCCAGAGGCAGATTTGTGGCTTTACATCAAATCCATTTTTGCTCTATCATGGGGTGATTCTTGGGAGGCTACCCCCTACCCTTCCTGCCGTCTAGAAAAAAACTTTGCGCCATCAGGGAGACTCACACCATAAGGCATTCTTCCCTATCATTCTCTGCCCTCTTCGTATTGGTCATACTAGGTTGACCTGTGGTTTTTTACTCCGCAAGGAGTTGCACTGCCCCCACCCCTACCCCCATTTTGTAGTCGTGAGGCTCCCGTCATGGTGATTCATATTTTGCTGGACTGCCCCTACCTTGTGGACCTTCACATTAAATATGCCCTCCCACATTCCTTGTCTTGGGTGTTAGCAGATGACCCTCGCATGATTATGTCTGCACTCAGTTTTCTTCATGAAAGTGGTTTGTACTCTCAGGTTTAAGTCCTTCAATTTTCCTCTGGAATTTGAGTCCCTCAGTTGGCGTAGATGTTAGTTATAGAGGCGTTGACCTTGCCTTCCCACCAGCCATGTTCTCCCTGCCTTTTTCCCTGCATTTTGTGTGGTCTGTTGTGCAGTTTTGTTTCCTCTTTTCTTTGTCTTCTTCCCCTTGTGTTGTCCCTGTTGTAGCACGATAATTGTATGGTGTGGGTGTCAGGGACGATTCGGTGGCGGTGCTGGTGCCCCACTATGCGTAGCATTTCTGGAGCACCCCTGCTCTCCCCATTTCCACTCATCCCCCTCCTGTCCTTTCCTCTTCTTGCTACCCTACTGTTCCTTTCCCTTCTTTGTTTGCTCATTATCCCCTCCTCTTGACTGGACTGTGCTGTTTGCATTGTTCCTCCCTTGATTCCTCCCTTCTTAAATCATGGGACTGATGACCTCATTGCACCAAACCAACGAGTGTACAAGTAGAATAAAAAATGTTTGAAGATTGGATCACTTTAAAATCTCCCATCACATGATAATTATGGTATGTAACTGTAGAGCACCTTGGTGCATGTGCTGAGAAAGTTTATAGTCCATCACACACAATTCTCATCAGAGTACAAGGGCTGTGAGGAACTGGTACATTCATAACTAGGAGAGTTGACTGTGGTGTTCCATGGATGCGCACCAGGGTTTGTGTAATGTGTGTGTGTGTGTGTGTGTGTGTGTGAAAGCATGTAGCAGATACACCAATGTCCCATGTGGACCAGCTCCTCTAGAACACACAGGTGAGAGCTCACAGTCTGTGCTGTATGCATACTGTGAAGCAGAAGATTTGAATGTGATGCAGTCTTAAAATGTATTTTACATTCAAAGGGTACATCGCAGTTACAGGTCGCATATCAAAACTATCAAACAATGGATACTCCAGATAGGCACATCAACAATGTAGGAAAAGATAGGTTGCTATTTACCATAAAGAAGCAGAGTTAAGTTGCAGACAGGAACAATTAAGATACTTACACAATGCTTTCGGCCACAGCCATCATCGTAAAAAGTCACACACACCCCATTCATACATACAAGAAAGCACACCTTATGCACACGACTGCCAACTCCTGCAGCTCGGGCCAGAATGCATCTATCACGTGGGATGGAAGCAGCAATCTGGAGGGGACTGGAAAGGGGGCGGATGAGATAGTAGTGTACAGGTGTGTGTGTGTGGGGGGGGGGGGGGGGCACTGTTAAGTGACGTGTGCAAGGACTAGAATGCCAACAGGCACAGTGTCAAGAGGTGGGAGATGGAGAAAAAAAGGAGAGGAGCAGAGAATTTTCGGCTGTTATATTGGCAGAGGGCATGAAACAGAGTGTGGGAGAAAAGCATGGGGAGGAGATCTCAGGAAATGGGCGGCAGCAACTGTTGGGCGGAGGGTGTGAGGGCTATGTTAACATGGTTGACACCAGTATAATTAGGGGAGTGGAGAATGTATTGTAAGGATAACCCCCATCTGCGCAGTTCAAAAAAGCTGGTGGTTGAGGGGGTATTATGAAGGCTTGGATAGTGGAGCAGGCATTGAAATCAAGCATATTGTGTTCAGCTGCATGTTGTGCCAAATGGTAATCTACTTTGCTCTTGGTCACAGTGTGACAGTGGCCGTTCATGCTGGTGGATAGCTGGTTGGTAGTCAAATCAATTTCAAAAGCTACATAGTGTGTGCAGCAGAGCTGAAATGTATGAACAAAAATGGTCCTGTTAAATGTATGAACAATAACAGTCCTGTAACACTACTTTGAGGTTCATCTCACACTACTAAAGATTTCTCTTCATTGCAAACGACCCCCTCTCCCTCTTACACACACACACACACACACACACACACACACACACACACACACACACACACACGTGCACGCGGGCCAAGGGTGAGAGCATCTGTGCCACATTCCTATCCCATTATCCTGCTGTCTTTCCCTGTCTCATCCCTTTGCTGAATGTCCCTCCCATCTATCAGCCACAATTTACTGCACACTTCCTAGCTTGTTGCTCCTCTCACCCACCCATCCTACCCGACAAAACTCCCTGTCCCCAGTAAGATAGCAGCACTGGGAAAGTGTATTTATTTTGTACTGTAGTTCTTTGTTATATGTGAAGACTGATTTGAAAACCTTATTCTGAAGAAATTTCAGTTGTTTTATTGTTCTAGAACTCGAAAATAGTAAAACCTGCACGCAGTTCACGTATATGGGGACATGATACTCTTTTGGAAATTTGATGTGAAGTAATCAAAAGGGATGTAAACAGGGACAGGAGAAAATGGTTTTATTTTTTGCCAAATTTGGTGTAATTTTTACCAAATTTGGTGACCCTTTTGTCAAATTTATTGGTAGTTTTTATCAAATTAGGTGTTATTTTTAGCCAAATGCAATGTTACATTTTTGTCAAATTTGTTCTTAAGTTTTTGTCAAATTCAGGGTTTTTTGCCAAATCATGTGTTAGTTTTTCTAATTTTGGTACTGTTTTTGTAGTTACATCAAAGTTCCTTATGTGGGAAATGAACTGTCAGTTTAATGCACAGACTTCAGCCTTGAGATGATTAGAAGTTAAAATGCAGTTGTAACATTGAATAACTATCAGTTACGCCTATTAGTAAACAGTCATCCTCAGATTTATGACGTTTTTATGTGGTAGAATTACAAATTTCCCGATATCTACTAAAAATCTCAGGTCTTTAATTTTTTTGCCAAAAACTGCTAATTTCATGACATTGTGTTTGTGAAATTTTCCTGCCCCTTGGTACAAATAATGGAAGTATTAAAGGTAACAAAACACTGTATAGTTGCATTGTACGATTGGCACACAGAAGCTCAGCAACATTTTCACGCCCGTTTTTATGCCTGTCGACCACTCAATGCAATGATACAGTGAGTGGTTACATTGACACATTCAATTATTGTACTGCAATCGATAGTCATAAAAAGTTTCAATTATCACCACAATTTTTTTTCCCTGGTATATAACTAGTGTTTGGATCGATATGCAGTTAAAACCCACGAAATATGTGCCAAAACTCCTCGAAATATGCAGTTAAAATATTGTCTTACTGCCAGAAAATGCTTTTAAATATGCAGGTAAAATTCTTTAATTATGCATTTCTCTAAGATAATTTTTTTAATTATGCATGTTACTTGGGAAAATTAATGAATAACCATCAAATATTTTCAATAATGGTTATAATTCAATGAAAAAATTAAGTATGACAGAGGTACTTACACGATAAGTTTGCTAAATTCTAAAAATGTTTTGAACTGCCAACATTTTCTCCATATTCTCTACATGAAAATTTTTCCTGTGGCCAGATAATATCATTTTCAATCTTGAAAATGATCGTTCAACATCACATGACTACAGGGAAAAATTTAAGAGCAGTAACGTCAGACAATGTGAAATCTAGATTCTCGGAGCGTTTCTCTCCTTCCAGTAACTGAACGATCTTCTGAATCGTAGGCCAACCAGGATTTCTATGAAGAACTGCATCCAATTATCTTCTAAGTCTCTCACCGATCGGACCTGGCCAACTCTTGCTCTGTGTCCTGAGTCCTTCGACGAGAGCCACTGCCTTAGTAACTTCCATGTTACGAGTCTCGTGTTTCTCAATTAGGTCTGGAAGGCTACCCAAGTGCGCTCGGATGAGAGATAGGCTGTATAACATGCTGGAATTTTCAGGGCATCCTTGGCTTATGTTATGGCTAAATTTTCACTATCTTCAAAGCCCTTTAGGGCCTGGAACAAGAAAGTAGTAATCTAGTGAATATTGGTTTAAAGCTGAAAAATGCTGTACAGAGAAATAAGCTTAATATCGGAATTCTATGTTGTGTTCGTTTTTTTTTTTTTTTTTTTTTTTTTTTTTTTTTTTTTTTTTTCTTATTCAATTTATCCAGAACTACATATGCATTCATACCTCTTCAACTTTCCTGTGGTTGTCTGCATAATAGTCCGAGACTGGTTCAGGTGGCAAAGGACAGTCTGGGTGAGCAGTCTTGAAAGCTTTCACTTGATTTGGTGCCTTGATGAAAACGTTTGCTGAAGATATAAGGCTGTTGAACTCGGGCAATGTGGCTCTGACCTCTTCAGCGACTCAATGGGTGCCGTGAGCCAGACACGTGAGGGGGGAATAATTTTAGAGTAAAACACCTGGAGATACTCTGCGGCCTTCAGCATATATGCAGCACTATCCGTCACAATGGCCAAAACCTTGTTCTCCGTACGTTTCTGATCTTAACTTCTCCATATTACACCTGAAAGAAAATTAAAGGATTTTACAAATTTTTTTATTATTTTATTATTGGCTCAGGACATGATGTAAAAAACTAATTATTGGCTCAGGATATGATGTAAAAAATTGCACTCTTATATTACGTCTAATTTATTTTAAACTATTCAATATTGGTGAAACTTACACAATGCTTCCTGCACAGTGTGTGAAATCGTGGCGTGTGTCGTTCGCTCCACTTCTTTGCACAGTGTGAGGTGTCCTCGTCCAGCCTCTTCAGCAGAGAGTTTTCCAACTATGACTTGCACCATATACCAACCACAAGAATCAGTGGTTTCGTCAACGGATAGCCAGACCGGAGAATCACCAATGTCTTTCCTAATATTGTCCAATGTCTGTAATAGAGAATCTAAATTTAAAAAAAACACAATCATGTGGACATTACATAGGAGAGATACATACGAAAACGAACTATATCCGTTTTAGCACTTACCTATATTTTGACTATTTTATTACGTATCTGTATATTGACCAAAACAATAGTCATTTAGTTCACACACAAAAATTATACTCTTTAAAAATAAACTTACTTTCTTTTTTGCAGTGAACATTTTGAGACAGACTGTCTCCTTCTCAAGTTCGTTCTTCATTTGTCTTTTCCTTTCTTGAAAAAGCTCACTCACTTTAAATTTAGTTTTTTTTACATTCAAGTAATTGTTCATTTTACAAAAATAAACATTCAAACATAATTTAAATTTATTTTTCTTGGTTTTTGTTTAGTTAAACGACTATTATTTTGGCCCATGTATGTATCAAATTATATCCATTGACTTTCATGTACCTACGTTCATAAAAATTACTGAAAGACCTTACCTTTTCATACAATGGGTCTACATAGTGCCATTTGAGTGTTGCCTCGTGAGGAATATCTTTTCCTATGTATTTTTTCAAGAAGGTCCTTAATCCTTCATTCTCCAGCTTATTCAAGGGGATGTTTGCTTTCATTAAAGTCTCGCAAAGATCTTCATTGAACTCATTTTTGTCGTCCATATGCTTCGAAAATGTGGAGATCAGTGGTTGCTGTGAAGTTTTTAACCATGTCTTGGTTACATTGTTCTGGTGCTGAGATGTCTTTTTATGCTGATCCAGTTGAAATTTTTCTCAACCCTGACCTAAAGCGTCAGAGAAGGGAATAAATATCAATAAGTATGTGCAATTGTACAAAAATGAAAGAGAACAGTGTGTACCTGCGAGATAGTCACTCAAAAAAGTGAATTAGGACTACAGATAAGTTTCTAAAAATTGAAACTTCGATCCCCCCCCCCCTCCCCCGCACCACCACCACCAAAATTAAACTTACCTCTTTTTCACATAGTTGGCAGAATATTATTTTTCAGTCCGTTGTGACAGCACAATCGCTCTTGATCCATTTCCTTAAATTATTGGTTTTTGGCCTGGGCATATTTGTAATTTAAAGAAGGTAGCAAAGATTCGATGTGAACAGCACGGAAACACACACAAGAATGATTCATATTCCGAAATGCCAACAGTAACTAGTAGGGCATTGTTGGCTCACAGCAGAGATCAGGTGAGCGACCTGAACACGCATGAACTGCGGGCAACAAATACCGAAGCACGTGTCTACACCAATAATCCATCTTGCATCAATGAACCATCACAAGTCTTTTGCCTCCTTAACCGAGAGACTGCCGCAGTGGAAAAACAAGACTATGTCCCTCTATAAACTGCCCACATTTACCTGAAAGGTTTTTATTCTGATGGGTCGTCCCGTATTATCTCATTTTGGAAATTTGTTGCCTAATACTCTGTGAGGTTCTTGGGTTGTCAGGAAACAAAATGAACCTCAGTACGACCTCTAAATCCCCTCCAAGTATGACAATAATATGCTCAATTGCCAAAAATATGCAAATATATGCATTTTAAATTTGAATTTAAAGTAGCCTAGTACCTCCAAAATATCATAATTCATAAAGGTACAACACTAGGTACAATAAAAAAAATGGTATTCAAAATATGCAAAATCTGAACTCTATATATAACTGCAGTCCTGTTACACACTGAAATTCCTGCAGAATAATACCTTAGTCTGCCACTAAAGGAGACACAAGTAAATAGCACAGCCAGTTGCTGAGATGTACTGTCTGGAAATTGGTTCTTGTCAGCATTGGAAATGGTGCAGATATTTCAGGCCAGTCCAAGTCCGTATTACTTTTTTAGCTGTAGTTGGCCTGACATAGCTGCCACATCTCTGCTGCTGGCAAAAATTAATTACGACATGATTCACTCTTTTATCAGCAGGCTTCAACTTTTGGTTCTCACTCCTGTGGACAAGCTCTGGCTCTGTCGTGCAGGGATTTCAATATGTGCCAGGACTGCAAATATAAACATACAAACAAAGTAAAAATTAATTAAATAACTTTACTTTCTGAGGTTATAACCAAAACTTTGACTACCCCTCACATCCCTTTTGATTTCACATGTAATTTCACTTACCTATGAATTGTGTGAGGCTTCTATTCTCTTCAGAGCCTAATACATTAAATAATTATATTTATAAATGAAATTACTTCAGACATATTTATACATTCATTAATTTATTTGCAGCATGTTCCATTACATTAATGGTAATGCTACATGCATGTATTTTGATTGTGTGTGTGTGTGTGTGTGTGTGTGTGTGTGTGTGTGTGTGTGTGTGTGTGTGTGTTTTAAATATTGTTTGCCACAAACATAAGTGTTTCACATACTACCACTCAAATAATTTGTATATTATATTACAGCTCAGAAGACTGTTCCTTACTTGACAGAAGAAAAATTGATGGAAGTAATTAGAAAGTGTAAGGAGGCAGATTCGTACTCCTTGCTTATTAGGACTCTGGGTGAAGTATACTCCAGTATCCCATCTCTGAGTGCAAGCTTCAGGAAGGAGCATCCAGATTCTCCGATTGATGCTGTGTTAGAGAAAGCACCCAAGAATCTGAAAAACCTGAAGAAGGAAGATGTGCGTATCATGGAGGGAGACATGGACAAGGATGAGGACAGTACAGAAATGTCTTGTGATGTGGAAGGAGCTGAGTGTCAGTCAAGTGAGAGCAAGACTAAGAGTGTGAAGGATGAGGTCTGGATAGACTTTGCTTCATTGCGTCGAACTTATGAGGCACTTTTTGCCCTTCCTGTATCGGCTTTTGAGAGTGCACTGGTGAATGCTCTAGTGTCATTGGCTGGTGACGTGGAACTGGATCTTATGTTCGGTGTACACTCTGATGAAATTTTACATGCCCTTGTTGTGGTATTTGAAATTCCAGAACTGGGAAAGTCAGAGTTCCTTGAGGTTTGTCTGTTTATAATTTAACACACAAATCAAAAAGAGTAAGAGAGAGAAAATATGCAATGATCATTTTAGTTTTCTTGTTGAAGCTGTTTATTCACAGATTTTTGAGTTTGGGATAGAATTAATGTTGTCATGATATATTGTGGCTGTCTCTTTGACTTTGGTCATATTGTGAAACCAGATGACGACTGGTAGAAATCTGTGCTTGGCGTACAAGAAGAAGACAGTGAGGGGACTTTGCAAAACATCATGTAACATGACAACATAAAGTATCTACATCTACATATATACTCCGCTAGCCACCAAGTAGTGTGTGGTGGAGGGCACAATTCGCGCCAAAGTCATATCCGTCCCCCCTCCCCCGCCCCCACCCGCCAATCTGTTCCACTCGCGGGTTGCACGAGGGAAAAATGACTGAACGTCTCACTACGAGCTCTAATTTCCCTTATCTTTGAATGGTGATCATTGCGCGATTTGAAAGTTGGTGGTAATAATATATGCTCTACATCCTCGGTGAAGATCAGATTTCGGAATTTAGTGAGCAGCCTCTTCTGTTTAGCACGTTGTCTATCTAAAAGTGTATCCCATTTCAAAATTTCTGTGAGATTCGTAACGCTCTCACCACGGCTAAATGTACCAGTCACGAATCTTGCTGCTATTCTTTGGACCTTCTCAATCTCTTGAATGAGACCCAACTGGTAAGGGTCCCCATACAGATGACTCTAAGACTGGATGAACTAACATATTGTAAGCAATTTCCTTTGTTGAAGGACTGCACTGCTTTAGGATTCTACCAATAAACTGCAATCTGGAGCTCGCCTTGCCCGTTACTTGTATAATCTGATCATTCGAGATCATTTTGAATAGTCACACCCAGATACCTGACGGATGTTACTGCTTCCAAATCCTGGGCATTTATTTTGTACTCGTACATTAATGTGGATTTTTGCCGTGTTATACACAGTAGGTTACACTTACTAATACTGAGAGATAACTGCCAGTCATTACATCACGCATTTATTTTCTGCAAATCATCATTGATTTGTTCACAAATTTCGTGTGGTACTATTTTCCTGTAGACTACAGCATCATCGGCAAACAATCTAATGCCACTGTCAGTACCATCAATCAGATCGTTTATTTAAATCATAAAGGGCAGCAGATCTATTATGCTGCCCTGGGGCACACCTGAAGTTACGCTTGTTTCTGTTGAATTCACCCCATTCAGGACAGACATACTGCTCTCTGTTTGTTAGAAAACTTCCTATCCAACCACATATGTCATCGGATAGACCGTAAGCGCGCACTTTTTGGAGCAAACGACAGTGCGGAACTGAGTCGAACACCTTTCGAAAGTCGAGAAATATGGCATCAACCTGGGAGCCGGTATGTAGAGCCTGTTATATATCATGCACAAAAAAGGGCCAGCTGTGTATCGCGTGACCGCGGGTTTCTGCAGATGAGCTTCTCAGTCTAGAAATGTCATTATGTCTGAACACAAAATATGTTCCGTGATTCTACAACAAATCAATCTCAGTGAAATTGGTCGGTAATTATGTGCTCCGATTTTCTACTCTTTTTATAGAGTGCTATGACCTGGTCCTTCTTCCAGTAGTTGCAAACTTGAAAAACTGGGGAAATATGCAATGTTGAAGCACAGTTTTTTTAATTTTTTTTATTTATTTTTATTTGTGTGTGTGTGTGTGTGTGTGTGTGTGTGTGTGTGTGTGTGTGTGTGTGTGACTTATTTATTTTTTGGAACTGATTCTGAATTACAAATTACAATATGGAAAGTCGTGGCAGAAAAGTAAGTTAGAATATAGGATAACAACTCACTGCATAGTGGAGACATGGAGTCATTAGCAAGCACATAAAGAAGATTGAAAACTGTATTAGCTTTCAGGCAAATTCTATTTCCTGTTATTATACATGCTTGTGCGCGCGCGCGCGCGCGCGCACACACACACACACACACACACACACACACACACACATTGTATATTCGAGAGCTGTTAGGGAATCTTTCATGACGATGAAGTCTCAGTTTTTTGTTGAGCATTTAGAGGACAAGTTCGGGGAGGTGGAGGGCTTGTCCAAAATGAGATCTGGGTCAGTCTTGATCAAAACAGCATCCTCTGCTCAGTCACAGGAGTTACTCGCTTGTGACAACATGGGGGATGTTTCTGTAACCATCACACCCCATAAGAACTTAAATATGGTCCAGAGTATCATATTTCACACACACCTTCTTTTGCAGTCTGACGATGAGGTGCGCGCCAATTTAGAGCGGTGCACTGTACATTTTGTCTGGCGTGTCCACCGGGGTCTGAAAGTTGCCACCGGTGCCTTCATCTTGGACTTTGAGGGTGATACTTTGCCCAAGAAGGTCAAGATGATAGTCTGCTGGTGTGATGTAAAGCCCTATATCCCTCCCCCGATACGGTGCTTTAAGTGCTGGGAGTTCGGCCATATGTCTTCCCGCTGTACTTCTAGAATCACATGCCGAGATTGCGGATGCCCATCACATCTCAGTACTCCATGTGCCCCGCCTCCCATCTGTGTCAGCTGTGGAGAGCACCATTCACCTTGCTCATCTAACTGCAGGATTCTCCAGAAAGAAAGGAAAATCACGGAGTACAAGACCCTTGACTGACTGACCTACACTGAGGCTAAGAGAAAATTCGAACACCTGCATCCTGTGCATGTGACATTGTTTTACGTCGCCGCTACAACAGTCCTGGCACCATCAGCTCCGCCAACCCAGGTCACCTCTCAGAGCCAGAAGACTACATCTGCCCCGTTGATGGTGGGGGTTGGGGGGCATTTCCATTTCTGTTGCTCCTGCACCATCTACTTCGGGAGCAACAACCTCCCCCCAACCATATGGGATGGCAGCTGGTTGTAGGGCTTCACGCTCATTCTCAGTCTCGGGGACTGAGCCAGTGAAGTCCTCCTGGCCAGGGAAACCCAAGGAGCAGTGAGAGAAATCTAAAAAGTAAACCCCGTAAGACTAAGGAAATTGCGGTGGCACCCACACCACTGCTACCTACAAGCTCTGCGGCTGAGGATGGGGTGGAGATTTTGGTGTCCGCTGAGGACCTAGATCTCACCAGACCCTCAGACACAGTAAATATAGACTGCTCAGGCAATAAATCTGTCGCAGGCAATAAATCGGTGGCAGCAGGTGACTCTGAGGTATAAACTGCCTCATTGAACATTCCATGCCTTCCCAGTCTCACAATGTCATCCTGCAGTGGAATTGCAGTGGATTTTTCCACCGCCTGGCTGAGCTACGGCAACTGTTAAGCTTTACACCTGCTATCTGCATTGCCCTCCAGGAAACCTGTTCCCTGCAATGCGGACCATTGCCCTCCGTGGCTATAACGGATATTACAGGATCTGTAGTGACTATAATAAAGTGTCAGGTGGAGTTTGCGTTTCTGTCCTAAACTTGGTCTGTAGTGAACATGTGCCCCTTCAAACCCCCCTGTCAGATTAAGGACGACTCAGGAAATAACTGTCTGCAATGTATATCTTCCTGCAGATGGTGCAGTACCCCTGAATGTATTAGCTGCACTGATTGATCAACTCCCTAAACCTTTCCTACTTCTGGGAGATTTTAACGCCCATAACCCCTTGTGGGGTGGTACCATGATTACTGGCCGAGGCAGAGATGTCGAAACTTTACTGTCACAATTCAACCTCTGCCTCTTAAATACTGGGGCTGCCACTCGTTTCAATGTGGCTCATGGTAGTTACTCGGCCATTGATTTGTCAATTTGCAGCCCTGTACTTCTCCCATCTATCCACTGGAGAGCACATGACCTTTGTGGTAGTGACCACTTCCCCATCTTCCTGTCACTGCCCCAGCATCAGGCACATGGATGCCTGCCCAGATGGGCTTTGAACAAGGTGGACTGGGGAACTTCCACCTCTGCTGTCATCGCTGAATCTCCCCCACACAGTAACATCGATGTGATGGTTGAGCAGGTGACTAGCACAATTGTCTCTGCGGCAGAAAATGCGAACCCTCGCTCTTTAGGGTGCCCGAGGCGTAAGGCAGTCCCTTGGTGGTCGCTGGAAGTCGCTGAAGCAATTAAGGAGTGTTGGTGAGCTGTACTGTGGCATAAGTGGCACCCTTCCCTGGAGCACCTCATAGCCTTTAAGTGGCTCTGTGCCTGTGTTCACTACCTTATCAAACAACGGAAGGAGGAGTGTTGGGAGAGATACGTCTCCACCATTGGGGGCCACACGTCACCTTCCCAAGTCTGGGCAAAGATCAAACGTCTTTTCGGGTACCAGGCCCCAACAGCTGTCACCGGTGTTACCATAAATGGCGAGTTATGTACTGACATAAAAGTGATTGCCGAGCACTTTGCTCGAGCCTCTGCGTCAGAGAATTACCTCCCAGCCTTTCACACACTCAAACAGTGGCTGGAAGGGAACATTCTCTCATTCACTACATGCTGCAGTGAATCCTGTAACGCCCTATTTACAGAGTGGGAACTCCTCAGTGCCCTTGCACATTGCCCTGACACAGCTCCTGGTCCTGATCACATACACAGCCAGATGATTAAACATTTCTCATCTGACTACAAGCAACACCTTCTCATCATCTTCAACTGGCTCTGGTGCGATGGCATCTTTTCATCGCAATGGTAGGAGAGCACCTTCATTCCGGTGCTCAAACACGGTAAAACCCGCTTGATGTGGATAGCTATCGGCCCGTCAGCCTCACCAATGTTCTTTGTAAGCCGCTGGAATGTATGGTATGTAGGCACTTGGGTTGGGTCCTGGAGTCACGTGGCGTGCTGGCTCCACGTCAGGGCGGCTTCTGCCAGAGTCGCTCTACCACTGATAATCTTGTGTCCATAGTGTCTGCCATCCGAATAGCCTTTTCTAGGCGGCAACACCTGATTGCCATCTTTTTTGACTTACATAAAGCATACGACACAACTTGGCAACATCATATCCTTGCCACATTGTATGAGTGGGGTCTCCTTGGACCACTCCCGATTTTTATCCGAAACTTACTGTTGCTCCATACCTTCCGTGTCCAAGTTGGTGACTCCCATAGTTCTATCCGTATCCAGGAGAATGGAATCCCACAGTGCTCTGTATTGAGTGTGTCTCTATTTTTAGTGGCCATTAACGATCTAGCAGCAGCTGTCGGGCCCTCCATCTCACCTTCTCTGTATGCAGACGACTTCTGCATTTCATACTGCTGCTCTAGTACTGTTGTTGCTGAGTGGTGCCTCCAGGGAGCCATCCACAAGGTGCAGTCATGGGCTCTAGCCCACAGGTTCCAGTTTTCAGCCACAAAGTCATGTGTCATGCAATTCTGTTGGCGGCGTACCGTTCATCCGGAACCCGCAGTTTACCTTAATGACGATCCACTCACTGTAGTGGAGACATACCAGTTCCTAGGACTGGTTTTCGACGCTTGATGGACTTGGCTCCCTCATCTTCGTCAGCTTAAGCAGAAGTGCTGGCAGCACCTCAATGCCCTCCATTGCCTGAGCAACACCAATTGGGGTGCAGATTGCTGTACGCTGCTGCAACTCTACAGAGCCCTTGTCAGTCCCGAATTGACTATGGGAGTGTGGTTTATGGTTCGCCAGCACCTTCAGCATTGCATTTACTCGACCCTGTGCACCACTGTGGGGTTCGATTAGCGACAGGAGCTTTTAGGATGAGTCTGGTGACCAGCGTACTGGTCGAGGCTGGTCTCCCTCCACCGCATATCAGACATGTGCAACTGCTTACCAGTTGTGCAGCACACATTCATAGTTTCCCTGAGCATCCGAATTACCGTCTCCTTTTCCCGCCCGTGGCAGTCCATCTCCCGCATCGGTGGCCCAGTGTCGTCTGGACCTTTTGCATGGCCCTAAGGACTCGTTAACCCGCCACTCTCCGCTGTCACTTCCTCTCGATTCTTGACGTGTTTCAGGGCTCTGAAGTGGTTTACACCGACTGCTCAATTGCTGATGGTCACATAGGCTTCGCATACGTTCATGGTGGACATATTGAGCAGCACTCCTTGCCAGTTGGCTGCAGTGTTTTCACTGCAGAGCTGGCGGCCATATCTCGTGCTCTTGAGTACATCCACTCGTGCCCTGGTGAGTCATTTCTCCTGTGTACTGATTCATTGAGCAGCCTACAAGCTATTGACCAATGCTATCCTCACCAACCTCTGGTAGTGTCCATTCAGAAGTCCATCTATGCCCTGGAATAGTCCCGCCGTTCCGTGGTGTTTGTGTGGATCCCAGGACACATCAGAATCCCCGGCAACGAATTTGCCGACAGGCTGGCCAAACAGGGGACGCGGTAACCGCTTCCGGAGATAGGCATCTCCGAAGCTGACCTACATTCTGTCTTACCCCTCAGGGTTTTCCAGCTCTGGGAGACGGAATGGCATAACAGCACGCACAACAAACTGAATGTCATAAGGAGACTGACTGTGTGGAAGTCTTCCATGCAGGCCTCTCACAGGGAATCAGCTGTCCTCTGCCAGCTCTGCATTGGCCATATGTGGCTAACGCATGGTTACCTACTGTGTCGCAAGGACCCACCTCAGTGTTGCTGTGGCTCCCAAATGACAGTCATCCACCTCTTGCTGGACTGCCCACTTTCAGCCACTCTGCGGCAGACTTTTAACTTTCCCAGGACCCTGCCTTCGGTGTTGACAATGCCTCCTCTGCAGCTTTAGTTTTACATTTTATCCGTGAGAATGGGTTTTATACTTCTATGTAGGTTTTAGCGCATGTCCTTTGTCCCTCTGTGTCCTCCAGCCTTGCAGAGTGGCTGGCTTTCCCTTTTTATTCTCGCGGTTGGCCAGCCACTGTAATCTGCGTGCATGTTTTGCTCTCTTCTGTTTCTAGTGTCTCTCTGTTTTCTTGTCCTCTTTTGTTCCTTTTAGTGTTTGTTGCCTTCCCTTCGTCTTTGTGGCTTTCCCTTTCTTTCCGTTTTGTGTTATATGTTTCGTCCGTTTTATTGTCACACTTGTGGCATTGTTTTATTAGGAACAAGGGACTGATGACCTTGTTGTTTGGTCCCTTCTCCCACCTTTAAACCAACGAACCAAACAAAGTCTACCACCTGCTTTACCCATGACTGAACCGATGTGATCATTCCGTTTCATATCCTTGCAAAGTGTTAGACCCAGTTACTGGTATTTACAATTTCCTGCCTTGTATCCGTTACTGATTTTGCACTAGAATGTAAAACTCCATTCTGAACCTTAGTCTGTATGAAAATTTGCCTGTAGTATTCTGATTGTGAATTGCAGAGTTGATTATAAATTTACTCCTGTTTTACCCACAGATCACAAATACCACTAGGGAGTGAATATATACACTATTGTTTGGAAAAAGTGAAATGAAATGCCAAAGCTGGGAGATTTGTTCTCAGTGAAATCGTGCCACTGATTAGGGACAAACACTACACAAATGGTTAGCATTAAAGACTTGTACATGCACTGTGAGAGTGGAAATTCAGTACAGAGTAGCAGCACCACCACATACTGCAATTAGAGCCACTAGACAGCATGGCATGGAATAAATGGCACCTGAATATGCCACTGAAGAATACACTGCCATGCTGTTGGAAGGCGTGTCCACAAAGCATCAGTTGTTGTTGCAGGAGGACCTGAACATACAAGTTGCCGACCAGCCAAATTCCATGTCATTCTATGGGTGACACACAAGGCAAAAAGGCACACCAGGGAAGCAGTAGTACCCATCGAAGGAGGCTTGCACATTCCTTGCTACATTGGGTCGGTATTGTTCTCCTGAAATATACCAAGTAGAACGTTCTGCAGTAGGGACAACTCCGTGGGCTGTACAACCTCCCTAATGTAGTGGTAGCTGTTCAGATTACCCCTGAGACATAAGATGCAAGACTGTGTGTTACAGGCGGTGATGCTACAAACTATCACACTCGGCATTTGTACTCTATGCCAGTGAACAATAAAGTCTGCCCGATTTTGTTCACAGTGGCAGCATTGAAGTCGTATTCAGTCATCTCTGTAGGACAGATTGAAGTAGCAGGTCTTGTCCGAAAACACTACATTTTGCCAGTCAGCATGCCAGTGTCTGTGTTCATGTGCCCATATCAGTCTGCAGTGTTGGTAGGATCTAGTCAGTGGAAGTCAACACAAATGCATGCGTGCCACCAGTCCAGCCCACAAAAGACGGTGTCTGTCTACACAGACTTGTCCACACCTGTTGCGGTGCTCCAATGTTATGTCAACACTGTGAATTAAGCTGTTCTGTCTGTTATGACCAATCAAACAAGATGGCTGTTATCTCACGCTGTGGTCACATTGTGTTGACCAGTACCCTGTCATTACTGTGTATGACTCTCTTCTCTCCATTGGTTCCATGTCGGGCATTCTGTGTAAGCAGAAGTCCTGTGGGTGTTTGCAGATGATGCTGTGGTATATGGGAAGGTGTCATCTTTGAGTGACTGTAGGAGAATATAAAATGACTTAGACAAAATTTCTAGTTGGCGTGACAAACTGCAGCTAACTCTAAATGTATAAAAATGTTAGTTAATGCAGAGCTGTGCGGTTCTAGGTGCTACAGTCTGGAACCGCGTGACCGCTACGGTCGCAGGTTCGAATCCTGCCTCGGGCGTGGATGTGTGTGATGTCCTTAGGTTAGTTAGGTTTAAGTAGTTCTAAGTTCTAGGGGACTGATGACCACAGCATTTAAGTCCGATAGTGCTCAGAGCCATTTGAACCATTTTTAGTTAATGCAGATCAGTAGTAAAAACAAACCCATGATGTTAGAGGTTTTGTATGTCCATTGTTCTGATTGAAGGTTTGAGACTTGTGTAATAAAATGGAACACATAGTCGTCCTTATTTATTATGTGGCTGCCAGTTCGTTGTTTCAGTACATCGTCTTCAGGCCTCAACTAAAGCTGAGAGGGTTAACTCTAATTGAATAAACAATTCCATCAGTGTTTGTAGACATTTGAAACATTCACCTCAGGATCACCACAAACCAGATCAAGTTCACGCCAGCCTTTTGCAAACAGGTTGCTGCTCTAGTATGTCCCAATGGCACCCTTTTACCTGACTTGCCTAAAAACAGCTGGACCTCGCATACGTCCATGTCATTCTAGAAAACTAAAGTCAGGCATTTCTTGGCCCGTTCCCTTTGGCAGAGATACAGCTCTGCTGTTGGTATTCACACACACATTTTCCCATCTTCAGTCTGTCCCATCCCACTTGGCGGTGGCGGCGGCAGTGGCGGTGGCGGATGGTGTAACACTGAACGGTGCCAGTGGGAAGAGCCCATGATCGGAATAGATGGCAGCAGGGTGGACTTTCCCTCATGAAATGTTTTAAATTACACCAGAACAGTGGCCTTTCTAATCCAGCTCTCTCTTCAGACAGGAATCAGAACTCCAATGTGGACAGCTACAACCATACTTCTTTCCACAAGCTGGCTACCCCTTGGGAAGAGGGACAAGCCAGATATCTAGGAGTGAAACAAGTTATACAACATTTAGTATGTAGCCTGACTGATGGGGAATTGTTTCATTGCGACAAAGCCATTGTTGTTTGTGGAAGAGAAGTTGAGCAATTAGGAAAAATTTGCAGTGGATTGCAATTGATTAAAACCTCTTCTGCTGCACAGTATACAGCTCTTCATGCATGTGAACATGTGTGTGACCTACCAGTGGCCATTGTCACACATAAGACTTTGAATACGACAAAAGAAATCACCTTCCACTGAGACCTTATGCTCCAAACAGACGAGCAGCTACGAGCCAATCTTGAGTTTGAGGCATACATTTTGTCAGATGCACCCAAAAAGGTCCCAGTGATAATATAATAGATACAGACACCTTTATCATAACCTTTGAGAGGAATATCCTCCCAGAAAAAGTTAGTCATGATGTAGAACTGTAACATGAAACTTTAGGTCCCACCACCTATGAGGTGCTTTCGATGCTTGGGCGTTGGTCGTATGTTGTCCCGCTGCTCAACAGACCTAAATTTTAATAACTTTGGACAATGACTCCATGGAGGTAGCCATAGTGAACAATGGCCTCCACATTCACTGGTTTGTTCAGCCTTCAAGAAAGAAAAGAAAATACAGGAATATAAATCTAGTGCCCACTTGACATATAATGAAGCACGTAAAATTATGATTGGTTGTATGAATGACTAAATCTCTTGATACAGTGTTCAATTTCTTCGAAATCACTTGCGCCCCCCCCCCCCCCCCACACACACACACACACACACACACACACACACCACCTCTTTTGTGGTTCCTATGGTACTGTCTTCAGTTCAGGAACGCAGCCAAAGGAGCAACTTCCTCCTCAGATGTCTACTGGTGACAGGGCTCCCTCTCGAGACTGTTCTTCCCAGAAAACCACAGATCAAAGGCCCAACACCAGCTGATGACTGGCTCTGGTCCCAGAGCTGCCCGCTCTTCCTCCATAGGCCCTCACAAAAATCTCAGCTACCAAATGCTGTGGAGGAGGAGAATTAGGACAAGGCTACTGTGGTGACCTTGGAGTTGCCAGATCCCCCTATGTCATTGGATTCTGAACCAGTGCTCATTGATGTGGTTCACTGCCATCAGTGACAGGCATGATCAGTCCTGAAACTTCCTGGCAGATTAAAACTGTGTGCCGGACCAAGACTTGAACTCGGGACCTTTGCCTTTCGCGGGCAAGTGCTCTACCGGCTGAGTTACCCAAGCATGACTCACGCCCCATCCTCACAGCTTTAATCCCGCCAGTACCTCGTCTCCTACCTTCCATACTTCACAGAAGCTCTCCTGCGAACCACTTGCCCGCGGAAGGCTAAGGTCCCGAGTTCGAGTCTCGGTCCAGCACACAGTTTTAATCTGCCAGGAAGTTTCATATGAGCGCACACTCTGCTGTAGAGTGAAAATTTCATTCTATGATCAGTCCTCCTGGCCCCTTCCTACCTAACCTCTACATCCATAATGTGATCATTCAGTGGAATTGTAATGGGTATTACCATCACTTGCCTGAACAACAACACTTTATTTCCTCCTCTTCTGCAATGTGTATTTCTCTACAAAAACACACTTACCTGATGACTATCCACAGCATTCCGTGATTATTGTGAATTCTGTCAGAACTGTGCTGCCCCAGAGGGCATATTACTTGGGGATTTCAGTGCACATCACACTGCGGGTGAGTACCACTTTGTCTGGTAGAAGCCTTCTGTTTGACCAGCTTCCTATCGACCGTGATCTGTACCTCCTCAGTGCCACCCGTGCCACCTTCTCAGGTATGGATTTCATTATCTTTTCCACCCATCTCATGGTTTCACTGCATTGGTCGCTATATATCATCTTTGAGACAAGGATCACTTACTGGTGATCCCTCATTTTCTTGCCACTGTATGAAGGTCCAGTTGCTACATAGGATGCTTCAAAGAGACAACTGGTAGTTATATGCCTCTTTTGTCATCTTGCCCCCTCTCTGTCTGATTCCATCTATGAGGTTGTGTGAGACTTCTACAATGCCATATCACCTGTGCCACTGGGGCTGCTATTCCCCTTTGCACAGGCCGCTTCCACAGCTGGCTGGTGCCATGGTGGATGAAAGACATTGCAGTAGCTGATTAGGATCACTGAAGAGCCCTTTAGTGTTTCAAGTGACAATGTTCACAGACCAACTGCATCACTTTTAAGCGACTGTGTACCGATGCTCATTGTTTAATTAATTGCTGTAAGATGGAATGCTGGGAACATGAAGTCTCCTCCCTGGGAATATTTACCTCTTCATCCCAGGTGTAGGCCAAGTTCTATAGTCTTCTGCACCACAAACAATCAACAACTTTCACAGGTCTTGTCCTTCAGGATGGCCTTTTTATCAATGTGTCAGTTCTTGCTGAATGCCTTATAACACACTTTGTGACAGAATCTTCATCCTGTTCTTCTCCATCTGCCTTTCTGCTAATTAAATAACAAGTTGAGAATGTTCCCTAATATAATGAGCCATTCCCACATTGTAATTATGGAGCCTTACACACAGTAGTCCTTGTTGTGGTGGAATGTCCACTTTTTCTGGACCTCCATGCTAAGCAAGGCCTCAGAGTCCTTGTCTCAAACACTGGCAAATGATTCACAAATGATTTAAATGGGAAATTGTTCTCCATTTTCTCTATGAAATTGGTTTTTATTTTTCAATAGGTTTTGTGCTACCTTCAGGGCAGGGACACTGCCTGCTGGGTCTGAGGGATGTGTGATCCTATCTCCCTGACCACCTCACTCTTTCCTCCATCTCTTAGTTCTCTTGTAATTGCTTTTAGATGTGGTTTGTCTCCTTTATTGCCACACCGCTTTCTCTGTTTTACAGGTAGTTGTTTGGATAGTGGGTGTTCTTTAATGCCTTGATTACTCTGGAGCAGGGGCCAAACGGCTGTAGTTGGACCGATCTCCTGTTGTATGTAGAGTCCAGGGGGGCACTCATATGCTGCTTAACTATTTCTTTCCTCCTCTTTATATGGTCGATGGTCCAACTGATTCCCATTACATTATTATTACTGTTCTAAATATGTCAACTTGACATTCTTTGCTCTGTTACTATCGTCACCCTTAATCAGTTGTCAGAGGTCAGACATGAGGTAGAGTTTTTTTCACTGTTGGATGAGGCCTAGGAGTCCCCTCATCTACTCTGACCTACGTACAAGCCCGATCCATACTTATCTCCATAAATTCTTTCTCAGCTTTGGCGTCATTGCCCTCAAGACCTCGATGTTACCGATCGTATGTACCTTCATCATACTTCACAGATGTCACTAATTCTGGATTAACTATCCCAGATCGTGGAATTGAAGACATTGCTGTTTAGTCGTTTAGTCCCTTAACCCCCCCCCCCCCCCCCCCAAGCAACAAACCATCATAATGTTTGTGGCAACAAGTCTGTAGATTGGTGTAACTGTGCAAGTAAACATTTGACCCACATAATGCCTGATATACCCTTGATATTCAAATGAGGATGTACTCTTCCTACCAACTAAAGCACATTCCATCTCTGCTTATGTTTCCACAGCTTCATAATTCAAAGGGAATGCCATCAGGGGGAAATGGAGAGCCCACTGACATTATAATGGTTGACTACTCAGCCCCTGCCAGTTATTCCTCTCGTTCCTACAGTTTGGTTGATTGTGCCCAACCACACCATTCATTCAACATGGTTGTTGGTGACACTGCCTCTGCCTTTGTACCCAAACATCCACATCTATTACGTTTTATGTCTATAGAGAAAACATATCCTTTTTCTTGTGCTCTTGTTGCAGCATCTCTCCTCAAGCTTTGTAGCTATCCTAATGGTGACCCTTTCAGGGTTCATGCCCATACCCGCCTTGTCATATCAGGTGGCAGCCCCAATTGGAAAGGCACGTAGCACCCAGTGCTCCTCCTCTTGGAGGATAATTTTTGTCAATTTGTCATTCTCCATTATCTCATACATAGTTACACTGGCCTTTCTGATTCTAATTTACAAAACTCTCTACTGTCTCATTATTCCTCTGTGACACTTCGCTCAGCTGCTCCCAAAAGAATCTTGTGCTATTCTGTTTCGTATAGCACTGTCAGAGACCTTTCCTTAGCTTCTTGAATTAAAGTGCATTTCTCAACCCATCATGGTACCTAACAAATGCTTTTGCTTCCCCTGTCAAACATTACTGAGTCATTTGTAATAATTGCCCACCCATCCAGTACTCCAGCCTCCAGTCTAGCAGCTGCCATCAAGCCATCTGTATATGATCACACACTAGGGAGCACTATTTGCAGCCAGTGAGGTGCATACAGTGCAACATATTAGATCACAATGCACCGTGTACCTAGTCATTACCAGTGAAGTTATATGCAGGCCATCACTATGGCTGTAGTGCCAGGCAGTGTACAACTCTGCTGTGGCAAAGTCCTCCAGGATGTTTGCTGAAGACAGTGGGTGTGAAGGCACTGATGCAAGTTAGCTGCCTGTGGCCACGGGCAGCGTTTGGTGATGCTAGCGACTGTAGAGAACTGCTGACTCAGATACACGTGCTGGTGCTTGGATGCCATATGGATGCTGCTTCATAGCTCAGGGCAGGACACATGGAATGTGTGGAACCCTGCTGTGGACCATGTGGAGGAAGACAGCCCTCAGCAGTAGTGTCTGTCCATGCAAGCAGAGGCAGACAGCAACAGTATGCTCACACAGGTGAAGGTGGTTGGGTGGCTGCACTGCTCTGGTCTTGAATGACTGCTCCCTGGGGCAGAAGGCCAGCAGTGCCTGGAAGTAGACCTGGGAGATGGTGTTCTGGGTGGAAGGTGTTAAGTCCACAGCATCAGAGTCAGTCAGCAGTAGGCCTACTGGTAGTGGAGGCCAAGTCTTCTGGTGGCAGCTTGTAGAACCATGTTGCATCACAGACTAATGTAGACCTCTCCTTGTAGGTGGTAGCTGTTAGACTGCATACATCCGTCAAAAAACAGTGTTTGACATAACAGTGTGTGATCAGTCTGGACTCACCGACCCTCATGGCCTTTTGCTATAGCCATGGCAATGTCACTATTTTAGTCAGCTGTGCCAAAAAAAAATAGCGGTGATGCTACATCTTGTACCATTCATTGCCATATGCCCAACTGCTCCTACACTTCTTTCTCTTTGTTTCCCCAAGTCATGTATAACCTTCACTAATTCTGGTTCATCTTTGGTAATTATTATCCATCACAACAATGATCAGTGGTGAAAATACACTTGCCTGCATCAAGCCATTCATTTATTTCATCCAATCTGATCTGTCCTTCGCCCTCTGACACACAGCTCACATTCTATTTGTATATTTCTCCTATCCTCCTCATAGTCTGCTATTCTCCTCCTCTGTTCTCCATGGACTTCCATTCCTTTTTCTCTACATTAGAATAATATGCTTTTTCACTGTCCACCAAGGCCATAAGTTGATCTACTCAGTATTTATAGTGGTGTTGGTGTATCGATCATATGGTGAAATTTATATCTCCTGTGGACCTTCCTATTCTGAACCCATGTTCTTCTTTCAGCTTTCCATCAGTTTTTTGTCAGATTTTTTGTTTTCAAATCTCTCAAAGATCATTGCACAGTGGCTCATTAATATGATTCCCTGATAGTTTTAATGCTCTTTTCTACATTTTTTAATATCTTTCTTAAAGTTTGAGACAATTATTGTCTTCTTCCAGTCTTCTGGGTCATCCCCTCTTTTCACACAATTTTCATAAGTCAATAGACACATTGTATCACAACATCCGCTGTTCACACCACCTGTACACACAGCTCACCCAAGTGTAGTACTTTGCCTCCTCTCATAGATCACAGTGCTTCTCCCTGTCAAGTCCTCTTTTGTTTGAATTTCTTCTTCTCCTGCCTCAATTTCTTCCTCGTTACCTAGGTCTCCATTTTGGTTCTGGAGTTCTTCAAAATACTCCCTCCCTATGATCTTACGTTCCTCCTTATTTTCTATCTCTTGGGCACTTTTATTCACCATTTGAATATAGTCCATCATATCATTGCATCTTTTACTTTTAACCATTCCATACAGGACCTTTGATGAATCTTTGCTGTCCTTTTTGCCACCATTGCAGTCCACTCTTCCATCCATCTTCTTTTCTCCTTTGCCACAACTCTTTTTGTGTTAGTTTTTTTTTTTATGGTACTCTTCTGTCTCAACTGTTGACTGTCCTGTTCTGGATCCATACGCTAAAAGATCTATACTTCTGCAAACTCTTTCATTTCTTCATTACACCATGGTGTTTCCGTCTCTTTTTGTTGCGTGTCCATCCACATATGCTTCCGGTGCACTTAGTCCATCTTAAGTCTATTTCACACCTCTGTCACAGTTTTTGGTTCATCTATTGGGAGATTTTCCTTCGCTGTTGTGAGATACTCTACCCTGCTTTCTTGTTCTTTCAGCTTTACCCTGCTTTCTTCTTCTTTCAGCTTCCATATCCTTATACACCTATCCTGGTTTTCTGTTGGAAGGTGAAAGACTATTGGATTTCCACTGAAGGAAAGGTTTGTTGAACATGACTTCCTGGTTCAAGAAAATGGAGAGCCCCAAGATTGCCTGCTACAGTATTGACTTGAGTATAAAGTCGATAGTTGACTATATCCTCTGCAGTAGTGAAATGTGTAGGAACATTACGGATATCAAGGTAGTACCATAAGAGTTCTTGGATTATGACCATTGACTATGAGCAACAAAGCTGAGACACACTAAGGATAAAAAAAGAGACTGAAAACATACAGTAATGTGGTGCTAACAAGTATGTGTCTTGGTGCATTTATTCAATTTCCGTGATGGCAGGTGATCTGTTATGCTTAGTACATCTGTAGGAATGCCGGTCGTAGTGGCCGAGCGGTTCTAGGCGCTACAGTCTGGAACCGCGCATCCGCTACGGTCGCAGGTTCGAATCCTGCCTCGGGCATGGATGTGTGTGATGTCCTTAGGTTAGTTAGGTTTAAGTAGTTCTAAGTTCTAGGGGACTGATGACCTCAGAAGTTAAGTCCCATAGTGCTCAGAGCCATTTGAGCCATCTGTAGGAATACCCTTAGATTTGTCAGTTTGCTGTAATGATGTGAGGAGCTTATCTTTCTTATTTTATGAGCTTCTTGCGTGTTTATCTAAAAATCCAAATGTATTGTACTTTCGAAGATGCCATTTTTTGTTTCTTCATTGAGTGTCATAACTGTGTGTAGTTATTGGGGAGCTTGGTCTTTCGATAACATTTACAGTAAAATGGTGTAGTGAAAATACTGTAAATCATAGGGATTGGACTGATAAAGGCTCTGGTTACGCTGAATGCTTCTGCAGGCACATACATTTTATAGTTTTTCGGTGTTTCCTGTACCAAACATAAATTGTTTAACAGAGGAAGAGAGATAATACTGATCAATTTAAAATAAAACTCAAAGCAGTTTTGATTGATAATCTGAATATTTACCATTAGGTGTGGACATCTGTGTGTGTGTGTGTGTGTGTGTGAACCATAAAGAAGTTACAAGTGAAGTGGAAGAAAACTTATAGTATAACAGTGCTAAGAGCAGAAATAAAATTCTGTCTTTGGATGCAAGAAAGTACAATCTTGATGACATATTTAGTTGACTGGATAGATGGCACTCACCCACTCAAAAAAACTTTGAAATTTCAACACAAATAAGAATAATACTGGATAAATACCAGAGTTGACACTTGTTTTCTGATTAGAGAAGAATAATGTTGTTCAGAAGGCAGAATCATTTGAATCAGTTAAAAAAAATAAATAAAAATGAAAAATAAATAAATCTGTATGAGCATTATACCTGTACCTGGTTGAATGCTCCACAGTTTCTACAGTTTTGAACTAAGAAGTCAATAAACAGATTGTAACAGGAAAAGGTCTCTCTTTTCTCAGGAAAAGTATACATGTTGATGTAACTGTCTTGGAACTTGTATCTGTATGGCTGAAGGTGTGAGAGGATAATCTGTGCTGTGCTTCAAAAGCAGACAAAGCAACTGTAAATATTTGACTGTTGTGAATGTTCATCACAGCTTCATGCCTCTGTGATGTGGTTTGAATGAGATAATAGATTCTGGACCACTATTCACGAAGAGCATTTCTCAGCTTAGGAACAGTCGTGGGATGTACTGTGCTAACTGAAGTACATCCTTCCAAGTGAATCGCAAACAGTTTCAACAGGATTAACATTGGGAAGAGCATCTAGCCAGGGTGTTTTATTGATACCAACACCTACCAGTATGCCATTCTAGATTAGTCCAGATACAAAAGTTGCCAGTGTGTATCATAACAGAAGGTTGGAGTATTTCGTCCACGTACTGTCAAGCTGCCAAAGAATTGTATCATATGGTTGGGAGATCTGTATGGCCACCAATTGAGACCAGCATACTTTTCTTGTGAAAAGAGAGGCCTTTTAGTGCATATTTGGGGAGTTTTTGTTAAGTGCCAGCTGTTGGTGTATAGTTAAACGAGGCACTCACTAAACTACACAGGCCAATGAAAAATTTTTAAAAAACTTTTTTACTTTTATAGCCGATCTTTATAGATTTTTATGAGCTGAATCCAAATCCAACCTTAGTTTTTTATATCACCCATAGTTTTTGAGCAATATACGTTTTATTATATAGTATAAAAATCCTGTGCTATACAGAAAATGGGGAAATTAATTAAACGCTTTGTTACAACATAAGCATAGTTTGTATTTACAGTAAGCTACTTAAAACAATGATATGTGTTAATAGTGATTTCACTTGTCAGCTGGAATTGGTTTGTATTTTCTTTCTCTTTTGTCTTTAAAGCTTCTTATGTAGCTTTTTCTACGGTGAGTCACTTGCTGAACTTCTCGGTAAAGTGACCAACAATAGTCCCCCGTCATGTTGGTGTTCCAGCGGCCTTGGTAGCGTTTTTCCAACACTTTAATGTCCTGGTGAAAATGCTCTCCTTGCTCCTCACTAACATCTACCATATTGTCTGGGAAATAATCAAGGTGACTGTTCAAAAAGTGAACTTTCAGGCTCATTAAACATCCTAAAAGTTTTAAACTTCTTTAACATTGTAGTTATAATAGAAACATATTCTGGGTCTTTTTCATGTCCCAAGAACTTTGTAACGAGTTGCTTGAATGATATCCATGCCTTTTCTCATTTAAGGTCATCGTGGATTCAAAGTTAACATAAAAAATCAATTTTCTAATTTCAGGTCCAACAAAGATGCCTTCTTTTAGTTTATCTTCTGAAAGGTGTGAAAACTTTTAGCAGAGATACTTAAAACATGGTCCTTATTTAGGCAAAGCCTTTACAAACAGTTTCATTAGGCCTAACTTTATATGTAGACGTGGTAGGAGTATGTTTTTTGGATCTACAAGGTTTTTGTGTAGAATGTTCTTCTCACCAGGTTTTAAACACTCCCTCACAGACCAGTTCTTTTTGCACTTGTGTTGATCCCTAGCCCTACTGTCCCATCCACACAAGAAACATGGAAATTTGGTAAAGCCACCTTACTGACCAAGGAGCATGCATGTTACTTTTATATCGCCACATACCATCCAACCATGAGCAGAATAGCCTATTTATTTCGCACTATTTCTAGGTTTTCATAGCTTTCTTTCATATGTACAGAATGTCCATCAGGTGTAGGTGCACACGTTACCATTGTTATAAAACAGCCTTTAAACTAGTTTTGGATGAATCAATAAACAGCCTCCAGTCTACCTTTTTGCATTCAATACTAAATTCATTCATCAGACGGGGAATGTCTGAGCAGTACACTAAATCACCTTCTTGTTGAAAAAGCTTTGATAATTGCTGCTCTATCTTTTTATACATGTATATGCTGGTTCCAACTGCCAAGAAGTTCTTTTATTTTAACCTAGAGCCAAGCAGTTCAGCTTTTTCTTTTGTTAAGCCCAGATCCCTAACCAAATCGTTAAGCTCAGTCTGAGTAAACAATTTGGGTTCTAGACTTTCTGTATTATAATGGAATTCATCATCATCTGGTTCGTGTAAATCAGATTGTACATCAGAAAATACTTCTGTTGGATGGAATTTAAATCATCTGGTGGTTCAGGAACTGGCAAATCTACACCATGCCCTAGTGGTCGTATGGTGGACAGAAGGTTAGGGTAGCTTATTACCTTCTTGTTTTTCAAATTATGACCAGTAATATCAACACTGCAAAAGTAGCAGTCATCGAAATGATTTCTTGGCTCCCTCCAGATCATAGGAACAGCAAATCTAAAGGTCTTTTACCTCCTTTTTGGACCATTTTCTCAGATCTTCAACACACGCACACACAACATACCGTATGCAGCGCCCATGATTTATCTTGATCACCAAGTTTAGGTCCAAAGTATGATAGATAAACCTTTTTCATGTGCTATCAATGTCATCTACAGTCATTACACCTCCTTTTCAAATTACTTTAACTATATAAAATCTGTTAAATTCTTTTAAAAATCACTTAATTTAATAAATTTAACTGTAAAATGTGAAGAAATGGCGGGTGATACAGTTTTTTAAACGTAAACCCTAAAAAACATAAGAATAAGGTATTTTCAGCAAAGAGTTTTTCCATTGTTGGCCTGTGCTATTGTCTGTCCTAGAACCAAACTAGACTCAATTTGTTATGAACCCGTCTATGGTGATGCTCTGTCATAATTTCTTAGATCCTACTGTACCATGTTGTTAATGGGCAACATGCTGTGGGTCTGCAAGCATAAAGGCCAATTTTTCAGATAATTACTGCAGATAATTTGGAGTAATCTTAAGTTTCAAATGCATTCTGTAGTGTATTCTGACACACGAAGATTATCTTATCGTGACCTCCATGGAACATATTGCCTATCTCATTCTTTGAAGGCAAGTCCACATCCTTGGAATTACACTTAAATAAACTCTGATAACATTTGCTATCACACATTGTCTCCCCAGTCTCTGTCCTACAAACCCCTCACTATGCCAAAGATTGTAGTAGATATAATTGCTTATATTTGCAACACCTGTATTAGTATCATAGAGGTTTATTATCCGTGTTTTGTGGATGGTACATTAAATGCTTCAACCATTAAGAAGACACTGGACATTAGTAAGGGGATGCAGTCATGCATCAAGATTGCAGTTCTAGTAGAATCTTCACTACTCATATTAAAAATGGCTGTATAATCTGAAATAACAATAAAGGTAGTGGTAACTTCCTGAAGAGCAATATCAACCACAGTGGTGTACCAAAAGTCAGCAAGAGAACAGATTTTATGGCCACACGTTATCAGGTTAATATTGAGTGTAGTGATACGATAACTCTGGCACTGCATTGGGAGGTAGTGTGTGCATTGCGGTAGGTGGTGGCATTCCATCTTGATTCGGCATACCGGGGATGTTGCAGGTGGGTCTTTTTCCATGTCTGTAGTGCCAACAGTGTTATCGGGTGTAGATTCCAACCAGGGTGCAGCACCCTTAATGGACGTGACCGTTTTCAATAGAGTAGGCTTTAGTTGGTCAGCTTATCTCTGTGCTTCAGAATGCATGATGCAAATTATTTTCTTTATGGGTGACAAATGTAAGGTCTCTCCTGTTCCTTTGCCAATTGTGCTCTTGTTACATCACTGTTCGGGTTGTATTTCATCCTTGGAACACTGAGTGGAGCCTATAGAGTTAATGATGGCCACATCGTTACTTCTAATTGGAATTACACTGCTCAATTCGCCAGGAATATCAAATGCCTGAATGAGTGGCAGATGTCACCCTTTCAGCATCGACGGTGCCTGCAGTGGGACATGGGGTGTCACCCACACCTTCCATGTTGTGGGATGGTGCCTCTCCCATCACCATAGCTTCCTCCAATCCCCCTCAGTTAGGGAAAGTGCAGCTGCCAGCTCCAGCTGCTGGGCTTGAGTCAGCGGCTGCACCAGCCGTGTCGTTCAAAACATTGCGCAAGAGTGCAGCAGTGTAGCTGTTTGTCTGCTGGAGAAGCGGCTGGCTCGCTTAAGGGGAAGTTGCACCAGCCTGTGCTTATTACAGGTTTCCCGCGACTTCTCAGTTGACCCGCAAAAACAGCAGGTGGGGCGCCTGTACAATATGAATGTCCATATGCCACCAACGGACAGATACAAAGGTACATGCTTCTTCAAATCAGCTCGAACATTCTTAACACCGCTGTCAACTTGGTAGATGCAAACAGATGACCACTTTTCATTAGTGATGCTAAGAACAGTTCCACAGAGACATATCGTCACTCAAAGCTTCTAACAGCAGATTGAATATGTGTACATTACAGATCCGGTAGCCAGCATGTACAATTTCCTCGTCACTAATCGAGCCATCAAAATGTTTAAACTATCGATTACCACCAGTATAAGTTACAATATTTTCACATAACTCTGAAATTTTCAGTCTTTTAAAGAGAGTGAGTGTTCAAAATGCAATCCAATTAAAATCCCACAATATCTACATGAACAATCTTAAGTTCCTCACGTACCCAGCTGTGAATATCTAAAGCAGTAGGACACGAAGAGTTCCAATCGAAGATGCACTGGATACAATCTGTTCTGTTTAAGTTATACATGTTACGGGATGTTGTTATGACAACACAAAATCACGAACCTCTCATGAGACATAAACACACAGTAGCCACGGCAGTGGATGAGAGACAGCTGCCGTGCATCTGCTCGTTGTCATGACTGCAACGCAACTGTGAGATTGGGGAGGGGTTTAAAGATAACTTTTCATGTTTTTCTGGGATAACTTGAAAATTGTCACTTCTAGTGTAAATGTTCCCTAGTACAAAGTCAAACAACACTAAATTTCCTACAATAGAGGCAGAACCAGTAGTTCCATCATTGCAGGGGACAGAGAAATCGCAAATTATTAAAAAATTGATGTTTTAATGTTGCAAAATTAATGTTTAATTTTAAATGAAGTGGATTAAGGACAAATATTAAATGTCTGTATGTCAGTAAAGCACAGTTGAACCATATTGAGGTAGTAATCGTGTTACAGGGATGAAATGATGATGTGGAGCACAGGGCTGTCAAGATTAAAAGGGTGCAGTGACTGAGTAAGCTTGGATGAAACATTTTAACTAAAACATTTGTTGGAACTGTGATTAAATTCAACATTAACCCTCTTCAACATGCCAAAGCCAATTTACATGTAGTCACAGCTCCAAGAAATATGAATTTAAGAATGAGCCAAAGTTACTTAAGCCTTCACTAATATAAATCACTTAAGAATGAGCCAAAGTTACTTAAGCCTTCACTAATATAAATCACTTAAGAAAACAGTTCAGCAAATAACTGTTAATTGAGACAGATTTAGGCAACATGTCTTTCAATTATTTGAATAGGTTTTGCCAGTAACATGAATTCAGAAAACACAACATTAAAGAAAAGAAAGGCTGTCATGCAAGACAACAGTATAAAATTCTCACCTGAAGGAACAATTAATGTCCTTGTGGAAAATATATTTTAATTAAGACAGGCCAGCAAGTGTGGCTTAATTGTAAAAGATTAAATCAGGCAATACACACTTACAGCCATAACGACCAAAGAAAATTCTCTATCATATGGTTCTCTTTGGCAGATTGTTACACAAACATAGGCAATGAAGCTACCTAGAAAACTGTTACAGAAGTCATAAGAAAAACTATCTTTCAAACACCCAACTAACATTAGAAAATACTATTATAATAGATTTAGTAAATTCATAGTAATATAAGGAATAAAAAAATGTTAGCTTACCATGTTCCCTACATGCTGCACGAGTCACTCTCTTTCCCACATGCGGCAGACATTTAGCGCATCATTCTTTCAGGTAATAAATGTAAAGGCAATTGAATATGCAGCAGACTACGGTTAATAGCCAGTAATCACTGTTCTTAACATCAAGGCAGTTTAACATTTGTTTCTTGCACTAAAACACCTGGCCAGTGTAAATATTAGTGCACATTCCAGTAACTGTTAATCACATGAGTGCAACTCGGATTTAGAAAATAGCAAACAGAAATGTCAGCACTGAAAGAAAGACTTGTGTTCTTTAATTCAGGAACACAAGTCTGTTTATGGATTCAATACAGCTCACCGCTGTCCAACACTGCATTCAGAAAAAAATGACAGTACCTTTTGTCACAAAGAGTAAGTGGAGTCCATGCTCATTACACACACCACAAATGCACACTCTTCCATCGTACAGGCCCAGCAGGATACAGATGTCAGATACAAAAAATTTTCAGCGCATAAATGTACGGGCACAAACCAAACCAGCTGCGGAAGTCTGTTTACGAGGAATGCAGTCCCAACTGGCCACTTCCTCCTCCTGCTCAATACTGTTACTATCCACCTTCTCCTTGCTGGCCTACAGATAAACAGGCCATTTAGCAGTGATGTCATAAATTGCAGTTGTGGCAGTATTGCCAACTTAGGTCATTTGTTGGATCAGTGCCAACCAAGGCACAATAGGATTGGGGGGAGGGATAGTCATGTGAGGGAAGGAAGGGTGCCGGATTATGGTCATGAACTTCCTTCCTTCATAGGTCTGCAAACTGGTGAGTGAGAAGATGCTCCCCCCTTTCCCTACCCCACTACGTCACTGTAAAAAAACTGCAGGCTGTTGCATAAACTTACATCAACAATTCCACTAGTCAGCTTATGACTCACTGGCGACACAGTGCACAGATATGCATGGAGGTGTTTTCCACTAAGTGCATTAATTGGAGTACTGGCATGAGTTGCTAATAATACTAAAACATATGGACAAGTCAATGTAAATCTCTTCATACTATTCTACACTGCTAGAGGGAAAATAAATTCTTAATCATGTAGGGCAGCTGTAGTGTTCTTATAGGAAAGGCAACTTCACCCTATACAAGCCCTGCTCGCATTTCATTTACAGACAGAATACCTTCTCAGCATTTCCTGTCCACTTATCGTATGTGGGTTGACAAAACTACTCTGAGCTTGTTAAGTGACCTATTCTATAAGAAAACTTAACAGTTGTAGCTGTCATGTGTCTGCCTTATTGAAGAGCCTGTCCCAAATGTAAGATGCTGTCAGTGCATATTCGACAATGTCGATTTTGTTGTTCCCTCTATCAGTGACTGCAACATTTTCCACATGAGGGATGTCGAATGCATCACCCCAGCCACAGCTGTACCAACATCTGAAATGGCCCAGAGGCTTAAACTAGCTCCTTCTGCAACAGAAGTAAGTCTCCTAGGTGTTGTGGAAGTTCATATTTTTCAACATATGTCAAGCAATACATTACACCAGATAAATGTTCTAGGGTTGAACATGTTTAGTCCCACTCCATCTGACATATTCACACCCATCTTGCAAGATATGCTGTGGATGTGTCCTAAGTGGCTCCACTCAGTGCAGCCTCCTCTACAAGTGCCAACAATCCCTGAATGGAAGAGATTCATGCAGTAATACAATTAATGGTGAGATTAGTGAAGAAATTTTGTTATCATTCATTAATTCTCAACCGACAGACAACATGGTTGTATGGCTGTGCAATAAGCTGTTAACAATAAACAGTAGCAAGGTGCCATATTTACCAATCCAGTCCCTTTCCCGCCAGCACTACGTGGGTAACTGGCAACATAATTAAAAATTAAACACTTCTCAGCCATTGTTTATTGTAACATCATTTAAATAAAAACTCACTTAATAAACTCAAAAGAACTCCATTATATAAACACAAAACCAACATAACAGAATTGGACATGAAATGCTGGAGAGGTGTATTCTCTCTGTTAACTGAAAACTGAGCAGTGCTCGTGATGGGTGAAATTGCATTCCTTGGAAGAACCCATACAGGATGACTACGCATCAATTTCCCCTCCAGCAGTGTAGAACAGAGTGCAGATATCTACATAGAATCCGTCCATATGTGTTTGTATTATTAGTAACTCATACGTGTATTCCAGTTAATGCACTTTGTGGAAAATAAACCACCTCAGAATTGTTCATGCACTGTGTAGCCTGTGATTCATAAGGCAAGCAGCAGAAGAGTTTTGCATTTTTAGTGTAGAAAATGAAATAATAGACCTAACTTGGCAGTGCGCACACACACACACACACACACACACACACACACACACACACACACACCACTGTTTTCCCCCTTGTATAAGGGGTGTTCGAAAAGAAATGAGACAGAAGCATAATTACAGAAACTAGTACCCATGTGTTAGAAGTATTGACCCTGGCTGTTGAGACACTTGTCCCACTGTGACACAAGGCAGTGAACAGCTGTCTCATAAAATTCCCGGGGCTGCGATGTTAACCAGTTCCGCATGTACAGCTGGACGTCGTTATCTGAAGTGAATCGTTTGCCCCTCAGTGCCTTTTTAAGGTGACCAAAAATGGCGTAAACACATGGGACAAAAGTGAAAGCCCAGCGTTACTCGCAAACCTGGACCACCCTTCACCAAGCAATCAAATCAAAATGACCACCCAATCTCACCCATGGGGTCATTCTGCTCCACGACAATGCAAAGCCTCATATGGACAACACAGTGACAGCACTCCTGCAGAAATTCAAATGAGAGGTTCTCAGCCACCCTTCATACAGTCTCCCTGTGATTACAGCATTTTTGGACCCCTTAAAAAGGCCCTAAGGGGGCAAACAGTTCAACTCAGATGACGACGTCCAGCTGTACATGCAGCACTGGTTAACGTCGCAACCCCGGGAATTTTATGAGGCAGCTATTCACCGCCTTGTCAGAGTGGGACAAGTGTCTCAACAGCCAGAGTCAATACTTCTAACATACGGTTCTGGTTTCTGTAATTATGCCTCTGGCTTGTTTCTTTTTGAACGCCCTTTATATATGGTATAGAAATTCTTCAAATTCTCGTCGTCATTTTCAGACGGTTTTAACCATACCTTTGTGCATTGCAGGTATCCCTCTTGCAGTTGCTCCAAACTCACATCTTTACATAATATTGTTGTTGTGTCTTGTCCTGCATAAGCAGAACCCTAGGTTCAGAATTCTGTTCTGTGAATTCTAAGAATTCATTGAGCCCTCAAGGTAAACTTGACAAAGTTTGTTTTGTTTACCCTTGATGTATACAATTTCAGAACTGAACTCCTGCAAGTACATGCACCTCTTTTCTAACCTTTGATGTAATAATTTGCATTTCAATAGAAAAGAAACTGCTTGATGGTCACAGTAGACTTGTGGTGTGCTTATCCCATTACTTGTACTCAAATTTGTTAAATGCCCATGTAACCCTGAGAGGCTCGAGCTCTGGCACAGGATATTGACTGCTCGGATTCAAAAAGTGTTCAACCAGCAAAACCTATTACCTTAGGTGTCAGTTCCCCATCATCTTCCTTGATCTGAAAAAAGCATGCTCCTAGTTCCTGTAAAAAGGCACCTGTACTCAAGCACAAATTCTGTACGTGTCAGGTTGGTGTAGTATGTTTGCACATTATAAGGCTTCCTCCATTTTGTCAAAGTCTGCATGACATTGATTGGTCCATATCTGTGGATTGTTTATCCTCAAAAGATTCAGCAATGCATTGCTATTCAATAACTGATATAGAATGAATTTCCTAAAGAATGAGACCAAACCCAAATATTCCTTGAGTTTTTTGATTCTGTGGCAGTGGATAATGTTTGATTGCATCAAGTTTTAATGGATCAGGTAGTATAACCTGTGAAGAGGTAATATGACCCAAGAATTTGACCATTTCTTTTCTTTTCATTACATTAGGTGTGACCCCATATTCTGCTAATTGGTAAAATACCTGTGACAAAGCCTCAAATGTTCTCAAGTGGGAGTAGCTATTAACAGGTCATCAACATAGAGAGTGACTCTACTGAGAAGTTGTGGTCCCAAAACTTTGTCCATTGCAGAAATAAAAACACCCATGCTCACTTACAAGCCAAACAGCAAAACACAAAATTCATAGCTCCAGCCCCCACACACAAAGACTGTGTACTTTCTGCTATCTTCGTGTAATGCTATTTGTCAATATAATGCTCTTAAATAAATTATAATGAGGTATTTAACATTGTGAAATTTCAGTAATAGTTCAAGGTTGTCAGGGTATGTCCTGACAGGAAAAATGATTTTGTTTATACTTCAGGTGTAAAGCACAAGCCTGACATTACCATTGGGCTTGGCGACAGCTAAAATAGGGCTACAACATGGGGAACAGGAGGGTTGTATGATCTTCAAGTTTATCATCCTTTCAGTTTCTTTCCTCGGAGCTTCTCTTCTTGCCCAAGGAATTGAGTATGAAGAAAACAAGAATGTCTTGTGAGTAAATATCCATTTCATACTCGTAACCCTATACTGCCCCGTGGCACTTTCTAAATACTTGTGCATACCAGAGTATAATTTCATACAAGATGTGTGCTGCTGGTCCCTTCTGATACTCTAACAAACAAATTAACTTACCTTAGTTTGGACTGTCTCTGTGTTTGTTTCTTGCTGTGTTGCTCACCCTTTTGTCTATCAAGAAAGAGTACGTTCGGACATGACTATTGTACTCTAATATCAGCACTTGATTTAAGTGGATTTTCAGTTGTGCTGATTTTAATTAAATTTACTGATAACCTTTGCTGGTTGATTGTAAAGAAACGTTTTCCTTGCTCAATGTCAATCTATACTTTGTATTATCAAAGGCATCCATTCCAGTAAGACCAATACGAGTTTTTAACTACCATAAAAATAAACTTTAGAGAAAAATTGCTGATGGTAATGGGTAATAATGCCCGAATTCAAACTGCTTTTGACTTGCTCCCCAGTGTGGTCAGAATACAACAGTTCTGCACCATTGATATATAACATAGTCTCTGCAGCTCGTTAAACAGACCTTGTAATATTACATTTGTCGATGCATCCATGACAGGTACACAGGTACATCTGGAATACATACTTGAACATTAATTATAGCTTCCACTGACTCCCCATTATCCTTTTCTAAGTTGTTTACATCTTCCTGAGACAGTTCTTCTTTCATATCCACCCCTTGGTCATATATGAGAAAATAATTTGAATAATTTGAATAAGTTGTGTGCCCTCACACCTTTTTATTGGTCTGTGAATGGATGCTTATCACAACATGTTAGTGCCTTTGTGATTGGTAGGGGGGGGGGGGGTTTAGCCTCTTTATTGTGAGTAACTTCAACTGTCTGCTCATTGTGGGCTTGACCTCGCCAGTTCGTTTCCTATATCGCCCTGGAATTAAATTCTCCTTGACCTTGAATTCCCACTGGATATATGATTGTTATTGTCTGAGGAGGACTGCTGGATGGTCTATTTGCAGTCAGTTCCTGCTAATTACTGTATTGCCACCTGCAGGGGTGCATTATGAACTTGGCCACAACCCCTCTGTTAGGTATAAGCCAGTCTATTGTAATTCTGTTTGTAATTTCCTTGGAAATCTCATTTGTACTTTTGGTTTCCCCCATTACCATAATAATTTCTTGTGTCATTATTGCAAAGGGCGTATGGGTGCCAGTCTTGTTGGTTATTGTCATGGTTCCATTCTGCTGTTATTTTTTGTGGAGGTGTGCACTATGTATTAATGTTCTGTGGTTGCTGTTGCAACCTCTTCATATATTAGGTTAATAAAGTTGAATACAGATGAGAAATACTATATCATTTTCAGGTGTAGAGATCAGGTTTTCCCTGATTGGTTGGGCAGCTGACTTTTCAGTTTTTTACAGTACATCCACATGGGAAACTGTGTGTATAATACCTGGTTTTGTTTAAGTATTTTTTTTTAAATACATCCTCAGCCCCTCATGTTTACTACTGAATGGTGATGGGTTGAAACCCTCTCGACATAATCGCTTTGGACTGCTATGGACCAGTGTTTGTCCAAGAAAGCCTGTTCAAATTGCTCATAGGTATGGCATCTCGGTCATATCTGTTGCCCACAATAAAACATCACCCTGTGTGTATCTCACAACAAACGAGATCTGTGCTTCTGCCCAGTGTGGGGTAACATGTTGCGAAAAGCTCTGATAAACAGTACAGGGTTTGTTCTATTACCCTCTGTTGAGAAAATTAGAAATTGCCTATGACAGAGCAGACCTCCATGTGCTAATTAATTAGACAAACATGCAGTATTGTCTGTTGCCACTGTGGCATTCTTTGGACACACATGATTATACTCTGGATATGTTTGCACAGCTGGTATTGACATTGGCAGTGCTCGTTGAATTTTGTAATTCCTTTCTTCTCCATCTGAAGAGCTGGTAGCAAATGGTTGATAAGTATTACTACTGTATATCGTGCACAACTGCACCTGATTGCTTGCTATTGGCTTCTCTCTTGTGACATCTGCAACATGAATTAAACTGCTCTGCAACTTCTCTTCCGCTGCCTTTAAGCGTAGCTCAGTCCTAGCTAGCAATCAATTCATTTTTCCTTTCCTTTACTACCTCTTCAACTGCTTCAACAAAAGTCTTATGTTCTTGTGTGAATTGTGCGAGGGTCGTACCTTTATTTAGCTTTTCCACTTCATCTCTACCCTTTAAATTCTTTACATCTGTTTTGATTTTTTTTTTGTGCTTTCTTTATGAACTTAGTGCCTAAATCTAAGTTGCTCAATTTTTTGTCAGCTCGTGTACTTTTTTCAGCAGATCTTTATATAAAGAGTGCAACTCATAAACGTTACCCGTCCTAGTTTCTAAATTTCTTCAAATTTTCGATGGAGCCTCTTGCATCTGAGTCTGTGCATCACTAACAATATTTAGCTTACCTGCCATTGCTTCCTGTGCCTAGTCTATAGGTGACACTTTTTATCTTGGTTATTTATCTCCTGAGACAAATCAGTGAATAATTTCCCCTTTAATTTCCTCCCCATATCTGTAAGTTTTCATGTTAAATCATTAGAAAGGTCAGTACGTAGATTTTGTCTTAAATTGTCAAACCTGTGTGAGAAGTCATACTTAAAACCATTAGATGTTTGGTTTTGTTCATTTATAAAATCACGAAATCTTTCCTCAAGTTTTTTTGGTTTGTTATGTAGAAAAATTATTAAAATAATTCTTCATTAGGTCAGCGAAGCCTTTCTACGTGCCCTGCATTGAATGTATTGATGATACACTAGTGCCTTCTGTACCTACTGTGTCTTATTCCACCACATTTGGAACAAGTTCTAGTGCCATGGAGAAGTTGAATATTACTGATTGCGCAGTAGTGTCTCTTTCACTGGCTTTATGCAAGAAAATGCTTCTCGGTGAGATTTGGGAATTAGTGTCATCTACCATGAGCATGATAGTGTGATGAGGTAAGACATTGTCATCAGCTTAAACTGAATTTGTGTAATATTCCCAGTTGTTATCAATTTGATCGATATTTTCAGTGTCACTATCATTTGCCATCACATTCATTGCAGCAACATTTTGTATCTCTACACTAATTTTATTAGTCAGCACAACCTTTTTAACTGATTCCATTTTTTAATCTCTTTTAAAGTTGTAAATATGAAATAAAGTTGAATTTTAATCTTAAAACTGATTTCAAGAGTGTTCCCAATCAGTACATAATGTATCCTACACCAGTATTTCTGCTTATGGTTGCTGTTCAGTTTATGTACCCACATTTCAAAATAATGTTAACCCAAATCTCTCTTGCTGTTAAAAAAAAAAAATGATTTAAATTTATGGCTGGATAGGGTATGGTCCTGATACTACTTTTGATCGAGGCATTGCCAAGCGCAGTCATGCAAGCTGTAAGTTGGAGTTCTTCCCTCCCTAATAGACAATCTTCTTAAATGTTATTGGTACAATTCCTCCAGTTAACCATTTATAATTTATGCACACCATGTGGTGTTTACCCTTGGTTTTCTCTCAGCGATGTTATTCCCATTGTGAAACAAGGTAAATAAACAGTTAGTACAATAGGATGTTAAACAACATGTTACATATTGTTTAATTATTGCATCTGTCTAATCTATCTTGCAATGTCCAGGGCATGCTCACAAGTTCTGCTAATAAATTATGATGGAAATTCGCTGGCACCGAAACAATAGCAATTTGCTGGGGAACATGTGTCTCAGCTAATTTACATACAGCAACACAAACTTCAGATGCCAGGCTTATGATTTTTCGTACACACGAAAAATCTATAATATATAATATTGGATTATTAGATAATAGTTCTTCAAACCTTGAAGTTAGTTACCTCGTCTTCTTCTTTGAAGACAGTGCTACAGTACCCAGCTTGCTTTGCTTAAATTTCTTGCTTCTCTGAAGTGTTACAGATACTGGTTACGCAGATAGATAGATTGGTGAAATAAGGAATTTGTAAATGAAGTTGACTTTATAGTATAACAGTTAATGTATTTCACATTATTAGTGAACTATACATAAATCTAAATCTTCTCTCTATCATGGATGGGAAAAGACAGACAATAGAAGATTGATGAAATATCCAATAGGCGTTTTTACAATCATGAGAAAATTGATGTTTTCATCTTGTCTCGCTAGCTCAGCAGGCTTGATTGCTGCAGGTGTACTGTGTTTTAATCTTTAGGCAAATGAATGGATAAAAATAGACAGAGAAAATAAAACATACACCCATATAGGTAAACCACCATAAAAATTTATGAAACACTCTGTAGTTGTTTCTAGTGACATAGTGGCATAGATAGCTGGGAATCACCTGCTTACTCTTCAGTTTGCAGACCTATAAAGGAGGGAAGTGCACGAGTGCATGACCACAATCCAGCAACCTGCTTTTCCTGCGCGACAAGGCCCCCCCCCCCCCACCCCCCCTCGTGCCCCATTTTATTATAGACTGTTAATAGAATTTATACCTCAGTTTGGTTTCACTGCACTTAGGTGTGGTACACAAATTTAATGTTTGTTCTTAACCTCCATCATTTAAAAGTATACATTAATTTTATACTATGAAACACAATTTTTAATAATTCGCTCTCCCCTCACCCCCTCTTGCACAACTGAAACTCAGTCCTAAAGAAAAATGAATAGTACCTTTTTCCTAGTAGTTTTAATGTAGTTTAATTTTGTACTGGAAATCATTTTCACTTATAAGCTGTGATTTTCAAGTTATTTAGGAAAAACCTGAAAAAGTGACGTTTAAACACCTCCCTCCTACCACAGTACAAAAATTTTCAACTCTGCAGTTTTTTTCCCCTATTCAACCTTTTTCAGTCTCCATTAACTGGGCTATTGCCCCCAATCCTCCCTTCGAAATCATAATGAGCTTCAGGTACTACAAGCTAGTTGTCCGGTTGAACAGGCTTTCTAATTGTAATGTTGACAGACATTGATTTCTCCACCAGGAGTGTAATAAATTTTCCTTATTCTGCTAATTTAAATTGTGTAGCGAGGCTAGTCAGGCTTAAGCACAGTGCTGTTTAAATGCTTATGCTTAGAGAAAAGTGAAATGCGCGTGCATAAGCATGTCGTAATATTTATTTGCGTAGCGAATGTACTCCTGGACTCAGTTTGACTTTAAAAATTGGAGCTGAAGACCACCTCTGCTGTTATTATTTTCATGTTTTATTGTATACCACTTGTCTTAACCATAGAATATATTCATATTCATTTTTTGGACAGTAAAATTTGCATAGTTGGTATATCAAATAGTGAATTTGCAAAACCTATTTTTATTTTTTGTAGCTTTTAGCAACCAAGCAGTTGTTTTAAAACAGAGTACAAACAAACTACTGCATGCATATATTGGTGATGTATGGTACAGGGGAAAATATGGGCTGGAACTGCACTCGTTAATCTGTTTTTTTAGCACTCAGTATAAATATAATAGATTATTGTTATTATTATTATTAATTATATTACTTTTAGTTAGTTGTATCTATATATGCTGTTTCATGAAAATTAATCAATGATGTAATAACATGTGCTTGTCTAGATTAATCTGTTTCGTTAACATGCCTAAAAACAATTTAAGTTTCATGTTTCACAGTATTGATTAAACTGTTTCAGGTAGCATTGCCCCAGCTTTGCAAGGCAGCCTCTCACCTGTCAGTTACGGGACAAGCATGGCTTGCCAGAGTTTGGTCACGCCATTGCAAGACACGGCTGAAATCTCTGCTTGAGGCATTACAGGAACTCATCACACGTAAGGTTCTCTCTGGTCACTTCAACCGAGAGTATGTCGTGCAGGATGATGAGTACATAACATCAGCAACAAAGCTTATGAAGGTGCGGAGGCTTCTAAAGTAGTCTGTAATTTGTATGTGCCATCTCCTGTTAGACACTGAATGCCTTTGGTTTACTGATTCTGCAAAGCTTACAAGTAATTTTAATAAGTGTGTATCCTATTACCAGTGATTATATGTTACCACTTCAAGATCATACATAAAAAAAATGTTTAACTAAATGGCTTTTGTGATCTAAAGTAAAATTTAGTTATAATTCTGAATTATTTTGACAGTACATAATACAAGTGTCTGTATTACGCATCACAACTATGAAATGAAATGAAATGAAATGAAATGAAGTCCCATGCTTCTTTGCAGAGCTAATCATTCATTAATATAGTGGGGTAAAGTCCTATAACCAAATGTCATTATAAATGTTTTCCATAATTTCTTCAATGACTCAAGACACATGCTCTTTTTTTTTTTTAACACCCATAGTACAAAATCAAACAATGGAGAAGCCAGGATGGAATGTAACAATATTATGAGAAGGAAAGTTGCTACGCACCATATAACAGAGATGCTGAGTTGCAGATAGGCATAACAAAGATTCTCACAATTGAAGCTTTCTGCCATTGGCCTTTGTCAACAATAGACACACGTGTGCCAAAAGCTTTAATTATGAGTCTTTTTGTTGTGCCTATCTGTGACTCAACGTCTCCGCTATATGGTGAGTAGCAACTTTCCTTCTCATCATATAGCACAAAATCATTTACATAAATAATGACTATTTGTGATTGAAGTATGGAGTGAAATGATCTGTTCTCTGAGTGGAAGCTGCACTTCTCAGGTTTAATAAAGCTAGCAAGTGTGTGTGCGTGCACGTGGTTGTGGGTATGAGTGTGCGCTTTCCAGTCTTTGCTTAAAACAGTAACAAAATATTAGTTTTAGAACTATCCAAAGGAGCAAGCAGGGGTAAAGCTATTTTTATTTCCTTACTAAAACGTAAGTATACCTTACATTTTATGGTTGTCTGCAGTAATATTTGTCTAGTATGCTTTATGATGAATGCAATGCACTTTCAAATGGTAAAAGATAATTTTTTTGTGATATAATTACAATTTAACAAGTTTCAGATTTTTTGCTTTACTTGTACTGTGAAACCATGCTTCTTGCCGAATTTAGAGATTCTAGGTCAGTGGGAAGCAGCTACATTTTGATTGAGATAAGTGGCTGTATCTTTTGATTGCATTAACTTAGGAGATTAAAATTTTTACACCTCCAAGGGACCTTACATCTTAATATGTGACATAAATTTGAACCTGATACATGTACCCGTTCCTGAGGAAAAGGGTTCTTGACAGACTGTTCTTACAGATTGATACACAACTTTAAAAAGGGAAGTGAGAAAGATGTTCCAATTATATACAAATATCACTAATTCCTACCTTGAGCTAAGTGTGAACACAACTGTTAGGAAGCTCTTTTGTGAAGTGTACTGTCTGTCAGACCAGAAGATGCAGATTGCAGATATATTTTTAGATTTGACCAAAGCTTTAGTCACAGTAAGCCATTGGTTACATTTAAAAAGTCTGAAGTCTTATCATATTGGGGATCCATCCCACATCATCTGGCCACTTTTTTTATTTTTATTTGTAACCAATACACTAAATTAACATACGTAGGGACTTCAGAAAGTGTTACACATGCTGTCTGGTGCTAAGACCATGGGGAACAAGAGTGGTACGTTGTCAGAAGAGAGTATGTGTTCCAGATTTCCTGCACACACAATTCTGCTGTGGTTCAGGTAACAGATGCATCGTAGTGTGAACTGAAATGACAAAGCAACTGAAAACATATTCCAAAGTTGAAGTACTCAAGATGGTACAGTGCTCGTGGGCAAAATGTCTAAATGTACACAGATTAACCACAAATTTCTGGCAGTATGTGGACCACATGCAATGTCATGTCCAGCTCTAGAGAAATGGTGCCAACAATTTGGCCATTGCTATGTAGACATGGTTGATGCTGGTCAGGAATTAAAGTCATCGACATCGACCACAGAGGACAGTGTCTAGGCAATTGTGGAAAAACATCTGAGATAAAGAGATTTTCCAGAGGATGTTCAGTAGTGGTTCTTGAATGGCTCCACAACCAAGAAGCAGATTTCTATCATCAAGGGATGAAATGATTGGTGGAACTTTCTAACTGCTGTTTGCAGAAATTTGGTAACTATTTTGAAAAATAGTGTAATGTATCTGTGTCACTTTGAAGTGTAGTGCAGCATTCATTAAAAGTTGACCTGCAATAATAATGTGTAACTCACTTTTTAAAGTTCCCCCATTCAAATTAAATTATAAAATCATAAAACTTTCAATCCACTAATGAAACAGTGATACAAAATTTACCTGAGGGCTCAGTCCGTGTTTCCTTTCTCTTCCTCATATACACTGCCTCAATAAAAAGTGAAGCACCCAGAAATGGAAGACAATTCAAAATGAAACTTGAGAAGCTGAGAGGGTATACGATTGTATTTCAGTGATTACAAAACAGAGGCAGGTTTGTAAAGAATTTGATCCCATTTATCTGTATGATGTTGCACTTTCTCTGTGCTGGGTGCTTGCACTGGTTCGGTTGGGAAGGATGACATAGAGCAGTTGTTTCTGCTCCTGAGGCAAGCTGGCACACAGGTGTTGTAACTGTTCCTTGATATCCCAGACACTGGCACTGGGATAGAGTTGACATTCAAGCTTGTCTTACATGTTCCATTGAGGTCAGGTGTTGGGATCTTGCTGGCCATAGGAATACCTCGCTGCCACGTGAACACAGTATAGAGGTACATGCCATGTTGTGTGGTCGAGAATTTTCTTATTGAAAAATGACACCACGATACCTACACACTAGAGGTAACACTTAAGGATGAATTATGGTAATGATGTACTGTTGTGTCATCTGTTTCCTCAACCGCTACCAGCCGTGATCTGAAGGGCCACACGTGAGGCCTCTCCACATGATGGTTCATCCATTTTAGTGCAGAATGAGATTCTTTGCCAAAGACAATTGTGATGCCATTCTTAGACAGTCTATGCTACCGGATCACCGTTAGGTGCTGATATGTTTTCTCACACCATTATGTGGTGTCTCCATGTCCTTCTCAGTGAGTACTGAGCATATGACATTACTGACGACCTTATATATCCTACTAGCCCTGGTAACAACAGTAAACATAAGAAACACTAATGCACTCTGGTTGCCATTGTACCTGTCATCAAGAAAGGCAACTCTTAATCATTTACATACCCGCTGGTAGTGTGTACATGTACAAAGTTACTTTGATAACCAACCATGACTTTTGGGTGATTAACTTATTGTCAAGCAGTGTATATTAACGATATTGCACAAAAACTCGCATTATAAACTATGCAGACCTATATCTTATTTGTGGTAGATAATATACTGTTCAGTCTCATTAATGTGACCTCTGTCAAAAGTCTGAGTAGACACCTTTTGCAGTGTGGACCTCTGAGAGACATACAGGAAGAGTCAATGAAGAGGTTCTGGAGGATACAGACAGGGATGTAGCGCCATGCTGACTCCAGTTGCACTAGGTTTCTGAGTTGAGGATCTGTGAGAGCGAACGAGCTGGTCCCACACATTCTCGATTAGGATTAAATCTGGGTAGTTTGGTGGCCTGGAGAGAATAGTAAACGTAGCCTGGTGCTCTTTGAACCACACATGTACACTGCGAGCTGTGTTACACGTTGCATTGCTCTGCTGGTAGATGCCATCATGCTAAGGAAAACCAAACTGCATGGCCCCCATTGATTGATGCATACTTGTATTTATCCCTAGTGCCTTCCAGAATGACGAGATACCCATGGATCTCTTTATTATCCTCTTTTCACTATTTTTAAACTATTATTTTAACTTCCATCCATTTGTTGCAACCTTTCAAAACAAGAAAAGTGTCACAGCATGAGATATAGCATGCAAATTCCAGCCTTCATTGCCAGTGAATAGCAGTCCTCATGGGTGCATGAAACGGGCGCCTGCTGCCGAGGCCCATAGTTAGCAAGGTTCGATGAATGGTTGTTGAGGAGACACTGTTGATAGACATTTGGTTCATCTGGACGCCCAGGTGCTCAACAGTTCTCCACAGCCATTGCTCAGTTGTCCCAGCGTCGGTTTTGGATAGAATCATTTTGCCATGCACCGAATGCTTTAACCACGGCAGCACCCGAACAGCTTACAGGCATAGTCATTTTGGTAATACTGCCACCCTTGATGCAAAAGCCAATGATCATGCCATTTTGGACATATAAGAAATTGCTCCATTTCAGAGCTATGACGATTACTACACGGTTTTCTGTGTCTCCGGACAGTCTTTATATACTCTCCACTGCTAGTGCTGCTACCTGCCATCTCTGAGTGGTTATTGCACATTCACATCGAACATGGGCAAAGGTCACATTAATATGACAGGACTTTGGATAGAGAAGTAGATTCATTTGCTAGCAGGCAAATGTTACTGAATCTTAAGTACTGGCACTTAAAATGGACACTTCCCACCACACCAATGTGAATGGAGTGTGTAACTGACAACAAAAACTCTCAGCTGTAAGTGTGTGTGTGTGTGTGTGTGTGTGTGTGTGTGTGTGTGTGTGTGTTTAATTTTGCATATGTTAGTCATTAGTGGCTTATAGCTCCTTAACCAGCTTGCAAAGACAGTTGCTAGACAGACATTGAAAAACATATGATAATATGTAATGATTTACCCCATTCTTAACTATGATATTGTATTGTGGGGCTGCACAGCTGTTGTCCTTTTAGAAAGAATAATGCGGTTGCAAAAGTGAGCAATAAGACTACATGTGAGACAGACCACAGGGGATCATGTTGTGGTGTGTTTGTGCATAACAAATGTTTCAAAATACATTCGTAATATATGTTTTAATTAGTTACATTTTTATATGTCAATCAACTGAAGTTACCTAGTACAGAATTAAAAATAACAGATTGAAGCCCACACATCAGTGATTTGCTGTGGTTATAACAAACCACCCAACTGTCTAGGAACACGTCAGGGGATTGACATTAACACAAAATTTAAATTTTTGATGGTAGAATAATGTTCATCTTCATTCAATGGATTTTAAGGTACAGTTTGTAATGTGAACCACCAGAACATCAGAAATGCAGTAGTAAATATAAGATGGAGCAAGCATAATTATTGTCATACTATTATTTCTGGGCTGGAAGTGACAGGGCATAATAGGTGTTCTACCTGGCTTATGTTTAGTTTTCCTGTGCAAATTACCTTCCAATGTTTAAAATTAGCTTATTGATGCAGAAATTGCTTCCGAGGATAAAGCATAGATGAGATTGTGTTGTTCATGCTACTACCTCACTACACTTTGCCACACAAAGTAGTGGAAATACAGTGCGATAAGTGAAACATATTCTCCAGTGGCAGTTCTGTGGTTGCTATTCTGCTGTAGTATAACAGATTTGTAGAAGTAAGCATTTAATGCTTAAAATTTACTTTTTGTTCAAACCATACGACTTGTTGAGATTCAGAACTAGGGAACTATGAGTAATAAAAATGTATATGAATATTGACACTTTATGAAAGTACAAAGAAATAAGTGTATGCATGTCAATTGAAAAATAATATTTTATTTATATTAGTACAGTTACCTGAATATTACGCTGTCGTTTAGCACTTGTGGTTTTTCTTTTTGTACTGTCGTTAATAGTAAAGCTCAAATTTTGCTCTGCAGGTCTTGTATTATGCGAACATCCTCGCCGGAGAACTGGATCCACCTGAACTGCGGCAAGAAGTTCCAAACAGTAGTGGTGATGAAGTAGAAGAGGGCCATTTTTTTGCAGAAGCAGCAGGAGACACGAAGAATGGAAATCCGCAACATTTCGAAGATCCTCTGTCTGTTGAACTTGGTGTGAATGTGCTAGATTCTCGGGAACCTCATATACCATTTACAGAGTTCTATCATGTGCTTCTCAATGACGTAGTAGAAATGGACAAAGACTTTGCATACTACAAGAGTGATTCTACAGATTCTTTACCACATATGACTAAGAAGTTTAGTTTTATGAAACATTCTTTCATATTGACACCTGCTACAAAATCATTGGGACTGTATTATGACAACAGAATACGAATGTATAGTGAAAGGCGGATGAGCTTTTTTCACACAGTTGTGGGACAACCAACAAATCCATTCTTGAAATTAAGAGTTAGAAGAGACCACATTATAGAAGATGCTCTTGTAGAGGTGAGTATGTCCACCTTAATGTACATGTTTGACTGTAATAAATATGTCAGAATAAGTATTTGTAGTTTCATTATTGTTTTGCAGAATAATTGTAATTTTTTAGTGTTCGTAGCTGATCAAATTAAGCAGAGAGATTTTTGTAATAGATCATGAAATGTTGCACGGAGTGTGAATGTACTTCTGTCCACTGACAACTATGAGGGTTGGAACTTAAATATTGGAAACTATTCACAACCGATACAAAAGAGTTACATGTTTGCAACTGTTAATGTCCTTCTAAGTAGTCCCCAGAGTTCTGTAGAACCCACTGCCAGCGATGTGGAAGGCATAGTATACTGTTAGCAGAGCTTGTTTTGTTGATGGTGCAGATGAAGCAGTCTACCGCCTGTTGAATCTCTGGAACAGTTCTGAAGCAAATGCCATGAAGTGGTTCCTCCATCTTCAGAATAAAATGAAAGTCACAAGGACTTAAGTCCGGGGAGTATGGTCGATGGTAAAGTATTTCCCAGTCCCATCGACTGAACAGAGCAGCCACAGCTTGCGCTGTATGTGCTCACGCATTGTCGTGCAAAATGATGGGTGGGTTGTGCAGAAAGCGTCGCAGGTGATGCTCCAAAAACGAACAGTAATACTGTGCATTGACAGCCTGCCATGGAAGAACGTAATGCGTTAGGATAACAACAATACAGTCGTACATGAGAATCACCATACCGGGGCTCTGACGCACTTTCAACGTTTCGCGGCGACCCATAATGACGCCATTCATTGGATTGGCATTTCAGTTTTGGTTCGTACGATGTGGCCCATGTCCTCATCCATTGTTATGATACGGCGTAAGAAAGCCTGTCCTTCGCATTCATAGCGCTCAAAGTGCATCTGAGCAGCGTCGTAATGCATCCATTTCTGTATTTCCGTCAAGTTGTGCGGAACCCATTGTGATACAATGTTTTGCATGCCCAGGCATTCCTTCAGGATGCGAAGCACAGTCATATGTGCTAATCCGGTTTCGTGGGTGAGCTCACAAATCATATGGCGTTGATCACTGTCCACTAACGCGGCAACAGCATGCACTTCTTCTTCAGAGACACTAGGACAACCTGCCCGGTGCTTGTCTGCCACAGTTTGCCGACCTTCATTGAAGGCTTTTACCCAGCGTAACACCATTCTGTAAGGCAGTGCAGATTCCCCACACACCTATTGAAGATCTTGAACTGTTTTGCTGTACAACCTCTGGCACATTAAATCTTGATCCAACTCTGTTGTTCCTGTTTTGAAAACATAGCGACACCATTACGTTAGACCACTCACTCACGAGTAACTGTGTTTCCCTCGACTGTGCGCACGCCGGTGACGTTGGTCGGGTGAATCCACTTGCTCAGAGGTAAGGTAGGTATGTCAGCAATGTGTACTATCAGCGACAATAGTAGATTCCATTGCATAGTGTCTCCACAGCAGTGTTGCCACTATTTAAGTTCCAACCTATGTATATTGCATTTTTAGAATATTGAAGAAAAGTAAGATTGATGCTGCGTGACCTCTACAGTGCAATCTTACGGAATTTAGGGTCAGTCACAGTTCTGTAATACAGATGAAATAATTCGTTAAAATTTGTGAAACATCAAGAAGCAAGTGACTGAAAGGAACTTCATACCATATATTAGACTCATGACAATATGTAAGCTACTAACATTGCAGAACTGTACCTGATCACTGACCTTAATAACTCATAATGGTGAGAAGCCCTCATGTGCTGTAATAACCTCTAAATATCTGACAATGAAATCCATGCCTGAAAATGTCCTGGGAAACCACAGTCCATGTCGTTCATATAAGTGTGTACAATATGGTTCTTGCAGAGGACTGTGACAAAGAAATTGATCATCATTTATATTGCTGACTTATCAACTGGCTGACACATGAGGCAATTTGCCGATCAGAAAAGCAGTAATGTTTGTCAATCTTCATAGGGTTTGTATCTTTCGCGCTGTGTGTGACCGGGTGTTATCCGGGTAAAATATGGAATTATCTAAGGAGGAAGAAGTACTGCTGGTTTGGAAGTAGAATAGCTGCTGTTAACCAATTACTTCCTCTATAAAATTGAGGAGCTACTAAACTCGATTTTACATCCTCAGCTTACAAGGACCTCTAATAATCTGCTTATAAGTAGCTGCTACCTCCACCTTTATCAGTTGTCTTTGACATCCTGCGACTAAGAAAGTATGCATTGGTATACTTTTACTGTAGTAAAGACACGCAAGTCACCTCAGAATGAATGTGAAATCAAATCTGAATCCCAGTCTTGCAGCATAAGCCCACAAATCCTCCCACTCATCAAATCTTTAAGAGCCCCAGACTGATCTAATTGACTCAACTGATCTCTAGATTTCCCCTGCTTGGTAGTTTAGTTTTTTCCCTCACACTGTCCTTCAGGGCACTGAATGTCCCATTACATTGTCTTTGTTGTTTACAGTTTCAGTATACACTGTCATCCAATGAATGAATGGTACTGGATAACTGCCCTTTCAGTCTCTGCAAAGGGTGCCAAACTTTTTGACCTTGCTTCAAAAAGTCCCTGGGCGGCATCTAGCATATAACATGTGAACTCCAGCATTGTTCTCACATTGTGACCCGTTGCAGCACTTGTGACTGTTGTCTTTTGGTTCTCTTAGTGGCTTACATGCCAGATTTTCTTGTGAAAATTGCTGAGAACTTCTTCAGGCGTTTCTTGGTCTTCCTGGCTTGTCAAGAAGGCTGTAGCTTAATAAGCAGCCCACTTGTTTGTGATGGGAATGCCTTTAAGCCGCCACTCAAGATTCCCTCAGTGGTCACTTGGGGGCTCAGCAGTGTTCCTCAGCTTAGTTGGGAAACCCTTTTCAGTGTGAAGCAAACGTTTCAGTACCTGTCTGTCTTTTGTGGCTTTTGGTAGAATCTCACTGCATCCAGGTGCACTGAAGTGGAACCCTTTTGTCTTGAGCATTGGACTATGAATTAGGAAAGTACATTCTGACCATACAATAGCAGTCATCCCATTAAAATGCACCCATTGTTTCTTGACTATACAAAAGTCTAAATATTGGTTAATAATTCTTTGGTGGGATGATCTTTCACCCTATAACAAGGACTTCCCATAGCAGTGAAATTCCTATGAAGAAATACAGTTCTTAACATTCTCTACCTTGTCTTGAGTGCCAACTCATCAGAAGTCCCAGCAATATTAGCTGACCTTAGGCCTAGCTCATAGCTCAAAGAAAAAACACACAACAGAAATCTAACTACCGGACTTCAGATCAAACAGAGACTGAATTTCACTAAATTGCTCCTAGTAATTCTCTTACAGGATACATGAGGTCAGTGATCACAGGAGGAAGGACGTCTTGTGAGTGTGCACATGTGGGCAAAGTTTAACGAACTAAATGGAAACTGAGATACTATTTATTTAGAAATTGGAGTATTCTCCTGAACTGCTTTAAACATGGAACACACTTAAAATCCTAACTCTATGGTTCCATAAGAACAAAATGTATTAATCATAATTATTCAGCAAGGATTGGGTGGATCATAGGCTGTAACATGGATTCACAAACGCTCTGGTGCAAAGTCTCAGTCATTCATGGAATTACCAAATAAAATATTCACCATTTTCTCATAAATTGTGAGTCATTAAAAATTGCTTGTGCATCATAGTGAAAAGAGATCTGAAACCTAATCGGAATCACGATTGATGAAATGTATCAGGACTAGGTAAAGAGCAAGTTCACGCTATATTCAGTAGTTACTATTCGTATTTCAATCTTTGGCTATAAATGTTTTTTGCTTGTCGTAAGTTGTTCACTAACAACTACACATGAATATATTGTTGCTCCAGATATCATTTCTTTTAGTTGTTCTTTCCCGTTAGTGTACAGTGGTTAGTTTTCTCAGGTAGTAAATGCTGTGCTTATAAGTAGAATGATTGTTTTTGTTTATAGTTGGAAGTGGTAGCGATGGAGAGCCCAAAAGATTTTAAGAAACAATTGGTTGTTGAATTTGAAGGTGAACAGGGTATAGACGAAGGCGGAGTGTCGAAAGAATTTTTCCAGTTAATTGTTGAAGAAATATTCAATGCGGATTATGGTACGTTCACAAAAAAATTTCTTATATGGAAATAAAAGATTTGAATTGTGTGTTCTCTGTGCTTTACAGTAATTTGTGTGTCTCCCCAGGTATGTTCACCTTCCAGCAAGAAACTCAGACTGTCTGGTTTAACCCCACATCATTTGAGAGTGATGCCCAGTTCACATTGATTGGCATAGTCTTAGGTTTAGCAATATATAACAACATTATTTTGGATGTCCATTTTCCTATGGTGGTGTACCGTAAGCTGATGGGAAAACGTGGAACATTTTACGATCTCCAGGACTGGAATAAGGTTTGACATTCATTACATTTAAGTTGTTTCATTTCACAGAACAATAGTAGTATTGTAACTTGTCTTATAGTTGAACCCTCTCCCTCCACCACCCTCCTGTGTATATATGTGTGTTTGTGTGTGTGTGTGTGTGTGGGGGGGGGGGGGGGGGGTGCATGCACAGAGGGTACATTAGTTCATTGCCTTAGACAAAAGGTGACCATGTTGACACTAATGATTATACACTTGTCTTGGTCACCAAAATTGTTTTGTATTTAACTTCTAATGACATGTTAGAGGTTACCCCATTATCAAATCAGTGACATAAGAATACAAAGTAAGACATAATGTAGAAATGAATCTTAAATTGAAACAGTGGAGTCAAGTTAAAAGAGAGAGAGAGGACCAGAGCCATAATATATAAGGGCATAACAGTTAAATTTAAATGCTGTTCGGATTCTAATGTAGGATGTGATCTTCACAGAGGCTCCATGTATTTTACAACTAATATTAATAGAAAAGATACATCTTATTACAAAAACCAACACATGTAAAATGAGATAGTAGGAAACAAGGATATTAATGGAATCAGGATCACCTCTGCCACATACAGCAGGCCAGTGGCCAAAAATTTTTGTAGTATGTAAACTTCCATTCCCTTACATAACAATTCACCAAACAAATGCACTACATTTTTTAAGAAAACTGTATCCTGCGTAATATATAATGCAATTGTATCCAACTTATCTGACAAGCCATTTAACACCAGATATTTGAAAATAATAAAACAGTGCTTCAACAAGTTATTGAGTTGCCCAGTGTGTGAGTGAATGGCAGAACCTAACAGTTGTAAAATATCTGAAAGAAGGAAGCACATCATGTATCAGTCAACATCAGCCATTTTAAGTAAACATCCCTAAAATACCATGTGTTATCCCAGTGAAACAAGATATCTCCTGAGAGACAATAACAGTACACTATAGTCTATTGAAGATGGCATGGAATCTGCACCGAAAGGCACCACACTTGTTGTCCTTGAAGAAACTGAGGTCAGTGCTCTCCATAAAAAGAAGCAGATCACATGATAAATGAAAAAAAGTGGCTTCATCAGGAATTGATTTTTCTGGTGTTTCACAGCCTCTTGGAATAAACTCTGACCACCAACTACAAATATATAAGAAGCAACACTATATCAGTTATATCCTTCATTCAATGGCACATGTAGCTTACAGTTGATTTACTTAAAATTATAAACAGTGCCTGTGTTATCCCTTGAAAACTGTTTAAACATTATATATTTGTTTTGTTGAGTATTACAATGTGTTCTACAATTAGCATACTGTCATAGTTGAGATCTTATGTATATCAGAGAGAGTAAGTATGACATTTTATTGAATACCATTAATTTTTGATATTGCAGTATGTTGACTGTCATGTACCACTGTTTTTAATTAAATTATGCTTGTCCCACATGTCACACTCCATTTCAATAGCTCCAAGGCTGTATTTACTGCTTTTATTGTACACTGTCAATAACATATGGTGCTCAGCTTTAGTTTCATGTGTAACTGGTGCTTGTATTTTAAAATTGCATAATGGTTTTCACATGCAGTGCATTCCATTGCAATTCAGTAGCACGAAGCATTGTAGCAGCGGCTTACACAATAGCATTTATCTGTGACACATTTGCTAGTTTCTTACTTTTGTATCATGGGTATAACAATACTGCAATCTATAAAAAAAAAAAAATTGGCAAAATTGTTTTTGAAAGTTAGTTTATTTTATCTATGAACAGTAGGTCAAACATTTTAAAATTTCATCATGTTCGATGTTATGTGCTATATTTTTACAATTATCTCAATACCACTGTGTGACTGTTTTAATTAGCTGAGAGAGAGAGAGAGAGAGAGAGAGAGAGAGAGAGAGAGAGAGAGAGAGAGAGAGAGAGAGATATGTTATATTACTTTGCTGCCAGGTACCACTGTTTAATTGATTTAAAGTGCACTTGATTTCCTATATGCTCTTTAGTTCATTGTAACTTCAATAGTTTGTTGTGCTACGGGTACAGCCACTCACAATAGCACTCGTTAATTACACCCACTCATAGTACCACACATTAATTACAAATGCTACTTGCTTCTTTACAAGCAGTGCCTGTACTTCACAGTTGGCCATGTAACAGGTTTCAAAATTTTAAATTTGGTTTTGGTGTTATTCCATTCTGCACTTCTAATAATATCACGGATGTGGCTGTGTTGTGTTCATTGGGGCAAGGCATCGTGTTTGTAACATCAGTATAGGAAGCAATAATATTTTACTTTTGTGATGTACATGGTGTTTCAAAAAGAATGACCTTATTTCAAAACTCCATATTTATCAACAAAAACATACTACAAACATGGGATAAATTGCAAAATACTCAGGAAATCTTAGTTTTAGCTTTGCTACTACAAATGCTCTGTGTTCACCAGCAGCACTATGAACAACATCCAGACAATAACTAAATTCATCATAAACTTTATACAGTGTATCTGCTTTTGCAGAAGTTATATAGGCTGTTATTCCGTTCTTCACTTCTTCAATGTCATGAGGTAAAGGGGAGATGAACACACTTTCCTTCACATATCCCCACTAGAAAAAATCAAATGGGTTCATGTCTGGCGATCTTTGAGGCCAAGAGTGGGAGACAGTGTCCATGCAACCTACCCATCGTTGAGGCAGAGCGTCATTGAGAAACTAACCCACATTGTTGTGCCAATTTATTGGAGCTCCATCTGTTGGAAAATGAAGTTGTCAGAGTGCTCCTGAAGCTGTGGAAAAAGGAAGTTGTGCAGCATTTGAAGATAGCCCATTCCAGTCACTGTGTTTTCCTCAAAACACGAGGACTGTGCACTTTTTCACAAGAAATGGCACAAAAAAGTTTGCTTAAGGTGAGTCTCTTTTATGCTAAATGTCATGAGGGTTCTGGATTCCCCATACGCACACTTTACTACTAATGTGAAATCTTGTTTAAACACTGAAAATTAACTGTGATAAAAATGTGCCACGGTTTTCATTTTTGTGCTGTTGCTGATGGGCACAGAGTAGTTGTAGTAGCATAACTAAACCTTTGACTATGTGAGTATTTTGCAATGTATCCCATGTTTATAGTATTTTTTTTATCAATAAAAATGGAGTTTTGAAATCAGGTCATTCTTTTTGAAACACCCTTTAATATTATTTCTTATGTTGTGTGTAAAGTTACATGTAATTTCCATATGCACCATACTCCATCTTAAAGTGAGGGCAACATCCCTATGGTTATCTTAATGAAGGACCCTGCTCCCACTGTTCCATAGTTTACAATTTGGTATAGCATTATGCTCTGTATTCTGTAATTGACATGAGGTTTTATATTGTTTCATTGCAGCAATTCAGTTATGCCAATTTGAAATGTTATGTTGACCATTACATGATATGAGTTGTGAAGTTGTATATGCGTTCCTGTATGCACCCCATTCCTTTTCAGATAAAGAATTGGCATTCCATTTGGTTGTCATAATAAATGCTACTGCTCCCTCTTTCCCATATTTTACTGTTATGTTATGTCATTAAATGTCATGCACGGTGTAACTCGGTGGCTTGTTAAAGTATCGTTTGCATTATTTTTAAATATCCTGTGTTAAATGGTGAGTTGTATACAATTGCATTATATATTTCCCAGAATACAGTTTTGTTAAAAATGTAGTGAATTTGTTTGGCAAATTTTGATGTAAATGTGATGACAGTTTAGATATTACAAATATTTTTGGCTGCTGGGCTGTATATGGCAGAGGTATCTTGTAAGTACAATAATATCCTTATTACTCTACTACTATCTTTTATGTATGTGAATTTTTTGAATTTTGATTTACCGTGTATTAGTTGTTGTTAACACTAGTTGTGAGTTAGTGCCCTGTTGGGATGTGGTTTGAAAAAACACGGGCACGACACATAATTATTGAACAACTTTATTCATAACTCATTGTGTAGAAATTAACATAGAACTAAGAACAACACACATGAAAACGTGCATAGTGACCATATAGACACCAAAGGTATTAGGTAGGGGTAAAATTTGAATCTCAACATGCTCTCTCAATTTTTACAGTCAGTTACAAATTTAGAATTGAGTCTTATGTTCATAGCTTTGGGATTGAAGTCAAAGTCCTTCAGCACATTTCTTGCACTTCAATGGAGAAAGAGGTGTCATTAGTACATCTACCATCAGATCTTCTGTTGGCTGATAATCCAGTTTCAGCAGCTACTGACCAAGTGTGCCTGTGCAGTGATTAGCTCACTGGACTCGCAGTCAGGAGAAGAACTGTTCAAATTTCTGTCGAGGCATACGGATATAGGTGTTCTCTGATTCCCTAAATTGCTCCATGCAAATGCTAGGATGGTTCCTTTGAAAAGTGCACGACTTATTTCCTTCTCTATCTTCTTCACCTCCGCCTCTAATGACCTCACTGTCGACGGGACATGAAACACAAATCTTCTCTTCCTCCTTCAGTGGGTACTAAAGTAGAGCTTGACGTCTGAAGTGGTATTTTACATGAATGTGCTTCATCTTTAAGTGGAAAACTGACTTTTGTGCTAACTTTTCAGCTGATTGTCATTGAACAAGGTGGTGTATGCCGAAGATAACTTCCTTATCCCTTTGATGTAGGGCAGTTTCTTGTCTGTCGTTCCTTTGAATCTAAGGGTTTGCTTAGCCATTATCAGTGAATAAAATCACGGCTGTTACTGTACTGGCTTAGCTTACTGACTGCATAGTATATGTCAAGTCCAATACTGAAGACAGTGTACATCAGTGCTCCAACCAGTTGTCTGAATATTATGTTAAATCCATGTCATCTAATTTCCAAACTTTGTTTATTTGGCTACAAGTTTCAGTAATTTACTATGCAATTTTCAGGTTCCCTGACAGACGTGTAGTAAAATTCCAACCTTGATTCTGGTGAAAATACTGGTATCTATAGATCTATGCTTGATACAATGATCACTTCAACCATTATCTGCCACAGACGATGATCTCAGTAGCAAGCAGAAATCTACAGACACCAGTACTTGAACGCTGGCCTCTATTTTGACCAGAACCGAAGTAGGGATTGTCCTATGCATTGGTCAGGGGACCTGAAGATGGTGTGGTAAATTGCCAAAACTGGTAACCAAATAAAATAACAGTTTGGAAATTAGACAGCTGAAAGGTGTTTGATTTGGCATCCTGTATCAAACAGCCGAGTCCCCACACCATCACTGAAAAGATGGACATATAGAGTTCTCCAAATGGATAATGAGTGCCATCTTCTGTATTTGTAGCTTTTGCATCCAGTTTGCTCCTGTGCTGCATCCAATTTGGTATACCACAGTCGACCAGCTTGGTGCAGCCCATAAATGACTTTTCTAAGTTTACACACTGTAACGATTTCAGTATTTGTAGCAGGTCTCTTGCCTTCTTGACAATATGGCTATCTTTCTCTGCATCTTTAGTGGCAATTCAACCAGTGGGCAAGGCTGTTCCATGAATATTTCCTTGTCAATTTCACCATTGAAAAATTCTGTGGTGATACCCAGTGTCACACACACAAGTGAAATTTGGCTGACATTCGAAAGCAATATATATGTTTTTATTCTTGTAACTGGAAAGAATATTTCCATGAAGTGAACTCCAGGCTGCAACTATTCCTTCTTTTTCCTCATCGAAGATCCATCACTTCTGTATTTATTCCTCAAAACAGTCCTACAGTCAATTACCCTTTCATTTTTTAGGTCTACAATGTTCCAGGTATAATTTTTCACCAGTGCGTGATTTCATCATACGCACATCAGAAAAAGTTTTGCATAACCCCGGTTCCCAGAACTCCTAAAGATAGATGTTGACTGTGGATATTTTATCACAGACACAGTCCCTTTGACTGTTCAGAGATGTCACTAAACCCGCCCAAAGATGTAAACAACCATGCATGAGCAGCACCTATTAGATGTAGCGGGTCCGACAGCCTATCAGTTCCAGTCATTCCTCCAGGAAGGAGGTACACGGCTCATGTTGTTTGTAGTTCAACAATGCCTATACGGTCAGTACCACAGCTGATTGCGTCTGCATTGTTACTTTGTGCCAGGAAGGGCTCTCAAAAAGGGAAGTGTCCAGGGGTCTCAGAGTAAATCAAAGTGATGTTGTTTGGACGTGGAGGAGATAAGAGACACAGGAACTGTCAATGCCATGCCTCACTCAGGCTGTCAGAGGTCTACTACTGCAGTAGATGATCACTACCTATGGACTATGGCTCGGAGGAACCCTGACAGCAATGCCACCATGTTGAATAATGCTTTTCGTGCAGCCACAGGACATGGTGTTACGACTCACTGTGCACAATAGGCTGCATGATGTGCAACTTGACTCCCAATGTCTATGGCGAGGTCCATCTTTGCAACCACAACACCATGCAACGTGGTTCAGATGGGTCCAACAACATGCCGGATGGACTGCTCAGGATTGGCATCATGTTCTCTTCACCAGTGAGTGTCACATATGCCTTCAACCAGACAGTCGTCAGAGATGTGTCTGGAGGCTGAACACCTTAGACCCACTGTCCAGCAATTGCAGCAAGGTGGAGGTTCCCTGCTGTTTTGGGTTGGCATTATGTGGGGCCGATGTACGGGACGATGTGACCCACTGACCACTCTGAGGGATCTACGCCAAGTCTCCATTGAGGAGTGGGACAATCTGGACCAACAGTGCCTTGGTGAACTAGTGGGTAGTATGCCACAACAAATACAGGCATGCATCAATGCAAGAGGACGTGCTACTGGGTATTAGAGGTACCGATGTATACAGCAATCTGGACCACCACCTCTGAAGGTCTTGCTGTATGGTGGCACAACATGCAATGTGTGGTTTTCATGAGCAACAAAAAGGGCAGGTTCTCAAACTCTCAGAACTGAGGTGACGAAAAACTTTTTTTGATGTGTGTATATGGCCTGAGACCGCACTCAGTGATCTGGACCATGCAGTGCATCGTTGACAGTGATCTCTATTGTATTTGCAGTGAAGTTAATATCATGAATTGAAACATCTGATGAATCTACACCTGACACAAACTGTTGAACAGGTGTGATGCTTGATGAATTACAGTCATCACCACAGAATAATTTATCTTCAAGATTGAATTCTTGGTCTGAAGTGATTAGAAGCCAGTCTTCATCAAAGCTGTAGAGTACTTTGACAGTGGCTCTAATTCATTGTTTTTATCACCATTGAAATTTCTTCGCATGGAATTCATATCGATGCCTTCTCTTGGTGATGGTCTAGTTAATTGTCATAAAAGCCCAGACAAGTGTGTTTGGGCTCAAAATTGTTATGATCAAGGAACTTCACATTGCTTGAAATGTGAATCCTCTGATCTGTTGGTACCCACACCCAACAGACTTTCAAATAGAGTAGCCTAAAAAAATCGCTTTTTTGCCCTTAGGATCAAACCTTCATTTGTTTGACAATTTATCTTGGATGACAGCCTTTTGGCTACATATACAAAGATGAGACAGGTCAGGTTTCCTCTTCAGCCACGTCTCATATAGAGTTCCATCAGATAGTCCTTTAGTTAAGCAATGGTTTCAGATGTAGTTAGCTGTGTTGCTGGCATCAGCCCAAAATGATGGTGGTGGTCCTGACTCGAGCAGCATGCAAAGAGCCACCTTGATCACTGAATGGTTCTTTCATTTGGCAACACCATTATGCTGTAAGGTGTGTGGTCATCTATAAAGGGCACAAAACCTCTCACACCACCAAGAAATGTTTCTCTTATTGCCCACAAACATCAGAGTGCATAAACTCTAGAAGTTTGCATTACCTTCTTGTTTGGTGAAGAAAATGGACAGGATTGTTTCCTCAAAGACACACAATGCATCTAGTGAGATTGACATCACTGAATTTCAGATCTGTCGCATACTTGTTTTTGAGCATTTTGATCGTATCTTATAGAGTTCAAGTGGCGTAATTGAGCATGCCAGATTTGGGTTTCACTTTTCATATCTTTTGCCTCATCAACAGTGAACAACTTTGGTCCATTTTCTTGTAAATAGAACAAGCTCCCAACTCTGCACGATTTCAGTGTTTGTAGCAGGTCTCTTGCCTTATTGACAGTATGGCTGTCTTTCTCCACATCTTTCATCTTTTGTAAGTTCATAAGAAGCCTAAACCTCACTGTGTTTCTTTCATGTGTGAACACTTTCAAATCGTTGCATATGTGTGATGTGCAACCATTGTGCATGCATTAAAAATGTTGGAGTTGCAAAATTTCAGAACAGGTTCATCCATAGAAAAACAGCTGTGATCTCAGTTGACACTGTTCACAGCTTGCACATTAAGTTACAAAAGCTGTGAACGAACAGTGCAAGCAGAGTTTAGCGTGGTCAGTGCATGCAGAATCTGCATCGATTCTTACAGAAGAACTTTTCTGCCTTCACTCAAACATATAATATGTTCGATAATTTAACAAAAAACTGTCTTTGAGACATCTGTAATTTTTCACGTATGTGTTCTTCAATGATATGAGATGCTAAAGTAAACATTTTGTTAGAAGAACCAATTCTTTTTCATAATTGATATAGTATGTGACTGGTTCAGCAGTATTTGCTGTATTGAACATCTTCAGCTTTTTTCCCATTATGTTGTATGTGCAATGTCATTTTTGTGTCTGTGCCATTATTGAAAGTTTGTATTTTGTGATCTTTTTAGGTGAAGTAATTTCAGAAGACTGAATGTAGCATTTCAAGCTTCATTTCATCATATTCTGTTTCAGTACCATTATGGTGTCTTTGAGTATCTGGACATTTAATAGGTTAATATGGTCACTGAGAACCAGGTCAGTTAACTTGAATGCATCAATGAATTTGGCATATGTAGGGATTTCAGAAAGTAAGTTAACCATATTGTCCTACATTTTGACCATTGTGTAACTATAATGGTGGAGGCAGGACAGTACAGTTCTTGTGGGCAAAACATTTAAATTTCACCCAGATTCACTGTGAAATTCTGTTGGTATATGGACCAGCTTCAATATTGTGTCCAGCTGTAGTGAAATAGTGCCAACTGTTTGATCAAGGCCACACACAGACATGGATGATACTAAATGGGAAGTCCAGATCCCGTCTCCATGCTTTTTCATGTTTTTTCCAGTCTGAAAGAACATCTGGGGGAAAGAGATTATCAAGTGACGAGGATACAGCGGTTCATAGATTGATCCGAGGCCAAAAAACTTATTTCTATTGTCAAGCTTGCTGATCAGAAGTTTCATTATTATTACAAAATAAATGAACAATGTAAAACTACTGTCTCTTGCTGCTGATGAGTGTAGTCTTGTTCATGGTACCTATATAAAGATATGTGTAGGAAGATGTTTTATAATATGTTAAAATCAGAGTAACTACATATTTATTAACTACATTAAAGATGACAATGATAAATAATTCTTTTAATGGCTTTTATGCAAAGCTCTTTTTTCATTAACTGGTTTTTTAGGCACCATTTTTCTCCCCATCTTCTACTAAAGCCTACCATATTTATTCTAAAAACATAAATTTTAGCTTGCACTAACTATAATTGTGCTTTACCATGGACACATCAGGCAAGCAACAAGAGTCTTTAAAACTAGTTGCCTAGTAAAGCACAGGTGGGAATAATCAGCAACATACATTGCGGATCTTGCACCCCCTCCCCACCCCCCCCCTTCCCCCTCTGTAAAACATCACATTACAATAGTATTTTCTCTATAGTAAACCAGTCAGTCAGTTATTAATGGAACAATAACTGGAATATGTGAGAGATACACTAATCAGCTGGAGCACTGTGACCACTGACCTACTATCAATATAAACTCATCCATATATGGCAGTGTCATCTGGCAACGGATGACTGCTAGTCAGATACACATTCGGTGAATGTAGTATTGGAGAGCGTGCTGTCCATCTGTGGAATGGGGAAGACATGTGATCGATCAGAGTTTGGCAGAGGAAGATTGTGATGGCCCAGAGGCCTGGCATGAGCATTTCACAACCTGCACAATTTCTCGGGTGTTCGAGGAGTGCTGTGGTGAGTGTTTTCAACATGTGGCAAAACTGAGGTGGTAGGACATCGTACGCCGGATAGATTGGTAAAAACAGGATAGGCAGCGAACTGTGGCAGAACTACCATCAGACTTTTTCATGCAGGGCAGAGTACAAGTGTGTGTGAACACACATACAATGCACCGAAGACTTCTAACAGTGGGCCTCCACCGACAACCCATGCATGTGCCAATGTTAACACAGCAATATCGGCAACTACGACTGAAATGGGCATGTGACCTTCGGCACTGGACATTAACTCAGTGGCAGAGCATTGCATGGTCTGATGAATCCCGATACCTTCATCGTGCCAATAAGAGGATGAAAATCTACCATCTTCCAGGGAAATGGGTCCTTGACACCTGTACTGCGGGATGGAGACAAGCTGGTGACAGCTCCATTATGCGCTGGGGAACATTCATGAAGGCATACACGGGTCCAGTGGGGCTCGTGTGAGGCACAACGCCAGCAAGGTGTGGCATTTTTCAGAAAGATAATGCACCATGTCACATTGCCAGGAGCATAGTGGAGTGGTTCAAGGAACACAGTGGTGAGTTCCAGTTGTTTTGCTCGCCACCAACTCGCCAGACCTGAACACATCTGGGATGTGATTGAACGTGGCATCAGAACTAATCACCCCTCTCCCTAGAATTTACGGGAATTTGGTGACTGGGGTGCAGATGTGGTGCCAACTCCCTCCAGCATCCTACCAAGGGCTCATTGATTTGGTGCCACAATGCATCCGTACTGTTATCTGTGCCAAAGGTGGACACACCAACTATTAGACAGGTGATCATAATAAAATTTCCTGGCAGATTAAAACTGTGTGCCGGACCGAGACTCGAACTCGGGATCTTTGCCTTTTGCGGGCAAGTGCTCTACCAGTGGAGCTAACCAAGCATTACTCACGACCTATCCTTCCGTTTGTAGGAGAGCTTCTGTGAAGTTTGGAAGGTAGGAGATGTGGTACTGGCAGAATTGAAGCTGTGAGGACAGGTCATGAGTTGTGCTTGGGTAGCTCAGTTGGTAGGGCACTTGCCCGCGAAAGGCAAAGGTCCCGAGTTCAAGTCTTGGTCTGGCACACAGTTTTAATGTGCAAGGAAGTTTCATACCAGCACACACGCTGCTGGAGAGTGAAAATTTTATTCAGGTGATCGTAATGTTCTGCCTGATCAGTGTACGTTACACATTACGTGTCTGAAGCTTAGAGAGTGAGTAACACTGTACAATAATTATCTTGTTAGCCAACAGTCATTCTAGATTAAATAATTTCAGTGAACAACTTGTTTACATGCAGAACATAGTAGGTGCTAATCTGGTTTAATTGTACATAATTGATGAGTAGTTCTGAGTTATCTTTAAGACAGTGATGGTTGTTTTTGTTGTTGTGGTCTTGAGTCTGAAGAGTGGTTTGATGCAGCTGTCCATGCTAGTTTATCCTGTGCAAGCCTTTTCATCTCTGCGTAATTTCTGCAACCTAAGACCATTTCAACCTGCTTACTTTATTTAAGGTTTCATCTCTACCCCCGACACTTGCTTCCGTTACCAGACTGATGATTTCTTGATGCCTCATAATGTGTTTTATCAACAGATCCCTATGTTTAGTCAAGTGAGCCATAAATTTTTCTCTTCATTTCATTTAAGTACCACCTCATTATTCAGTCTACCCATCTAATCTTCAGCATTCTTTTGTTGCACCACATTTAAAAAGCTTCTATTTTCTTCTTGTTGGAACTGTTTGGTCAAGTCCACTCCTGGATTTCTGTACAAGCTTCCGCTCCAGAACAAAAACATGTTCAGAAAATAATTTCTAACACTTAAATTTATATTAAATACTAACAAATTCCTCTTTCCAGAAAAAAATTCTTGCCTTTGCTAATTTGAATTTTATACTCTCTCTACTTTGGCCATTGTCAGTTATTTTGGTGCCCAAATTCCAAAGCTCAAACTATTCTCTCTCATTTTGATTAGGAAATGCAATACTGGTACCAAACCATTTAATAACTCTCGCAATACAGGTTACTTCTGTCAAGGTGTCTTACTGTATACAATTAAAAGATATGTTAATGTTTGTTGCTGTACTGTCATGAATTACTCACATCTAAATTTGGACATTTAAAACAGCATGCCAACTTAATCATAAAAGACACCATTTCACTTGCAGCAAAGCCAACTAGAGCTATACCTGTTACATGGAGGCAAAAGCAGTCAGCCTTTCTCACTTGATGCAGCTAATAACTTGTTTAGTCACATTTCATTGTAGAAAGTTGGAAAACCTGACAGCCTTTTGAAACTCTCTTGTAGCTGTGAATGTAATTTCTAAATTCATGGAACTGCATTTCTGCAATATTTTTTTAATTTTTTTGTCTTTTTATTATTCAGGCACTGTACAAAGGCCTGACAGAACTACTAGAGTATGAAGGTGAAGATATGGAAGAGACATTTTTGCAAACTTTTCGAATTTGCTATCAAGATGTATTCGGTGCAACATTGTACCATGAACTCAAGGAAAGTGGTGATGAAATATATGTATCACAGGATAATAAAAAGGTGAGTGGAAATAATTTGATATAGTGACTCAATTTGCTTAACTGACTTCAGACAACAACATTCAGAAGGAATTAAAGTGAAGGTTTTGGCAGAATGGTCTGGGTTTTTTAAAAAAAATATAACTGACATAATTACCATTTGCAGACACTCATATCCTTTCTTCTGACTGCTGTGGAAGACGTGTATTGGAGAGCCATGTCTGAAGAAACTATTGATTTTAACTGAACAGCACATACAGAGATCATAATTTATGCTGAAGCCTCATTATGCTTTATTCAGCAACTGCCATAGCTGCCATAACACTGCCTTTCGAAGTTCCATACTGTCTGCTGTCACTGATAAAATTTGTTGATAACATTGTTGCCATCTATGAAAATAAGAAAGAATTATCGGACCTCTTGAATCAGATCTGCCATCAAAACTGGACTAAAATACTTAGGAACAACAGAAATGACAGTAGCAACAAAATCTACATCATTTTCCAAAATTTTTGAGAAGGTGATGTATTCCATAATGGAATCTCACTGTAGCAACAATATTATCCTCAGCAAATCCCAGTTTGGGTTTCAGAAGAGTTGCTCTACTGAGAATGACATTTATATGTTCACACACGAGATTTTACAATCATTAAACAATAAAATAGCAGTGGTTGGTATTTTCTGCAACCTATTTAAGGCTTTTGAGTGAGTGAATTAAGATATTCTCCTAGATAAATTGAAGTTTTATGGGATTGATGGTGTAGCCAACCAGTGGATAATGTCGTACCTAACCAAAACAACACAAAGTTCTACATAGCAATTCAACCATTTTAGGCCAGGGACATAATTCTGACAGGAGAAATCGTGTATGAGTTTCCACAAGGCTCAATCTCATGTCCACATTTCTCATACATGTGAACGAGCTTCCATCCAATGTACAACATGCTGAATTGACTCTTGTTACAGGTGACACTAGTATTGTGTACTGCATCAGACATTGCAGTTCCTGCTTCCTCCCTCTGTTACCCATGTTCTATTCCATAGCTCTCCAAAGACAAAAATACTGTAAAATCTCACATTACAATAATATTTCATTTACACTAAACCAGACAATCAGTTATTAATGGAATAACAACTGGAATTTGAGAGGAATACATGACACATTAGTTGTCTGAAGCTCAGAGTGTAAGTCTGTATGATAATTATCATGTTAACGAGCAGTAATTTTAAGTTAAATAATTTTGTTGGGTAGCTGGTTATATGCATGTAGCAGGTGCTAAATTCTGGCTCAATTGTACATAATTAATGACTAGTAGTGAGTTAACTTAGGAGGCGATAGTTGTTTTTGTCGTTGTCGTCATGAATCCAAAGGTTGGTTTGATGCAGTTCTCCATATTAGTTTATCTTATACAAGCCTCTTCATCTCTGCACAATTACTGCAACCTAAGACCATTTCAAACTGCATACTTCACTTAAGGTTGTATTTCTTTATCCCTGACACTTGCTTCCATTACCAAACTGACAAATTCCTTGATGCCTCAGGATGTGTCCCTTCGTTTAGTCAAGCTGTGCCATATTTTTCTCCCCAGTTCAGTAGAGTGTCACCTCATTATTCAGTCAACCCATCTAATCTTCAGCAGTCTTCTGTTGCACCACATTTAAAAAGCTTCTATTCTCTTCTTGCTGTAGTTCTTTGTAGTCCAGTCCACTCCTTCACTTTTGCACAAGGCTACACTCCAGACAAATATCTTCGGAAAAGAATTGTGTATGGTCATGCTTCTGATTTGTAGAATAAATTTTATTGTATCTCCATCTAGTGGTTGCAAGTTTCACAAACAGTAATATAATTTATAGCTATTGTTGTTATAAAAATGCGTTACTCATTCTTTGATGCTATTGATGATAGCAGAGAAAGAATCTGCCAAAAAATGACAGAATGACTGATGCAGAAACTGAACAAACCAGGCAGCACATTTTGTCTGTATAATCATCTGGAGGACGCTGTTAGGTGAAAAACCTCAACAAAAAGGTACCTTCTATCTCACTGTGCACTATCAGAAAAGAACGAAGGGTACACCCACTTGAGGCAAGTTGGAACAGTCCAAGTTTAACTTTGTACCAAAGCTGTTGTACCAGATGACCATTCATATCAAGAAACCAAAAAAGTATACATGTCACACATGTGACAAATTTATATACTGATTTCACATGCTTCAGAACAACAGAAGCTGGAACTTCAGAACAAATTAACTCTTCACTAGGCATTGGCTGGCATGGCATAAAAGGTGAACTCTATGGATAAATATAGTGCACTAACTGAGAGTAGTCACCTAATCGCCAATGTTGATGTACAGCAGTGTCTGCTGCACCTCTGCTTGAAAGTGGTGTGGCCTGCTACAATCATCTTCCGTGGACTTTTTATTTGACCGTCCATGATCTCAAGGGAAGTTAAGTGTACTACTACTTGTGGAATGACCAGGCTGAAAGAAGTCCTTGAAGCAGTAAACTTTGTAAGTGTTGGATACCTTTCAAAGAATAATGCAATGAAGTCTTCCTTGAGTTATCGGGTCCTGTCGCCATCATCTAGTGTGATGAAGCAAATTGGAATAATTTTAATTCCCCTCTCGTTTTGCCATCTGCCTCCATAAATTCGTTTTGTTACTTTTAACTAATTATCATTAACATACGTGAATATAATCTGCATTTCCATAAAAGAGAAAGATTGACCCTCAGTCTTAAAGTAAATAACACCAGATCTAAATTTGTGCTTAGTTTAATGTATGTATTTGATTTCTAATTTATTTTGATTGTTCCTAGTTAGTATCTTTCATTATAGGGCAAAGTCAGTAATTGTTTCATAACTTAAAATTATAATGTTGACATATAAACAAGTATAAATTCTGTAATAATTGTATTAATTCCAAAGCAATTAACAGTTTTGTCAAAAGTATTGTTTGCATAACTAAATTTGTTAATTTCATGATCTAAACAAATAATTCAGCCTAAACCTCATAGTAGAAGAAACTGTTAAAAAGATGCAATTTTTCAATTGTGATATATATATATATATATATATATATATATATATATATATATATATATGGAAACATTCCTATATATATATATATATATATATATATATATATATATATATCTAAAAAGAAAGATGATGAAACTTACCAAACAAAAGCGCTGGCAGGTCGATAGACACACAAACATACACACAAAATTCTAGCTTTCGCAACCAATGGTTGCCTCGTCAGGAAAGAGGGAAGGAGAAGGAAAGACAAAAGGATATGGGTTTTAAGGGAGAGGGTAAGGAGTCATTCCAATCCCGGGAGCGGAAAGACTTACCTTAGGTAAGTCTTTCCGCTCCCGGGATTGGAATGACTCCTTACCCTCTCCCTTAAAACCCATATCCTTTTGTCTTTCCTTCTCCTTCCCTCTTTCCTGACGAGGCAACCATTGGTTGCGAAAGCTAGAATTTTGTGTGTGTGTTTGTGTTTGTTTGTGTGTCTATCGACCTGCCAGCGCTTTTGTTTGGTAAGTTTCATCCTTTTTAGATATATTTTTCCCACGTGGAATGTTTCCCTCTATATATATATATATATATATATATATATATATATATATATATATATATATATATATATATATATATATATATATATATAATAGAAGGAAACATTCCAATATATATATATATATATATATATATATATAGACCCGATTTTTGGTCACGACAATCAGTCTACGGCCGAGTTTCTGACGAGTAACCTGTGCTGGTTAGAACAACAACAATGCTTCAAATTAACTGTGGAATAAGTGTTAAACAATTAGACAGTGTGTAAAAACAGTGACAGTGTCTGCTCCATACATAACTGATTATTCTTCAAGAACTGTGGACTTTGTGGCTAGGTTTTACTGCTTGTAGATGTTCAACAAGAAACTACTGTAGCAGCGTGTGGAGTTTCGCCTGTTAACAATTAATGAGGCTTATGGAAAGTTTAAACAATAGTGCACTGGCCATATAACTGTGTATTACTAGGGGGTTGTGCGAAAGGAAAATTTAAAGTACTGTAAAACATAACTGTGCATCTATCAGCTACATCATTTAAAGTAGTCAGGGTCGAAATTCACAACCCATTTTTCAGTCAGTGTAGCAGTGTAGCAAACATCAAACAAACGAAGAATTAAAAGCAAGAGGAACCACCACACAGACACAAGGCAAACAAATCTTATCGCCCTGCTGCCCCATAGGGTATTTGACTGTTTTGTGGAAATTGTCTTGAATGATTAATTATGTCATTTTATGCTCCTAAAATGCTTTTTTCCTCTTGAATTTCAGTATTCTTTTACAAAATTGGAAATGAAATTCAAATAACTTGAAAGCCCACTAAAATGCTCCATTCAAGGCATGTGATGCCTATGGCACCACAGGCTAGCTCACTGCTTCTGCTGTCAATGGTAATTCACAGTGATGTCTTGTTTTGAAATTTACATTTCAGAAGATAGTTACAAATGTGTAGTAGTACCATACTGTACAAATACATCTATAAAAATCTCTGAAAGTTTCTTTGGGTGTTCCAGAGAATGAGATGTGTAAAATGTGATTGCACTGTACCAGCAAATTGTCAGCACATCAGTGCAGAAGTTCACTAACTTAGTTAAAAATTTGTTGCACTGTGAAGCTGACATTAATTTACCTCAGAGATATGCTTTCCCAATGTTAAAAAGGAAGAATAGCGTCACTCAATTACATAAAACTGTTACTGAAAATTGTCATTCTACCCAACTTTACATAAATTATTTGATAGCTCAGTTGTTAGTGGTAGACTGTTGAATTTTATATGAGAGGGTCCATAGATGGCTGGTTTGAATCCAACCTAAAATAATATTTTAACTTATTTATAAAATGAAATCACAATTACAAAACTTCACTACACTGATCAGAAACAGAATATTTTTGTATTTTCCTTGCTGTTTACATGCACTTACATTTGTAGTTACTGTTTGCACATGTCATGTTCAAAGAGACATATTCTAGTTAATGTGACCACATGCTTTTTACTTTATTAGAAACTATGTTGTTGTTTTAGAAAAAGTCTGTGTACTGTCCACCTAGGATCCTTATTGTTTAAACTTTTGGAGTTTCATCATCTTACATAAAGAAGAAGTAAATTTGCTTCAGACACTGGTGTTAGGTTACACATACAAACATCTCAGACATTTGTTACCTGTATGCTGTACGTGCTATCTCTCCATATGGAAAACCTCATTGTCATGCATCTCGTTGTACTGTGGACATACGGTGATGTCTTCACTACTAGCAGTGTCGACACTAATTATAATATACTGACCCATTTCGTCAGTTTTGAGCGAGTTTAATGATGTTGCAGGGAGCGATGAAAAGAATGTCAGTCATTGCACATATCGCCGCTGTAAATGGATGGAGCATAAAAGCATCAACTTTTGCAAGATTTCCACTATCAGCATTCACAAAATTATTTTCTATTGTTATTTGTTTAGCTAAACAGATAAATTGTGGGCAGAAAAAGTACGTAATAGGTTCATAACTTCAGCTAACACTCCTATCACACACATATAGCTTCATCTTGCTCCAAGCCTGTGATGTCGTCACCAGAGCAACAGCCAGTAACTGTGTGTTTTTGATCACATGACCAAATCTTGATAATTAATGATTTTTTAGCTTCAATTATATAAAAACAACAAATATTTTGTGAGAATATTGACTGTAAATTCTATTTGAATGTATAATCAATCATAACGACCATTGAAACCATATTCTGACACACAAAGAAACCTATTGTGGTGTATTCAAGTCATACAACTGTAACAAAGTGTCAACAGACAGTGTGTATAGTGCTTTGCCAGAGGCCCCATCAGACAACTCTAAAGATGATCATCAGGGCAAGTGTGTACCAGAATGAAAATTCCGGTGAGTGGCGGAATACCAATTGGAGGCGTGGCAGGCATGATGATAGGGAGATACTACCATATCATGGCAGTTATGATTTCAGCTTCAGATTATATTCGCATGATTCTGTACATAGTGTCTCTTCACATTGTTTTATAATTCTTATAAAATGACTTTAATATCCAAAAGTACTCTGTTATACTAAACCATTAACTATCTTCTTATATCTTACATAGCACCTAGATTCGCCCTTGCTATGTGAAGAACTTTGAACTCGTGTGGGCTGAGTTTGGTGGAAGCAAACCTCAGTTGCACAACTCAGCTGTGCTTTGCCTATGAAAGGAGCAATTGAGCTTTGTTGAGGTCATCAGTGTTGTGTTGATGGTGTACAAGTCTTCTACATCTATATCTGTACTCTGCAAACCAACATGAACTTGTTGGCAGGGGTACTTTCCATTGTGCCAAGTTCATGTAAAAATGATTCTTCAATTGCCTCTGGCCTGTTGTAATTAGGCTAATCTTGTCTTTGAGGTCACAACAGGAGTGATGTGTAGGGTGTTGTAATATAATCCTAGATTCATCATTTAGTACTGGTTCCTGAAATTTTATGAGTGGGCTTGTAAGGGATGCGTCTGCTAGTCAGGTTTTTCATCATCTGTCATGCTCTCTTACACAGATCTAACAGATTGACTATTCATGCTGTCCTCCTTTGTGTTCATTCAGTTGCACTTTCAGTGATATTTGATATGGTTCACACAGATTTTAGCAATATTATAGGTTCAGTCTTGGAAGTGTGCTAACCAGTGATCACTGGGTTGCACTCAGTCTCTCATCGGTGGAATTTTTCTGTAAACTGATTTTATGATAAATTCTCAAATATTAGACACAACACAGCATTAATGCACTTTTTAACTGTTTTGCACATTAAATAACACTCGAAATAACACAACCACCAGTCTCATGTACTGACCAGAGGTAGACACATGCAGTAATCTCCAAAACAGACAGAATGGGTAACAGTTTGCAGTGCACTTTCACATATGAATCCTCATAGTTGAACATTCCAAAATTAACAGATTACACAACCAGTAGACTCAGTAAGTTTCGTCGTAACTGATGTCAATGCACTGACATGTATGTAATGAAGATGCACTGAGATTTAACCAAAGAGATTCATAAAGATAAGGCACACAAAATAACCTAATGTTTACACGGAGATGTTAATCACAGTAATACAGAAGTATTAGTGTGGTCATAGTGGAATGCAGGTGGATTTTGGAAGATATATATTTGTTTATAAAACTGCTAGATTGAAATTGATTAAGAGTAACTGTGCCATGTGTTCAGTCAATAATTTGATTTACATAATGAGTAATTAGTAAATTACAAAAAGTTACAGAACTATTTTTTACACCTACACTGTGGATTCCCTGTTGATGAGAACATTTGTCAAATTTGAAATTATGATAAATTATACAGAGTTTTGATCAGTGGCTTAATTGATTAATAGTGATTGTCATTCAGTCCAGAAAATTTAGGGAAACTAAATTATAGCATCAGACTTGACAATTAAATGTGTAATGTCTCAGTGTGGCTTGCTGGCTCAGTGCTATACTGCCAGACAAAAAAATGAAAGATGTCCGATTCATTCTCTGATCACTCCTAGGACTTTTATTTGTCACTTATCCTTTTTTCCACAACTGACAGTTTTTGTTGATTTATAAAATGCGAAATTACATTCCAAGTCCTCCCTACCAAGAAATCCTCAAACCAATGAGAATTTCAAAGTAGAAACCCCCCCCCCCCCCTCTCCTAGGTCAGGTTTATCTGTTATTATTACATCCAGTATATTTCCATCATCAGTGCACTTCTGAAGAGTCTGTTGTAGGTATTTTTCACATAAAGCATTTCGTATTATCATGCCTGAAAATTACAAAAGTTTAATTACCCCACTTGGTAGTTCGACAGTAAAAGTTGCTTCAACTGAATACATGATTGGGAAACTTATGTACTAGTGAGCTGAGGTATTCTCAGAAAGTTTGTGGGTACATTTGGGGGAGGGTGGGAGTCTTTGATAGAAGGCTCCAGTTATAAATTTATGGCCACTTTTTATACTGAGTCTTGCTCAAACATTCTCAAATACACAGTCTTCAGTGCAGCTTCAATTTCTATCTTTGTATATATGTGTTTCTTGTCTATTGTGGTAAATACACCACTTCCATTTTACATTACCCCAACCTTTCAATGTACACTTAGATTTATGTCAAAAATCTCACTGCTGCCAATTTTCGGTTTTACCCAGCTCTCTGTGCCTGGTATTATGAGAGTTAAACTTCTTGAGCTGTTGATTAGTATTATTTTAACTGTCTAACCTAATGGGGGTGGGGAGGAGGGGGGGAGATGTCATTTCTTTGGGTCCTACACTAATATTTATGGGTGTCTTATAGCTGTCTTCATGTAGACTCGCTGGGGAATTACCTAATCTTACTGTCAGTTATCTTGATAGAATCCTATGATGCAAGTCTAGGAAGTGAAATCCTAGCTTGTCACACAAACTTCAAAGTGCCTTGTTTAATTCTTATTCGCAAATCACCACATAGTGGAGATCTTGAGTCGGAGATAGGTACAACAAAAAGACTGTCACAAATAAATAAGCTTTCAACCAACAAGGCCTTTGTTGAAAACACACACACACACACACACACACACACACACACACACACGAGTCTGGCTACAACTACCACAGACTGCAGTTTTGTGTGTGTGTGTGTGTGTGTGTGTGTGTGTGTGTGTGTGTTTTCGACAAAGGCCTTGTTGGCTGAAAGCTTATTTATTTGTAACAGTCTTTCAGTTGTACCTATCTGCTACTCATCATCTCCGCTATATATTGTTACATTCTGTCCTGGATTTTCCATTGTTTGATTTTTGGAGCTGAAGTGTGCAACATATTTATCAACTGCTAATGTTCTCACACATGAGCAGCGAACTATAGAAATCTGTTACCAAGTTCCGCACCCCGTCCACAGATCACATGTGTGGGCAAATCGCAGTCCCTGATCACTTATAATTCCCAAGCAATCTGAAAGTTTTAACGTCTAAACATAATATGGACATATTTATTCAGGTATCTAAGGCATACATATTCCAAAACTATACATTTCATATAACTGTCCCTCATGCAATGCTCAACAAGTGATAAGGAAAACAGCATTGCTGCTATTAACATAAATTCTATACACACATAAAGATCACAAAGCCACTGTATAGATACTTAAACTACAAGAGTGGAAAGATCTACACAGTACACATTGTGACAATGAAAAATGTAATGGTGCAATAGTACCTGTTGTTATAAAGCATAGCAACACATTTCAGTTTACTTTTACTAGACCAGTGAAAGTATGCGTGTGAAAAAGTGACTATAATTAGTAGTAGTGTAAAGAGCATCTACTGTGCCCAGGATGTTGAAATTTATGTGAAGATATGAGAAAGAGAAATGTGGACACAGTGCAGAAAGAGATGATGGATTTATAATTGGACTGGCCGGTGGGGTGCCACTTGCACTTTGCAGTCATGCTGTGTGGGGTGCTGTGGGCTCAAGAAGAAAGGGGCCCAACGACAATGCTCGAGCACCAAAGAATAGTGAATGTGTTTATATTGACTCTGTGCCATTCTATATGGTGTTAAGTACGAACTTATGCTTTTGGTCAAGCATTGAAACAGCATACATGAACATGTTGTCTGGAAAGCTTCCTTAATTATCAGTTGTTGTGAGTTGACGACTTATTTGAATATAGAATAATTACAGAAACAGTGTTTTATGATTTCGTAGTGAGTTGCTTAAATGTAGAAGATCTCTTATAGCCTCTCCACTCTGCAGTCAGAAAGAAAGTCAATGGTCAAATATGTGGTGCAGCATAGCAGGACCACAACATCAAAAGAAAACAAGACGACGACTGGAAAAGGAGCTAACTGTTATTACTGGGAATAAGTAGAGATGTGGCATCTCGCAATATATCGATCACTTAAAATAAACCCACAACAAGAAAAACACCTCAACAGATGCTGTAATGTAACTTAAAGTTCCCAAGAAAACATTCCAAGACAAATTTAATAAATTTTATATAAATGTTGAGATTTAAATACCATAGCAGAACATCACGACGCACTGGTGCTGGAAATACTGACTGAAATTGCATAGTAAATCACTCGTGTTTGGCAGGATTGAACAAAGCAACTGTCCGCGTTCAATATCATCTGGGATTGTCACTTGTGTGTGGGCCACTTAATATTTTTTTAAAAATGTTGGAGTATGTAATGGTGTTTGGTGGTGTATTAAAAGTGGCAGAACTGAAAGAACTAGGATTCGCTAGCTTCAGATTCCTAAGAAAAGTAACTTTGTATTGATTTTCACTTGCATGAACAATTTTGAATTCAAATGTGAATCCCCAGTGGTGTTAGTCATGAGCTTTCCACTGTATTGGGGATTGATGAATTAATAAAAACTGTTGCAGAGTATGTGATAAATTGAGTGCTTGTTTGCAACTAGTTAACGGTGATGCTAGATGCTAAATAAATAGAAGGAGAAAAAAGAACCACCTCTTTTTCTGAATATTGTGATTTACAAAAAAGTTATAATGTTTATCACAATTAACACGACTGAGATTTATGAATAAGCAGGTGCTTTTATTTTAATTTTACTTCAGTTTCATATTTATTAACAAATGAGCTTGATATACACTGAAGAGCCAAAGAAACTGATATAGGCATGTGTATTCAAGTACAGATAGATGTAAACAGGCAGAATACGGCACTACGGTTGGCAATGCCTTCGTAAGACAAGTGTGTGGTAGGTTAGCGATATTTAAGTGAGGTTGTATGTGGTGGTATATTCAGTGCACAACTGATGGGACACAGCACCTCCAAGGTAACAATGTAGTTGCGGATTTTCCCATACGACCATTTCACTAGCGCAGTGTGAATATCAGGAAACCGGTTAAACATCAAATCTCAGACATCGCTGTAGCCAGAAAAAGATCCTGCAAGAACGGGACCGACAACAACTGAAGAGAATCATTCAATATGACAGAAGTTCAATATTTCTGCAAATTGCTGCAGATTTCAATGCTGGGCCATCAACAAGTGTTAGTGTGTGAACCATTCCACGAAACATCATCAATATGGGCTTTTGGAGCTGAAAGCCCACTCATGTATCCTTGATGACTGCACGACACAAAGCTTTATGCCTCACCTGGGCCCATTGACACTGACATTGGACTGTTGATGACTTGAAACGTGTTGCCTGGTTGGACGAGTCTCATTTCAAATTGTGTCGAGCAGATGGACACTTACCGGTATGGAGACACTCTCGTGAATCCATAGACCATGCGTTCAGCAGTGGATTGTTCAAGCTGGTGGAGGCGTGTGCAGTTGGGAGTGATACAGGACCCCTGATACATCTAGATATGACTGACACGTGACACATATGTAAGCATCCTGTCTGATCACCTGCAACCATTCATGTCCATTGTACTTTCTGACAGACTTGGGCAATGCCAGCAGGACAATGTGACACCCCACCTGTCCAGAATTGCTAGAGAGTGGCTCTAGGAATACTCTTCTGAGTTTAAACACTTCTGCTGGTCACCAAACTCCACAGACATGAACGTTATTTAGCATATCTGGGATGCCTTTCAATGTGCTGTTCGGAAGAGATCTCCACCCACTCATACTGTTACGGATTTATGGACAGCCCTGCATGATTCATGGTGTCAGTTCCCTCCAGCACTACTTCAGACATTAGTAGAGTTCATGCCCCATTGTGATGCGGTACTTCTGCATGTTCTCGGGTACCCTAAACGATATTAGGCAGGTGTACCAGTTTCTTTGGCTCTTCAGTGTAAATTGGATCTTAATTTTTGGTAAGATGAGATTTTTATTTTTAATTACTAATCACACGAACATGCAAGTATTTAGAATAAATGAAAATTTGGTACAAAAGAGTGAAACATTGAATAGAAAATGGAATACATTTTTTTATTCTGGAAGTTGAACTTTATTATTATTATTGGTGGTGGTGGTGGTGGTGGTGGTGGTGGTGGTGGTGGTGGTGAATGCCCCCATTGCATTGGAGAATGATAAGCAAGTGATTTTCATTCTACTTTCAGGTTTTTCTTATTTTTCCAATATTTCTGCATTTTCTCCCCAAAGGCCTTCTTTCTTTCCTTCGGTCGACTCTGGTCGCTATGGTTTTGGTTCCATCTCTGGAGTAAACTTCAGCTTGTCAATTTTGCTTCTGAATGTATCCCTGTCTGATGTGTTTCTTATGTCAATTTTTGCTTTTGTCAAATTGTTCTTAACTTCAGTTACCCAGGGTATTAATGCGTTAAGTGATGTCGCATAGTCCAATAGACATTTAGTTAGTCTTTTTCCAGATAATCTGTCGAGGTGTCCATTGAACTTCATTTGCCTCTTTCTGATGTCAATTTCAATGTTTGATACTGTTTCTGTTGTCTCGATGGTTTCAGTCTGTATCCATCTTGTGTGTATTGTAGTCCCAGGATTTTCCTAATAGTATTTCTCTCTACTTTCTTAATTTCTTGTAAATATAGTTTTCTGTTCAATGAGAGTGTTTCTCTTGCATTAGTGGCTGTCAGTTTGATTACTGTGTTGTAGTGTCTGATTTTAGAGCCTTTCAACAGGCATTTTTTTCTTATATGAATTTGAAACAAGGCCAATCACTTCTCGATTTTCTGCAATCTGTAATTTCACTTAGATACTTAAATGTTTGATTCCAGTGATTTCACCATAATTTATTTTAAGTTTCAGAAAATCTAACTTGGAACACATGAATTCACTCTTCTGAAAGGAGATTTGCAGGCTAACCTTCTCTGCACGTTCTTTGAGGGTCTCGATTTGTTTTACTGCGGTTTTTTCACTATCAGATAGAATTGATAAGTCATTTGCAAATGCTAAATATGGAATGTTCAGTTTTCCTCGACCTCTTCCTAGTTAGATTGGCTTCCAAAAGTTTCGTTTTCTTAGTTCCATTCTTCCATTACTTTGTCTAAAAACTGTGTTGAATAATAGTGGTGAGATCCCATCTCCTTGTCTTAAAACTGTTTTAACTAAGAATGGTTCTCAAATTTCATATGTGACAAAAACCAAATCAAAAATTAAGATTAATGTTTATTCAATCAGTTTCAGAGTTTTGGCATCTAGTCCACATTCTTCTAGAATACTGTGTAGAGATTGTCTGTCTATATAATTATGTGCTTTCTTAAAATCAACAAATGTGCAAATAGTTGGTTTTGACTTGATTGCTTTAATTTTTAATACAGTTTTGAGATTAAAGCTCTGTTCTGGATACAATGTTTGGTCAAAAGCCCACATGGTCATCTGAAATTGTTTCTTCTAGTCCTTCTTGTGCCTTCTTTAGGAAAAACATGAGTAAAATTTTGTAGTGGCTGGCAAAAGTGAAATGCCTCTGTAGTTGTTTACGTCTGATATATATATATATATATATCTCCCTTTTGTGCAACACACACACACACACACACACAAACTAATGCAATTCACACACACGACTGCAGTCTCAGGCAACTGTAGCCACACTGCAAGCAGCAGCACCAGTGCATGATTGGAGTGGCATCTGGGTGGCGGTAAGGAGGCGTTTTGGGTGGGGAGGGGGATGGATAGTAGGGTAGAAGTGGCAGCGAGTAAAGTGCTGCACCTTTGGCAGAAGGCAGGGGTGAGGTGGGTGGGTGATTTTTTTTTTTTTTTTTTTGGGGGGGGGGGGGGTGGTAGCAGAAAAGGAGAGAAGTAAAAAGACTGGGTGTGATCACGAAATCAGGGCTGTGTAGTGCTTGTGAAGGTAAGGGGGTGGATGGGTCAGGTCAATGTTTAACGAAGTTGAGGCCAGGAGGGTTACGGGAACAAAGGATGTATTTGCAGGGAAAGTTCCCACATTTCAAAAAAGCTGGTATAGGTGGATAGGATCCATATAGCACAGGTTGTGGAGCAGTCATTGAAATGAAGGATATCATGTTTGGCATGTTCAGCAACAGGGTGGTCTACTTGTTTCTTGGCCACAGTTTGTCGGTGTCCATTCGTGCAGACAGCTTATTGGTTTTCATACTTACATAGAATGCAGTGCAGTGGTTGCAGCTTAGCTTGTATGTCACGACTAGTTTCACAGGTAGCTCTGCCTTTGATGGGATAGGTGATGTTTATGATCGGTCGGGAATAGGTGGTGGTGGGAGGATGTGTGGGACAGGTATTACATCTAGGTCTATTACAGGGGTACGAGCCATGAGGTAAGGGGTTGGTAGCAGGGGTTGTGTGGAGGATTGACAAGTATATTGTGTATCTTCAGTGGGCAGCGGAATACCACTGTTAGGGGAGGAAAGGGTAGTGGGCAGGCCATTTATCATTTCAGGGCATGACAAGAGGTCGTCGAAACCCTGGCGGGGAATATAATTCAGTTGCTCCAGTCCTGGGTGGTACTGTGTTAACTCTGTGGCTGGACGTTGTGACTTTGGGAGGTGGTGGGAGAATAGAAAGATAAATCATGGGAAATTTGTTTTTGTACAACATTGGGAGGATAATTAGTCTTGGAAGGCTTCAGTGAGACCCTCCGTATATTTTAAGGGGAACCACTTGTCACTGCAGATTTGATGACCACGGGAGAGCTTCAGGGGTTTGTTTATGTTCTGGCTTCTGTGTGGTGGTGGTGGTGGTGGTGGTGGTGGTGGGAGGGCGGTAGTTTTGGTGGGTGGGGTAGGTGTAGCAGGTCTGCGAGACATGGTTTGTCAGCTATGATGGGATGTGGGGGGAGGGGAGGGGGGTTGGAGGTTGTTGAGGTGTGATGAACAGCGGTACTCCAAGTCTGGAGTAGGAAGTGAGCAGGGTGGAGAACTTTTTTAGGTGGCATTGTGCATGTTGCTCCAGTTCCAGGACAAGAGTTTCATTGTGTGATATGGGTTTCAGAAATTTGGGATTGCATAGCAGGAGAATTTTGCAGATAGAAAGACGTTACTGCAAGGAGATTTGGGCTTGGTTGATATGGTTTTGCAGGACTATGTTGGCGAGGGCTAAGGATTGGCGGAACCTGAACAGGTGGATGTCATTGTGGAAGGACGGGTGGCAGCCAGAGACGGGTAATTTGGTGGTAAGGCCATTTGGAGTGGGGTGGGGGGGGGGGGGGGGGGTGGGATTCCATGAACCAAGCAACAATGCAGGAACAGTATGTGGGACTGGTTTCCGGCTAGGGATAAGGAAACTTCTCTGTAATGATGCAGATGGAAGGAGCAAGGGTCCTTTGTGGTGGAAATAAATGCGAAAAATTACTTAAATAATGTAGAATTACATCCAAAAACCATGCAAAAATGCACCCAAATACATATGAAAAATTACAAGGATGAAACGGATGCAAAAAGGAGGAAACAAGAAGAAATCTGAGGGAGTCAACAATAGTGAAAGGCAAAAACCCACGACATCTTTCATTTCAATGACTGCTTGACAGTCTGTGCCATATTTCCCTGCAATACATCCTACGTTCCTGTAACCCTCCTGGCCTCAACCTTCGTTATTCATTGACCTGACCCATCCAGCCCCTTCTCTGTTCTCATTCCAGCACTAGGCAGCCCTCATTCCACCATTGTACCCAGTCTTTCTACTTCTCTCCTTTTCTGCTACCCCCCGCCCCCCACACTCCACACCTCCCCACCTCTCTCCTGCCTTCTGTCTTAACCTGCAGCTCTTCACTCTCCACCACCCCCATCCTACTATCCCTCCCCGTCCCCCACCCATTCGCCACTCCCATCATGCACTGGTGCTGCTGCTATGTGCTACTATAGTTGCCTGGGATTGCAGTCATGTGTGCGAATTGCGTTAGAGTGTGTGTGTGTGTGTGTGTGTGTGTGTGTGTGTGTGAGAGAGAGAGATCTATTTTTGACGAAGGCCTTACTGGCCAAAAGCTTTATTTGTTGTGCCTATCTGTGACTCAGCATCTCCTCCATATGATGAGTAGCAACTTTCCTTTTTATAATATTGCTACGTTCCATACTGGATTTTCCATTGTGTGACAATTTTCTTTATTTATTGTATATTTGAATAAAGCATTTGACACTACTATAACTTCATAATGAGTGAATTTTATTTTTTCTTTCTGCAGGAATTTGTAGACCTGTATGCCGATTTCTTATTGAACACATCAGTTGAAAAACAGTTCAAAGCTTTTCGAAAAGGTTTCCACATGGTCACAGATGAGTCACCACTTCAGTTACTTTTCAGGCCTGAGGAAGTAGAGGAATTGGTGTGTGGTAGTAAGGTAGGCATCTCACTGATAAAACATAGTGCATTACCACGACATCTCAGAATTGTTATGTCATGAAATTGTATTTTGTGATCTGTTGCAGAATTTTAATTTCAATGAACTGGAAGAAGCTACAGAATATGATGGTGGATATACATCAGACACACCGATAATACGCGATTTCTGGGATATTGTTCATAATATGCCTTTAGACTATAAGAGGAAGTTACTACAGTTTGCTACAGGTAGTGATAGGGTGCCTGTTGGTGGTCTTAGCAAATTAAAATTAATTATTGCTAGAAATGGATCTGATTCAGACAGGTTAGTGACACAATTTTTTTTTAATGTATCAAAAACAGATATTTTGTATGTTTTTATTTTATTAGCTGATTGGAGTGTGGTTGGTACAGCATGTATTGAAACAAGCTCGTATTACAGGTTTTTAATAATATTTGCTTCTGCGAATATTATAATGAAAATTTAGCAGTATACTATTTTGTTTCTATCATGCAGTTGCAATGTGATGACTTCTGTCTGTCATCTCATTATTTGTTTAGGTAGCAGTATATTTGTCAACTTCACTACTAATTTCCCATGTCACAAAATAATTAAAACTAGAACTATCTTCTAGTATGTTACAATAGTGTTTCTTTGCTCCTGTTCCTTAATTACATCTCTCATTAAGCAAGTTATTTTTTATGTACAAATTACCATTGCTTCTGCTTATAGTTTCTACTATCTACCCTGTTGAAAGTGTTTGTTCTTTCTTCTTTGATTTGCTAGTACCTGGCTTATTGAGTGTTACATGTGCTACCATTCTCCTAAGTAAAACTCCAATAACATTTATTTATTATACTCTTTTGGTGTCTACTTTTTCTGTTCAATACTCTGTAGTCCTGCCTGATTCAAGGAGGAGATATGTTCCACTCGCCTAACCCCTCCCCGACTAACCCCTGTCCCTTCCAACCAACACATAAGTCATTTTGTTTCCATCCAGGAGTTTTGATTACTTGCATAGTTTAAGGTCATCTTTGATTTCCAACCAGGTATAGTCATTGATACAGCCCTATGAATTGCTGTACCCAGTTGAGCACACAATAAGAATTTAAATTTTGACAGGAAAATCTCTGTCATTCAGTTTTGGCCCACATTTGTAAAACTATAAAAGTTTTTTCCAAATTAGGAGATTATAGTAAATGTATCTGTGAAGAAGTTCCAAAAATCAGTCTGATCCTTGATTGTTATATTGATATGATAATATCTCAGAATCTTGAAACATCTACCCAAGTTCCGGCTTACTGTACATTAGATTATTCCATTCATCACCACCAAAGACTGTAATGATGTGTCCTACAGCCAACTCATTGACCATAGGAGTTTATAACAAGAAGCAACAATGCCTCCTTTGTAAGTTTTTACAGAATGAATGAATTGTTTTCATATACATCTCTTTATTGTTTCTCAAATTAATCACCATTAAAATTTATACACATTTGCAAGCATTGTAACCAATTCTGGAAGCAGTTTTCCACTCTGTTCTTGGAACCTGGAAAATGATAAGATGCTGGGAATTTTAATCTTAATTTTCTATTAAATATGGAGGTATAACCTAAGAAAGGAAAGAGTGTAGAAGCTATTAAAAATTAGACTGAGTAAAGGAAATGTGTTAGTTGAGAACTAAATACAATCCTTAGACGTAGTAACCTCAGAAACAAAATTAAAAAGGTTACGAACAAAACACTAACAGAAAACAAATGTATATATGTATAATGGGTCAGGAAGTTTTGGAAATAAGGAAGAGACAAATGATCAGCTGCGATGCAGAAATTGATTACTGGAGACAGTGCTGCAGTCTCAAGAGTAGACAAGTCAGAAATGAAAAAATCAGAAAAATGGTGGAAATGGAAGGGAACATAATGGAAGCTAATATATTTTCAGGAGGCAACTCTCCAGTATTAAAGCCAATTACAGTTTTAATGTGAATGAATACACTGACTAGCACAGTTCTTACAGATTGATGACATAATTTATATTATGATAACCTTTGTATTATTCATGGTTATATTTCACTTGACATGATTCTATGAATACTTTTATGAACTGGATGACGGTTAGATGACTGAAACTGGTTGTATAACTAAAGTATTTTACAGCAGCTTAAGGCAGTACATTTTTCAAATAAAGGAAGCTATTGAGAGGAAGAGGTTGCTGTGTTATGGCCATATAAAACAAGTGAAATAATAGACGGCAAAAGAAAGAAATGAAGGTGGATCACAAAGGGAAAAAGAAAATAAGACTCAGATCAGTGGTTTGTCAGAGGAGCTCCATGAGGGGATCTGAGGTAATCATAGACTAAGAGACTTCGGAGGTCGAGAAACCAGAAACAGCATTAACTGCAAGGAACTTGAGTGTAAAGAGGTCACTAGATGATAAATCAGTTGAATAAAGGCAATGAGACATTAATTCAATGGTTTTTCTCTGTTAAATAATCGATTGTTTGACATGCTGTTGACAGCTGGCATTGTCATAATGAAGAATGGTGTGATTGTTTTGTTTCTTGTTACTGACTTCTGTGGTGACTTGTGGCAAATAAATAATTGTATACTATTCAGAATTAACTAGTTTTAGATCCTCTAAAACAATGATTCTTAATCTTTTCAGTGAGTGGAGCACTTTGGCATGTCATTTTTGTGACAGAACCCCTGGTTTGTTTCTTTAGTATGTTTTTAATCCAACATTGTAAAAAATTATTATTTGCAACAAAATTGGCAATAATTTGAAATAACATTTATTTACTTCAAAATGTAATTTCAAAATTAATCTGAATCCTCTTAAATTTGAAATAACATGATCAGTTAGGATTTTTAAATTTTAATTAAATAAGTTGTTTTTGTTCTTATTTTTGCAATTACACTTACCATTACACTTTTTTGATGAAAGCTGAATTCTTGTAACAGGTTTGGCAGTGAGTCTGTTGAGATTTTTTTTTTACACGTAAGGGGAGAACTCTGTTTTGTGCATGTATGACGTTGCAAATGGTAAAAGTATCAACATGGCCCTTTGCGATAATTGTTGGTATATTTAAAAGCATTCTACACTGCTGCAGAATTTCGGTAACAACATAAATTCAAATTTTTCTTCCAACAATGAACTAATGTCAGTTTCGTATTCTTCTGCAGATATGGTAGAAGATTGTGCATTCACAATGTATAGGCTTGTAACCCACTGCTCATTTTGCTGTATAATTTACTATTCATTTGGAAAATACTAATTATAAGTTTCATTCAGATCTTTCAGGTACTGAATAACTTCAATAAACATATCTTCTGTTTTAAGCCTTTCCTCTTCTAAAATGTCTTTTATTGTCAGGAAGCAATCAAACCCATTGGAGGATATTCAAATGGTCCAGTTTATTTTTCTTGAAGGCAAAAGGGTTTTCTTGATTAGTAGATTCATTTACTTGCCTTGAAGAGTTAAATTGAGCCCTTGATTTTTCTACACTGCATGAAACTGCCAAGGAACAGAGACATTGTTGGACAGGAACAATCACAGATAATGATGTACAACATGAAACACAGTACATACAGAGTAGAAATGGATTGGTATATTTATAACATAAAATTATACAGACTTCACCATATGCAAAAGCGGAATAACAGACAGACAAATAATGTTCTTGGTTGACGCCGGTCAGACTTCAAAACATGAAGGTCGATGTTCGACTCTTAGTAAGGAGTATGTCCTTTTTGGGCACTAATGCACATTTTTCACCTGTTATTCATGCTGGCTGCCAAACTGTGGAGGAGTCCTTGAAAGGAGACTATTGTCCCACTCTTTCAAGGCAGTTTTCAGTTCTTGCATGGTTCAGGGAGGGTGTTAGTTGAGAAATGAATCTGCCAAGAGCATCCCAGACATGCTCTATAGGGTTTAGGCCCAGGGAGTATGCAGGTCATTCTTTATGTTCAATGTGTCCACTTTCCAGTGTGCCAGACATCTCAGTGGTCTTGTGTGGGAAGGCATCATCATCCATAAATAGAAAGTCAAGACCTACCGCATTCCTAAACAGACAGGCATGACACAGAATAAATTCCTTACAGTACCGTCTTGCTGTAATCTAGGAGTGAGATGTCTGTTCCTTTCTGCCACTATGGCTACATATTGATCCTCTTGTGATGTGATGGTCCGCCTACAACCATCCGCATGCGTCTGCAAGGGCATTTCCACCTTCAGTGGCCTATTTTAATCATGTGATGTCACTTTTGAACATGCCTACTACTGTAGCCACAGTAGTAACATTTCTGTGACCAGGGTTGTAGCACTTGAGCTGGCTTCAAGCTGTCAGACTACTCGTCCACAAACACAAGCACTGAAATGATGTCTTGCAGACATGTTGCTGTACCACACGGAATGTCGCACTAATCAGTTCCACAACCACCTTCATCAAATACTGTACCACATGAACTGTCAAATGCATACAGTGCATTCGTGCACAGGCTTCACTGCTGTTAACACATCCCGCCATCTAAGTTTTCTTTAACTGTCTTTGGTCAGTTGTTCCTTAGCATTTGTAGAACAGAGTAAAAAGGTGCTTAAATAGGCCATTTGAAGATACCAGTTGCTACTGAAAATTTGATAGTTCAATTCGAAGCTGTTTTTTAAACAGAAAGCACACACTTGTCTCTCAGTTCAAAAATATGGCTTATTATCTTTTCTTAAGAAAATCCTCTGACTTCAGTATGTGAAATAAGAGATACATCTACACTCCTCAGGTTTTCACATTATTTAGTGGCAGAGATTCTAGGAAGTTAATAATTTTGATCTTGTGAAGAGGATACATGCAACTGGGTGCTAATTATTTTGCAGCAAGTGCCTGCCTGTTAATCGTGCAGTGGCTTCTAGAATAGTTTTTGTTGGCGATATTCTTAATAAGCTGTACAGATCTATTAATTACACCACTAATGGCCTTTGATCCATTGGCAGAGAGTTGATCCATTGGCAGAGAGAAGACTGCAATTGTTCCGTGGTATTTTATTCTCTTCAAGAAAAGTGTTTCAGAGACCAAGTATGTAGACTCCAGTAGTACCTGTTACTATAGATTAGCATCAAAGAAGATTCTGCAGTAGTATGTTTTTGTGTTAGCTATTGCAGTCAATACTGTGAGTCCTGTTACATCATTAGATTCAACCCATTTGTTATGAAAATTTGCATCATTAGAGACAGAGAGTAAGCTCATTCTGTATGTTGGTTGGTAAATCTGCGAGGGTGGTTTGAACGAGTTGTTCACGTGATATTCATTGGACTGTTGCCTGTAAACACGTGCCACGTCAGTGCTCTTGGAAGAGAGCTGTGGCAGTGATGTTGCTCTGTTGTTGTTCCTGCATAGTGATTTGCGATGATGGGAAAAAAGGACATTCATGCTGAAACTTCCTGGCAGATTAAAACTGTGCCGGACCGAGACTCTAACTCGGTACCTTTGCCTTTCGCGGGCAAGTGCTCTACCAACTGAGCTACCCAAGCACGACTCACGCCCCGTCCTCACAGCTTCAATTCCACCAGTACATTGTCTCCTACCTTCCAAACTTCACAGAAGCTCTCCTGCGAACCTTGCAGAACTAGCACTCCTGGAAGAAAGGATATTGTGGAGACATGGCTTAGCCACAGCCTGGGGATGCTTCTAGAATGATGTTTTCACTCTACAACGGAGTGTGCACTGATATTAAACTTCCTGCAGATTAAAACTATGTGCTGGACCGAGGAAGTTTCATATCAGTGCACACTCCGCTGTAGAGTGAAAATTTCATTCTAGAGACATTCATGCTGATTCCCAAAAAACACTGGGAGACTGCTCCTTCATATTCAACTGTTGCCAAGTGGACAAATGAATTTAAATTTGGTTGGGAGAGCTTAGATGGTGATCCGCAGTGTGTCACTACTCCAGAAATTGCAAAAGTGCACAAAATGCTCATGGAGGATCACCAATTGAAAGTGCATGAAGAATTAGAAATGGAAAAAATTATCTGCAAGATGGGTGCTGTGACTCCTGATGTTGGATCAAAAACGCACGAGAATAGACATATCGGAACAACGTTTGGCCCATTTTAGGAGAAACGAACAAGGTTTTTTGCTCCAGTTTGTGACCACAGATGAAACTTACGTGCACTACTATATCACAGAGACAAAACAACAGTCAAAGCAGTGGAAACATGCTGATTCTCTGCCACCAAAGAAAGCGGAGACAATTTCCTCGGTGGGGAAGGTCATGGTCTCAGTGTTCTGGGATGCGAAGGGGATTTTGTTTGTAGATTATCTCCCCACTGGGCAAGCAATTACTGGAGAATACTGTGCTAACCTCCTGAACAAATTGCAACAAAAGACACGCAAAACAAGGCCAGGTTTAGCAAGGAAGAAAGTCATCTTCCATCAAGACAATGCACCTCCGCACACATGTACCATCACCATGGCAAAATTACATGAACTAGGTATGAATTCACCTGATATGGCTCCATCAGCCTTCCATCTCTTTCCAAAACTGAAAATTTTTCTTGGTGGGCGAAAATTCACTTCAAACGAAGAATTGATAGCCAGAGTTGACTACTATTTTGCAGGCCTGGAGGAAACTCATTTTAGAGATGGGATCAAGGCACTGGAACATCTTCATACCAAGTGCATTAATCTACAAAGAGACTGCATTGAAAACTAAGAAAAGTTTCAATGATGTAAGTACTTTTTTTCTATTCCATTCCGAGAACTTTTCAAACCACCCTCGTATTACGTGTTGAGCTACTGTTTCACTTGAAAGTGATACACGAGGTGCATTCAAGTTCTAAGGCCTCCGATTTTTTTTCTAATTAACTACTCACCTGAAATCGATGAAACTGGCGTTACTTCTCGACGTAATCGCCCTGCAGATGTACGCAGTTTTCATAACGCTGATGCCATGATTCCATGGCAGCGGTGAAGGCTTCTTTAGGAGTCTGTTTTGACCACTGGAAAATCGCTGAGGCAATAGCAGCACGGCTGGTGAATGTGTGGCCACGGAGAGTGTCTTTCATTGTTGGAAAAAGCCAAAAGTCACTAGGAGCCAGGTCAGGTGAGTAGGGAGCATGAGGAATCACTTCAAAGTTGTTATCATGAAGAAACTGTTGCGTAAGGTTTGCTCGACGTGCGGGTGCGTTGTCTTGGTGAAACAGCACACGCGCAGCCCTTCCCGGATGTTTTTATTGCAGTGCAGGAAGGAATTTGTTCTTCAAAACATTTTCGTAGGATGCACCTGTTACTGTAGTGCCCTTTGGAACGCAATGGGTAAGGATTACGCCCTCGCTGTCCCAGAACATGGACACCATTTTTTCAGCACTGGCGGTTACCCGAAATTTTTTTGGTGGCAGTGAATCTGTGTGCTTCCATTGAGCTGACTGGCGCTTTGTTTCTGGATTGAAAAATGGCATCCACATCTCATCCAGTGTCACAACCAACGAAAAGAAAGTCCCATTCATGCTGTCGTTGCGCGTCAACATTGCTTGGCAACATGCCACACGGGCAGCCGTGTGGTCGTCTGTCAGCATTCGTGGCACCCACCTGGATGACACTTTTCGCATTTTCAGGTCGTCATGCAGGATTGTGTGCACAGAACCCACAGAAATGCCAACTCTGGAGGCGATCTGTGCAACAGTTATTCGGCGATCCCCCAAAACAATTCTCTCCACTTTCTCGATCATGTCGTCAGACCGGCTTGTGCGAGCCCGAGGTTGTTTCGGTTTGTTGTCACATGATGTTCTGCCTTCATTAAACTGTCGCACCCACGAACGCACTTTCGACACATCCATAACTCCATCACCACATGTCTCCTTCAACTGTCTATGAATTTCAATTGGTTTCACACCACCCAAATTCAGAAAACAAATGATTGCACGCTGTTCAAGTAAGGAAAACGTCGCCATTTTAAGTATTTAAAACAGTTCTCATTCTCGCCGCTGGCGGTAAAATTCCATCTGCCGTACGGTGCTGCCATCTCTGGGACGTATTGACAATGAACGCGGCCTCATTTTAAAACAATGCGCATGTTTCTCTCTCTTTCCAGTCCGGAGAAAAAAAATCGGAGGCCTTAGAACTTGAATGCACCTCGTATTAGCTGTTTCTTTTGTTGATTTTTCACCTAACGTACATTTTACCATCTCCGTAGTGGAAAGTTTATTAATTTTTGTGGAACTGAGTAGGCTTCTCCACTTTGCAATATCCAACAGGTGACTAAGTAACACACTTAAATTGCTTTTTTTATTCACTCTTTTCGTGATTTCTGACGATTATCATTATTGTTAGTGAATCCTAAGAACCTGTAATTTCTATCATACTGCCAAAGCTATATAGCAACTGATCTGGATCGATTTTTTGTAGAAGTATTGACTATTTTCAGGACAATTTCATTGGTATCATTCTCATTACTATCATAATTACCTTTAGCAAATGAGCTTGTCATTGATTTGGAAGCAGAAAAACAAGTTCTGCATTAGAACTCTTCAGAGATTTTTTCTTTTTTTAGCCATTACATCATGCTGCAATGGAGTGTTGGTAACAATTTTAAGACAAACAATTTAGATTTCTTATTTTCAGTTCCCCGTCGTCTCTCCATTCCCACTCTCCACTCATCTCCCCTCTCCTTCCTCTCTCTTCTTTCCTCTCTAGGAGGAAAAAAGTTTAAATGACTACTTATGTTGATAATGATGTTAACAGCAAAATATAAAACTCTCACAAATCTCTTCTTAAGCAAACATACATTTCCTTTTATATGATTTCCTTAAAGAGCTGGAAGGGGTTGACTGTCTAAATGTTTTGTAGACATGGACATCGATAGACAGCAGAGTGATATGGACTGCTTTGGAAGCAGGTGCACTATGAGATGAGTGAGAGTGGTTCTTTGAATGGCCTGCTACAATCATATTCTGTGCAGTCCTTCCTTCATTGTAGAGTATGCCGTCCGCAAGGTTGCCTTCAAGTCTGATATACAGCCTTATTTGTTGTCGGTGTCACATTCTTACCAACTATTCAAATTTGCAATTGAAAACTAGGGTTAAATGGTGTTTCTTTGCAGAGGCATTAGTTTTTATTGTTTTTTGAGTTACTTTGTTGATGTTTTGAAAAAGTTTTGTGGAATCCTTGAGTGACCATGAAACCCCAGGGTTCTGTGACATGAGACACAATTTAAGAAACACTGCTCTAAAGCAGTGGTCGCTGCAGTATAGAAAGGGGGAGGAGGGGATGGGGGTGTTGCTATCATTTACTTTGAAGTACTTGTGAATGAACCATTTGTGTGGGTTTCTATTCATCTTGGAACACACACACACACACACACACACACACACACACACAGTTGATTACTGCTTAGTTTTTCATCTTACAAATAGATTACTTTTATTTTATGTTATGATGCTATATGCAGATTTTGCATTTCTTCAGTTGAGTTTTTTTAATCATTTGTTTCACTTGTTGACAATTGCCTGTTTTTGAGATTCAGATAAATTGTGCAGAATATATTGGGAACAGATCTTTTTCATGGCTAACTGTGGATGCAAAATCAAATGTAGTGCAGTCTTTGGTATGCTTAAGTGCTCAGCTTAAATCACAGAAAGGCACAACAAAAAGACTGTCAGAGAGAGAGCATCTGACCAACAAGGCTTTTGTCAAAAATAGACCACAGGCATGCGCGAAGCAGTGGGCAAACAAGTGTACTGTAACCTACTTACTTTGTTTTCGGACTGCATTTCCTTAGGATTCTTCCAATGAATCTCTGTCTGGCATCAGCTTTACCGACGATTTATTTTATTACATGGTCATTCCACTTTAAATCACTCCTAATGGCTACTCCCAGATAATTTATGGAATTAACTACTTCCAGTTGCTGACCTGCTATATTGTACCTAAATGATAAAGGATCTTTCTTTCTATGTATTTGCAGCACATTACACTTGTCTACATTGAGATTCAATTGCCATTCACTGCACCATGCGTCAATTTGTTGCAGATCCTCCTGCATTTCAGTACAATTTTCCATTGTTACAACATCTCGATATACTACAGCGGATATACTACAGCTTCATCCACAAAAAGCCTCAGTGAACTTCCGATGTTATCCGCAAGGTCATTCATATATATATTGTGAATAGCAACGGTCCTACGGCACTCCCCTGCGACACACCTGAAATTACTCTTACTTTGGAAGACTTCTCTCAATTGAGAATGACATGCTGCGTCCTGTTATATAGAAACTCTTCAATCCAATCACACAATTGGTCTGATAGTCCATATGCTCTTACTTTGTTCATTAAACGACTGTGGGGATCTGTATCAGACACCTTGCGGAAGTCAAGAAACATGGCATCTACCTGGGAACCCGTGTCTGTGGCCCTTTGAGTCTCGTGGACGAATAACGCGAGCTGGGTTTCACACGATTGTCTTTTTCAAAACCCCTGCTGATTCCTACAGAGTAGATTTCTAGTCTCCAGAAAAGTCATTATACTTGAAAATAATACGTGTTCCAAAATTCTACAACTGATCGACGTTAGAGATATAGGACTATAGTTCTGCACATCTGTTCGATGTCCCTTCTTGAAAACCGGGATGACCTGTGCCCTTTTCCAATCCTTTGGAATGCTACGCTCTTCTAGCGACCTATGGTACACCGCTGCAAGAAGTGGGGCAAGTTCCTTTGCATACTCTGTGTAAAATCGAACTGGTATCCCATCAGGTCCAGCGGCCTTTCCTCTTTTGAGCGATTTTAATAGTTTTTCTATCCCTCTGTCATCTATTTCGATATATACCATTTTGTCATCTGTGCAACAGTCTAGAGAAGGAACTACGGTGCAGTCTTCCTCTGTGGAACAGCTTTGGAAAAAGACATTTGATATTTCGGCCATTAGTCTGTTATCCTCTGTTTCAGTACCATTTTGGTCACAGAGTGTCTGGACATTTTGTTTTGATCCACCTACCCCTTTGACATAAGACCAAAATTTCTTAGGATTTTCTGCCAAGTCAGTACATAGAACTTTACTTTGAAATTCGTTGAATGCCTCTCGCATAGCCCTCCTCACACTACATTTCGCTTTGTGTAATTTTTGTTTGTCTGCAAGGCTTTGGCTATGTTTGTTTGCTGTGAAGTTCCCTTTGCTTCCGTAGCGGTTTTCTAACTCGGTTGTTGTACCTCGGTGGCTCTTTTCCATCTCTTACAATTTTGCTTGGTACATACTCATCTAATGCATATTGTACGATGGTTTTGAACTTTGTCTACTGATCCTCAACACTATCTGTACTTGAGATAAAACTTTTGTGTTTAGCTGTCAAGTACTCTGACATCTGCTTTTTGTCACTTTTGCTAAACAGAAAAATCTTCGTACCTTTTTTAATATTTCTATTTACGGCTGAAATCACCATTTGCTGATTCCCTGTTCTGCTTTAACTGTTTCAAATAGTTCGGGTCTGTTTGTCACCTGAAGGTCTAATATGTTATCGCCGTGAGTCTGTTCTCTGTTTAACGCTCAAGGTAGTTTTCAGATAATGCACTTAAAAAAATTTCACTGGATTCTTTGTCCCTGCCACCTGTTATAAATGTTTGTGTCTCCCAGTCTGTATCTGGTGAATTAAAATCTCCACCCAAAACTATAACATGGTCGGGAAATCTACTCGAAATATTTTCCAAATTTTCTTTCAGGTGTTTTGCAACTACAACTGCTGAGCCAAGGGACCTATAGAGACATCCAGTTATAATGTTTGAGTCTGCTTTAACCGTGACCTTCACCCAAATTATTTCCCATTTCGGATCTCCGTCAGTTTCCTTCGATACTATTGCACTTTTTATCACTATAACACGCCTCCCCCCTTCACCGTCCAGGCTCTCTCTGCAGTATACATTCCAATGTGAGTTTTAGAATTTCATTACTGTTTACATTGGTTTCAGCCAACTTTCCGCCCCTAATACTATGTGGGCATTGTGACCATTTATTCATGAGAGCAGTTCTGGGACCTTTCTATGGACACTCCTGCAGTGTACTACTATCACATTAATATTGTCATTCCGTGTTGCGTTTTGCCTACTGCTACTTTGTCGCATCTCAGGAGGCATCTTGTCGGGCCTAGGGAATTCTCTAACTTAAAAAGTCACATGTGCACTCCACACGCATTCTGCTACCCTTGTAGCCGCTTCCTCTTGTAGCCACTTCCTGTGTGTAGTGCACACCTGACCTATTCAGGGGGACCCTACATTTCTCCACCCGATAGCGGAGGTCGAGAAATTTGCACCCCAGATCTCCGCAGAATCGTCTCAGCCTCTTGTTTAAGTCTTCCACTCGGCTTCAAACCACAGGACCCTGATCGGTTCTGGGAACAACACTAGAAATAGTTAGCTCCGATTCCACCCCGCAAACGAGGCTTTCCGCCTTCACCAACTCTGCCAACTGCCTGTATGAACTGAGGATAACCTCTGAACCCAGACGGCAGTCGACATTGGTGCCGACATGAGCAACAGTTTGCAGTCAGGTGCACCCAGTGCTCTCTATCGCTCCCGCCAAGCAGACAGAGTGAACACTGGCCTTCTTCCCCGACCTTTCCGCTATTTCCCTAAGGGGCTCCATCACCTGGAGCTCCCAATCACTAATAAACCCCTCCCCCGTGTACCTGCTCGGACCTTGCTGAAGGAGTGGTCACATGTCCACTCCCAGGCAGAGCGGGTGATGTCATGCGGCCAGCCTCCACGTTGACATTCTGCCTCGTGTGATGCGAACGCCGTTGAACCCGCCACTCCCCTTGGGGTGGCCCAACCGCGCCCAGTACCCGCGAAGATGTCTCGACAGCAGGGACTGTGGGTGAAGCATGTAACACCTTGGGTGTACCAGGCAACACACCAGATTCCCCACTGCCGCTACACTCCATGGCAGCAGCCTGAAGATGGCTGACTGCGGCCATCAGCATGCTCAGCTGTTCGTGAACAGTGGCCAGCTCCTCCTGTGTCCCTACACAGCAGTCATACATCCTATCCATCCTAAGAAATCAACAATTTAATGTAGAGAGTTGAGTAATCAACTTTTAACTAGACTGCTAATTCACTAAAGGCGGCTGATAGCTGACTAAACTGTGGTTACTATACACTTCATGTTGGGAAAATGTTTTTTAGAAATTCATCATTATTGTATATTTTTATTATCATTTGTTGACAGAATCCTAATCATTACCACAATCAATGTCCTTCAATTGTTGCACCATTTGTAGTTTGTATGGATGAAATTTTAAATCAAGATGAAGAATTCTGGGAACACACTCCTGGGACATTCCAACCACTGCTGCTTGCTTACGAATTGAACACCGAGGGGCGCCGTAAGACAGACTCGCATACAACATCAATTTTTGCTGGAGAACGCACACTTCTTGGTCGTCCTGTTGGTTTCTTCTTGAGGGCAGATCCAGTCTCTTCAAAGATATTAATCCAACATTTTATCAAGTACTTCAACAGAATGCCATCATGACATCGTAAATTATAAAACTGTCGAAACTCCCTCTGCGCCGCTACCAAACATTCATTGTTTTTATATAAAAAAAAAAAATTATGGCTAACATGCGCTGTTGTCCGTTCCACTGACCCATGATTACTGAAATGGCAGACTGTTTACTCGCTAACTGTCATGAACCTACAGTGCTACCACCTGCCCGTAGGTGCCACTACTCATTTCAAACATTCCTTTTACTCTGTGTCACCCTTTACGTTCAGGAGCGACCTCCTGACACTTAAATCTATACTTGATGTTAACAAATTTCTCTTCTTCAGAAATGGTTTCCTTGCCGTAGCCAGTCTACATTTTATATCCTCTCTACCTCGACCATCATCAGTTATTTTGTTGCCCAAGTAGCAAAACGCATCTACTACTTAATGTCTCATTTCCTAATCTAATACCTTCATAATCACCTGACTTAATTCGACTCCATTATATTATCCCCATTTGTTGATGTTCATCTTATATCCTCCTTTCAAGGCACTGTCCATTCCGTTCAGCTGCTTTTCCAGGTCCTTTGCTGTCTCTGACAGAATTACAATGTCATCAGCAAACCTCACAGAGTTTTTATTTCTGCTCCATGGATTTCAATTCCTACTCCAAATTTTTCTTTTGTTTGCTTTACTGCTTGCTCAATATACAGATTGAATAACATTGGGGATAGGCTACAACCCAAGTGTCACTCCCTTCTCAACCACTGCTTTCCATTCATGCCCCTCAACTTTTATAACTGCCATCTGGTTTCTGTACGAATTGTAAATAGCCTTTTGCTCCCAGTATTTTACCCCTGCTACATTCAGAATTGCAGAGAGGGTTTTCCAGTCAACATTGCCAAAAACTTTCTCTAAGTCTACAAATGCTAGAGACGTAGGTTTGCCTTTTCTTGACCTATCGTCTAAGATAAGTTGTAGGATCAGTATTACTTTGCATGTTCCAATATTTCTACAGAATGCAAACTGATCTTCCCCGAGGTTGGCTTCTACCAGTTTTTCCATTTGTCTGTAAAGAGTTAGTTCAACACCTGCTCTCTTTTGGATTGGTATTTTTATATTCTTCTTGAAGTCTGAGGGTATTTCGCCTGTCTCATACATCTTGCTCAGCAGATGGATGAGTTTTGTCATGGCTGGCTCTCCCAAGGCTATCAGTAGTCTTAATGGAATGTTGTCTGCTCCCAGGGCCCTGTTTCAACTTAGATCTTTCAGTGCTCTGTCAAACTCTTCACTCAGTATCGTATCTCCTGTTTCACCTTCATCTACGTCCTCTTCCATTTCCGTAATATTGCCCTCAAGTACATCGCCCTTGTATAGACCCTATATATACTCCTTCCACATCTGTTTTCCCTTCTTTGGTTAGGACTGGTTTTCTAACTGAGCTCTTGATATTCGTACAGGTGGTTATCTTTCTCCAAAGGTCTCTTTAATTTTTACCAGTCTGGATTTGGAACACTGCGACTGTCTTGTTAAAGTTTTCAGGAATTACTGCAACCAATCGCCATTTTTTCTTCAATTTTTATTTATTCATGACCAGTTTCGAATTGCCTGGTGATTTATCATCAGATGATACCATTTAGTTTGGAGTATTGTGGGGGTTGTGCATCTGTGGTGAATATAGAGACAGAAAAGTGCACACTGTATGTGGGAAGATTGTAAAATTAATTTGATGGTATTATTCACTGTTTTTATTCTTGTGGCAGGCACTGCTCTGGAAAACATAATGTATGCTTTCCAGTATCATTAAATGTCAAGTGAAACAGGCAATTTTTCACCGATGGTGACTCCCACATACTTTACAAAATATAAACAAACCAAAGAGTGTGGCTGTTGTTGTCTCCAAAGAGTTTTGTGGACACAGAGAGTTTCTTTGATAATGTTTCGTTTTGTGCAGCATTCGTAATAAAATATGTATTTATTACATTACTTCCTATATAATAATTAGTATTATGTTTTCACATTGGAAAATTTTCTTATGCTATTTACAACATTTACAACACTGTTTAGGACAATATTTCTAGTAGTGAAGTTATGTTTGGCATGTTTCTCATTGCTCAATAAAGAGGATAGTGTACATATGGGGAGAGGAGGGGGGAAGGGAAAAGAGGGTGAGGGGAAAGAGGTGGGAGAGGGAGAGGAGAGAAGAAAATTGTGTGTGTGTGTGTGTGTGTGTGTGTGTGTGTGTGTGTGTGTGTGTGTGTAAAGGAGAGAGGTGTTTAGCTGTGGTGTGAGTGAGGTTGGGAATGGGTATGGGAGTGGATGAGTACAGTATTTATTAGTTTTTCAAATTTAAGGACTCGTTAAAATTTTAGATGAATGGGTTATTTGCTAAATCAATTGTTCATTTAAGATGGTGTGGGGTGTTTTATTGTTAAGCATGAAAATTTCAAGTTGTTCCAAGAGGTCTATTTTTATTCTTTTGTCTACAATGCGTAGAATGTGGAGGTTGGTTTTTATATCTGTGATTGAATGACTATTTTGGGCTAGAAGGGCTGCAAAAGTGGATTTATTTAAATTATTTAAACGGAGTGTGTCAGTGTGCTCTTTCTATTGGATTTCAAAATTTCTTCCTGTCTCTCCTATGTAGTAGCAAGAACAGCTGTCACAAGTTAATTTGTATGTACCTGATTTGTGATATCGTTGGCTGGTTGTTTTAATGTTGTGAATTGTTTTGTTTTGTATTTTGCTGTTTGTATGGAAACTGATTTTGACTTTGTGTGTTTTGAATAGTCTTGCAAATTGGTATGATATATTACCAAGGAAAGGCATACAGACATATTTAGTTTCTTCTGGTGCTGAGGAAAGGTTTGTTGATGGTTTTTGCTTAGTTTTCATCTTTGCATCTAGGTTGTCAGCTATGGTTGGGTCATAAGCATTGTTGTGGGCTATTGTTTTTAAAATGTTTAGTTCCTTAGTTTTTACAGCAGGTTCAGCATGAATTTTGTTTACACAGTTGAGTGCTGATCTGAAAAACGCTAGTTTATGCTGATTTGGGTGGCATGATGTATTATTTATAGCAACATCTGTTATGGTGGGTTTCCTGTAAATTTTGAATTTGTGTTTGGAGTTGTGACATGTTACGTTTAAGTCAAGAAAATTAATTCCCAGTTGTGTTTGGTGCTCAACTGTAAACCGTATTGTGGGATGTATATTATTCAGTTTAGAGGCTAAGTTTTCTATATTGGTTGTTGTTCCATTGTATAGTATCAATGTGTCATCAACATAGCGTTTATAATAAATTACTTTCTTTTTCCATTGGATTATCTTTAAAGAATTTGTTTTACAGATCATTAATATAGATGTCAGCTAGTAGGCCAGCTAAACTACTGCCCATTGCTAAACCGTATTTCTGAATATAGATTTTAATATTAAAGGAAAAGTAAATGTGAGACAACACTAACCCAAGCAAATCCATCAGTTCATAGATTTCTATGTTACTTAGCTTTTTATGATGCAATAAGTTGTTTTTGATTATGTGGAATGTTGCTGTTATTGGCATGTTGGTGTACAGGTTTACTATGTTGAAGGATGTAAATTGTGCTGTTGTGGGAATAGTGATATCTTTTATGCTGTTAATTAGTTCATAGCTGTTTTCTATGGCGTAGTTATTTGTGAATGTGTAGGATTTACTGAGAATTTCATGAAGTTTTTTGGTTTTTTGTATCCAGGACTGTGTATTGAGTTGACTGTTGGGTGTAGTGGGTGGCCTTGTTTATGAACCTTGGATTGTGATCTGAGCTTTGGAACTGTTGGGTTTATTATTATGCAGTGTTTGGCTTCAGAAGTTGTTAGGAGGTAGTTGCAGTTTTTTAACAGGTTTTTTATTTTGTTTTGGTATTTTGGGGTAGGCTCAGATTCTAGTTCAGTTATGTTGGTATTTTTAAAAAATTCTAATGTTTTGTTAATGTACTCTGATTCATACATTATTACAGCTGCATTACTTTTGTCAGCCTTAACCACACCAAGCGAGGTGGCGCAGTGGTTAGCACACTGGACTCGCATTCGGGAGGACGACGGTTCAATCCCGTCTCCGGCCATCCTGATTTAGGTTTTCCGCGATTTCCCTAAATCACTTCAGGCAAATGCCGGGATGGTTCCTTTGAAAGGGCACGGCCGATTTCCTTCCCCATCCTTCCCTTACCCGAGCTTGCGCTCCGTCTCTAATGACCTCGTTGTCGACGGGACGTTAAACACTAATCTCCTCCTCCTCCTCCTTAACCATAAGAGCATTATTATCAACTAGGTTTTTTTAAATTTGTTTTAATGTTGTAGCCTCATTATGAGTAATATTGTGGAGTTTTTTTGTTTTCATGTTTTTCTTTATTTTATTTGCTTCATGTGCTAGAGCATTGTGGTCATTTTGATTTAGTTTTGCTGATAGGCAGGCTACCTTTGTGTCAGTTATTACATCTTTGACAGTGTTTTCATCAAGTTTGGTGGAAATATTGTGATTTAGCCCTTTATTTAGCAAATTTAGTTCTGTGTTGTTGAAATTAATGTTTGTTGTGTTAGCACCCTCCCAGAAAAATTATGATTTTCATCAGGTAAGTTGGGGTAGCAGTTGGTGAATTTTTTTGGCAAAGAGGTTTGAGAGCTTTTTCTTTTGTTTGGATGAAATTTTCAACATTTGTTTACCCATAGATTGTTGAACTAACTCTATGAACATTACATTTTGGGACAGCATAAGGTGATTGCTTAACTCTTAAGTGCAGCCTGTAGATGTCTTTATTGAGTAAGTCTTTTGGTTTATAATGAGACCTAATTTCATTTTTGATTCATGTGACTTTTGGCTGCCTAAGCTGATTTACACTGGTCATTGATTACAACTTTGACATAATTAGGAATGTTTTCTAATATGCACTGCTTATTGAATTTAATAGCAAGAATAGTTTTCATTAACTTCAGTTTACACTTTCTGTATGTATTCCTTGTTCCTTTTACCTGGTTAGGTAGCGAAATAAAACTTTATTCATTCTGGGTTTGGAATACTGTACTCCTCCACTCCCATACTCATTCCCAACCTCGCTCATATCACACCAAAACACCATTCTCTCTACCTCTCTTTTTTACACACACACACACACACACACACACACACACAAATCTTTTCTCCCTCTCCCTCCCTTTCAACCCTTCCATTCCTCCCTCCCTCTTTTCCCTCCCTCCTCTCCCCATATGTAGACTATCCTCCTTATTGAGCAATGAGAAACATGCCAAACACAACTTCACTACCAGAAACATTGTCCTAAACACTGTGTTGTAAATTTCTACATCTACATGATTACTCTACAGTTCACATTTAGGTGCTTGGTAGAGGGTTCATCGAACCACAATCATACTCTCTCTCTCTCTACCATTCCTCTCCCGAACAGCGCGCAGGAAAAACGAATACCTAAACCTTTCTGTTCGAGCTCTTATTTCTCTTATTTTATTTTGATGATCATTCCTACTTATGTAGGCTGGTTTCAACAAAATATTTTCGCATTCGGAAGAGAAAGTTGGTGACTGAAATTTCGTAAATAGATCTCGCCGTGACTAAAAACGTCTTTGCTTTAATGACTTCCATCCCAACTCGCGTATCGTATGTGCCACACTCTCTCCCCTATTACGTGATAATACTAAATGAGCTGCCCTTTTTTGCACCCTTTCGATGTCCTCCGTCAATCCCACCTGGTAAGGATCCCACACCGCGCAGCAATATTGTAACAGAGGACGAACGAGTGTAGTGTAAGCTGTCTCTTCAGTGGACTTGTTGCATCTTTTAAGTGTCCTGCCAATGAAACGCAACCTTTAGCTTGCCTTCCCCACAATATTATCTATATGGTCTTGCCAACTGAAGTTGTTCATAATTTTAACACCCAGGTACTTAGTTGAATTGACAGCCTTGAGAATTGTACTATTTATCGAATAATCGAATTCCAACGGATTTCTTTTGGAGCTCATGTGGATCACCTCACACTTTTCGTTATTTAGCATCAACTGCCACCTGCCACACCATACAGCAATCTTTTCTAAATCGCTTTGCAACTGATACTGGTCTTCGGATGACCTTACTAGACTGTAAATTACAGCATCATCTGCGAACAACCTAAGAGAACTGCTCAGATTGTCAGCCAGGTCATTTATATAGATCAGGAACAGCAGAGGTCCCAGGACGCTTCCCTGGGGAACACCTGATATCACTTCAGTTTTACTCGATGATTTGCCGTCTATTACTACGAACTGCGACCTTCCTGACAGGAAATCACGAATCCAGTGACACAACTGAGACGATACCCCATAGGCCCGCAGCTTGATTAGAAGTCGCTTGTGAGGAACGGTGTCAAAAGCTTTCCGGAAATCTAGAAATACGGAATCAACTTTAGATCCCCTGTCGATAATGGCCATTACTTCGTGCGAATAAAGAGCTAGCTGCGTTGCACAAGAACGATGTTTTTTGAAACCATGCTGATTACGTATCAATAGATCATTCCCTTTGAGGTGATTCATAATGTTTGAATACAGTATATGCTCCGAAACCCTACTGCAAACCGACGTCAATGTTATAGGTCTGTAGTTCGATGGATTACTCCTACTACCCTTCTTAAACACTGGTGCGACCTGAGCAATTTTCCAATCTGTAGGTACAGATCAATCGGTGAGCGAGTGGTTGTATATGATTGCTAAGTAGGGAGCTATTGTATCAGCGTAATCTGAAAGGAATCTAATCGGTATACAATCTGGACCTGAAGACTTTCCCGTATCAAGCAATTTGAGTTGCTTCTCAACCCCTAAGGTATCTACTTCTAAGAAACTCATGCTAGCAGCTGTTTGTGTTTCAAATTCTGGAATATTCCATTCGTCTTCCCTGGTGAAGGAATGTCGGAAAACTGCGTTCAATAACTCCGCTTTAGCGGCACAGTCGTCGGTAACAGTACCATCGGCACTGCACAGCGAAGGTATTGACTGCGTCTTGCCGCTTGTGTACTTTACATACGAGCAGAATTTCTTCGGATTTTCTACCAAATTTCGAGCCAATGTTTCGTTGTGGAACCTATTAAAGGCATCTCACATTGAAGTCCGTGCCAAATTTCGCGCGTCTGTAAATTTTAGCCAATCTCCGGGATTTCGCATTCTTCTGAACTTCACATGCTTTTTCTGTTGCCTCTGCAACAGCGTTCGGACCTGTTTTGTGTACCATGGGGTATCAGTTCCATCTCTTACCAATTTATGAGGTATGAATCTCTCAATTGCTGTTGCTACTATATCTTTGAATTTGGGCCACAATACTCTAAACTAAATCGTATCATCTGATAATGAATCGCCAGGCGATTTGAAACCGGTGATGAATAAATAAAAATTGAAGAAAAATTTGCAATTTGTAAATAGCATAAGAAAATTTTGCAATGTAAAAATATATTACTAATTTTATAAAGGAAGTAATGTAATAAATATATATTTTGCTACGAATGTCGCACAAAACAAAAAATTAACAAAGAAACTCTCTGTCTCCACAAAACTCTTTGGAGACAACAACAGCCACACTCTTTGGTTTGTTTATATTTTGTAAAGTATGTGGGAGTCACCATCGGTGAAAAATTGCCTGTTTCACTTGACATTTAATGATACTGGAAAGCATACATTATGTTTTCCAGAGCAGTGCCTGCCACAAGAATAAAAACAGTGAATAATACCATCAAATTAATTTTACAATCTTCCCACAATATTCTTCCCACATACAGTGCTCACTTTTCCATCTCTATATTCGCCACAGATGCACAACCCCCACAATACTCCAAACTAAATGGTATCATCTGATGATAAATCACCAGGCAATTCGAAACTGGTCATGAATAAATAAAAATTGAAGAAAAAAGGCGATTGGTTACAGTAATTCCTGAAAACTTTTAACAAGACAGTCGCAGTGTTCCAAATCCAGATTGGTAAAAATTAAAGAGACCTTTGGAGAAAAATTAACCACCTGTACGAATATCAAGAGCTCAGTTGGAAAACCAGTCCTAACCAAAGAAGGGAAAACAAACGTGGAAGGAGTATATAGAGGGTCTATACAAGGGCAATGTACTTGAGGGCAATATTACGGAAATGGAATAGGACGTAGTTGAAGGTGAAACAGGAGATACGATACTGAGTGAAGAGTTTGACAGAGCACTAAAAGATCTAAGTTGAAACTGGGCCCTGGGAGCAGACAACATTCCATTAAGACTGCTGATAGCGTTGGGAGAGCCATCCACGACAAAACTCATCCATCTGCTGAGCAAGATGTATGAGACAGGCGAAATACCCTCAAACTTCAAGAAGAGTCTTAATAGTCTTCCCACATACAGTACTTACTTTTTCATCTCTCTATTTGCCACAGATGCACGACCCCCACAATACTCCAAGCTAAACGGTATCATCTGATAATGAATCGCCAGGCGTTTCGAAACTGGTCATGAATAAATAAAAATTGAAGAAAAAATGGCGATTGGTTGCAGTAATTCCTGAAGTCCCTTTAATTTTCCTGTAAGCAGTATCTATCTTACCCCTAGTGTTACATGCTTCTACATCTTTACATTTGTCCTCTAGCCATCCCTGCTTAGCCATTTTGCACTTCCTGTCGATTTCATTTTTGAGGCTTTGTATTCCATTTTATCTGCTTCATTTACTACATTTTTATATTTTCTCCTTTCATCAATTAAATTCAATATCACTTCTGTGACCAAAGGATTATTACTAGCCTTTGCCTTTTTACCTACTTAATCCTCTGCTCCCTTCACTATTTCATCTCCCAAAGCTACCTATTCTTCTTTTGTTGTATTTCTTTCCCCTGTTCTTGTCAGTCGTTCCCTGGTGCTCTCTTC